>NW_011889041.1:760011-832647 GCF_000151845.1 Pteropus vampyrus
GTCAGGAAGAACCTTGGTTCAGGAGGAAGAGGACACCCTCAGATCTTACATTTGTCTGGAACAGGCTGTTGAGCCCAGTGATGCCCACTAGACAGGGTCCATCTAAAATTTGTTCCAATTTTAGATACTTATTAAATTGAATCACTGTTCCTGCGCGAACCCAAATATTGTGTTCCATGGCTTAAATGAGGCTAACATACTGCCTTTTTTTATATTGTTTTTGCTCCTTAGCTGTTCAGGATAAGCTCGACCAAATGGTTTTCATTTGGGAGAACATACACACACTGGTGGAAGAAAGGGAAGCCAAACTACTGGATGTAATGGAATTAGCAGAAAAGTTCTGGTGTGATCACATGTCGTTGGTAGTTACCACTAAAGATACTCAAGATTTCATCCGGGATCTGGAGGATCCTGGAATTGATCCCTCAGTAGTAAAACAACAGCAAGAAGCAGCAGAGGTAAGCAGAATATTTCATTTAAAGTTAAATTAGTTGTAGTACAATGTAAACTGGATTCCTTTGGTAAATATTCAGAATTACTCTATTAAGATTTATATTTAGTTCTGAAAGTGGAATGCATAGTGATACAGTAGGAGATAGAATACACCCACAAATGTCACTTAGAGTATATTTTAAAAGATTCTCTCAATTCCCACTGCTCCTGCCTTGTTTGGGGGCCTTATTTCTCTCTCTCTCTCTCTCTCTCTCTCTCTCTCTCTCTCTCTCTCTCTCTCTCTCTCTCTCCGCCCTTTTCCCCTCTCTCTTCATCCTTCCCCTTCTCTCCACTCCCTCCTTCCCTATCTCTCTCCCTCTCATTCTTCCCCCATTTTGGGGGGAGGTTTCTAAAGTAGTCCAGAAGTGGTGTCCTTGCCTGCAGAGACTCTTTCCTTGCCAGGACTCTAACTTTGCTTCCAGTCATCTCTAGATCTGTTCTTATCTTGTTGCTGCTTAAAACCCAGAAGCATCACTGCCTACTCCCTAAAGTCTGAACTCCCTAGTATAGGGTATTGGTCATTTACATCCTAGCCTAGCCCGTGCCTATATTTCCAAAGCCATTTTTTTCCCTACTGCTTCTTTATCAAGCTCCTTCTCTTTTGATACACGAAGTGGCTTTTGGCCAAACTGCCGGCTCTTTCTAGCATCTGTTATCTTGGCAAATTTTATTTCTTCATTCTAGAATGCACCTCTTGTCACTCTTCTGGCAAATCCTGCTTAAACTTCAAGGTTCAGTTGGATTGTTACCATTCATGTAAAATATTTTCTCGTGTACTTAGCAGTGTTAGTCTGTGTTCCTGTAACACTTTCCTTATGCAAAAGGCACGTACTAATGACTTATCAGTGATTATACCTTGTCTTTCCTAATAGACCCAGAGCCCCTCGAGTGGAATAGTTATATATCTGTTTTTTCTTTGTATTCTCAATGCCTAGTTTAGGGCTTATTTCATTCTTGGTAAAGGCTTCTTGAATTAAGAAATATATTGAACCAAGAAGATGAAAGTAAAGGTAGAATACTGCATTTCTGTCACAGGGTTGTTTTTTTTTGTTTGTTTTTTGTTTTGGTAGCTTACATGTCCTAGGGTAAAAATACAAATCCAGAGCTAGATTATCCTAAATCTACTAAATAAATATATTATCTTGTGTGAGGTCTTTGAACTTATGTTTTACAAAAGTCTATTTTAAATGTGTATTGCCAAACTAGTCTGTTTGAAAAGCAAAATGTCTTTCTATGCTTTTCAGTATTGTTGATATTTTTTTAAAACTTTGTTTCGATATTTTTTATGTAGAATTATTTCCTAAATATCGTCTGTGTAATAAACGTTTAATATTCGTTACTCAAAGGATGCTGTTTTTTCTTTAAAATATTCTTCTGTTTTCTCTTTGAAAAAATTTATTGCAGAAACTTAGAAAACGGAAAGAAAATAAAAATTGACCATAATCTCAACCCCTAGAAATAACTGTCATTAATATCTGAGTGCATCTTTTTAGTTTCAGTGCGGTTTTGCTTAAAACTCTAAGGCTGCTATTTCTTATTCTAGTCCATAAGGGAAGAAATCGATGGACTGCAGGAAGAGCTGGATATTGTTATTAACCTGGGTTCTGAACTCATCTCTGCGTGTGGGGAACCTGATAAACCCATTGTCAAGAAGAGTATAGATGAGGTACGACTAGCATATTGTCTACTCTTATCAGAATTTTTTTTTGAAGATTTTATTAACTAAGCATATTTGATAGAAGTAGTTGAAAATGTATGACATTAAAAGAGTTCTTCTAATATTTATATTGTAGTTAAATTCAGCATGGGATTCTCTAAATAAAGCTTGGAAAGATAGAGTGGACAGACTTGAGGAGGCGATGCAGGCTGCTGTTCAGTACCAGGATGGACTGCAGGTAAGAGGATTATAATGTGTCTGCTGGAAGAAAGAATCGTGTTAATTGATGTCTACAAATTTATACATTGGCATCACCCCATTGGCTGCAATTGTGTGTAATTTCCTCGTCTACTTCCATTGATGTTTTGCCTTTTAGAAGGTATTTCTGACACTTGAAAAATATATAGATTTATGTACACATCTAAACACATTTTTATATACACATTCAGTGACATTTACTTTGAAAAGAAGTATTTTAATTTTTTTAAGTGAAAGTAAATGTTCTCACATAGTATTTTTCACAAATGGCTCAGCACCAGGCAGTGAAATGGAACTGAATCTGAGTTCTGTGCTAAAGTTGAGTGGAATAAGGTAACAGGAGTAAACACTATCTAAAAATATCACCAAGTTTAACTAAAGTCAGAAGTAAGGAAATTCAACTCAGAGCCGCTGTTCCCCCATGAACTAAAATAGATTTCTATTTTATTAGGTCATAATCTGTGGTGTAAAAAATGTTTTCCTCTTTTTTGTATATATAATTTTTTTAATAGTTATTTTTCACATCCCTTCAAGGTTCTCATTCAGTTCACTAACCATTATTTTTTAAGTTTTAATTTAAAAATTATCTCATCAGTTGAGGTCAATTCAGATCCCTACCTTCTTTAACCTTATTCCATTTCCTGACTTTAAGGCTGGCAAGAATTTAACCTTTCATCCCTCCTACCATATGGAAAAAAGCCTTTCTAAGTATTTCCATAATACCAAGTGAATATTATTTTTAAAGCTCAGATGAGAACATCTTTTCCTTTTTATTATGCCACTCCATTTCTATATTTGCAAAAATAAATATCATAAGCCAGGCTCTATGCCAGCTAAAAAGTGTTTCGAATTTTGGAAATAGATGAAAAATTCACTACAAATAAGACCTTGTTATAATTTTATCCCATCCGTCCCTCCCATTTTTTTAACCAAAGTGATAACTTAGTGATCGGGTTTCGGTGGCCAATTAACTTAATCAAGCTTCAGCCCTAGGTCTGTGAGGCCAAGTCATGATTTTCATACTTTGATAAGTCATTGATTTGTGCCCTCCTTCATGGCTAGAGATGGCACTGTCACCACTTGCAGTCATTTGACCACAGGAGCCATTAACCATAGGAGGCCACTGGCTAGACACCGTGACTTATCACTGCTGAGAAAACAAGGCCCGTCACAGCTAGAAGCATCATCTGTGGGCATGAAGGGCAACTTGCCTTATTAAATAGCTTCGGCTAGCTGTAGCTAGAGGTTAAAAGCTCTGGAAGTCCTAGAGGTTTCAAAGTTAATTGTAATATAAAATAAATTTTATTTTCCAGGTTTGCTTAAGTTCTTAGGGTTTATGAATGATAACTTTAAAATTCCAGATATTTTCCTAGGATTTTTTTCCCCCTGCAATATGGTCTGACACCTTCATTAAAGTGCAAAATAATTTTGTGTATTTAGTACCTGAAAAAAATGTCAGTTGAGCCTTTTTAGAATGTTTATATTACCTAAAAAGGACAAGAGAAACAGATTTTGAAGTCTGTCTTGCAATTCAGAATAATGGTCTTAATCATTATATGTGCAGGATTTTAGTGCTAATCTAAATAATATGCAACGGTTTAGCTGAGCCATATATTTTCTTCAAGTCCAAACAGTAAACTACTTGATTATTTGAATAAGCAATTGGTTCGAATCTTTTTCTTTCAATATATTTACACAGTCTGGTTTTAGACAGACACGAGAGAGCATAGAGAATTTTATTTCATGTGACTGAATTTATAAAACTTTTTTAAAATGTTTTTTTTAAAAAAGTTAAGATTCTAAGATCCTATTCAAGATAGATTTCCTTTGCAAACTTGGCTGCAGAATTGGAGGCTACATCTATTGAGTATTTTGGACAACTGTTTCAGTTTATTGTTGCTTTTACTTATTTAGATGGGCCAGATTATTTGTAAAATATGTTCATTGTATAATATCTTCACAGATTTATGATTATACTTTAACACCAAGATATAGCAATTTCAAATGTACTGTTATAATAACACGTGGACTAATGTGTTTTACAGGCAATATTTGACTGGGTAGATATTGCAGGTGGTAAATTAGCTTCAATGTCTCCAATTGGAACAGATCTTGAAACTGTAAAGCAGCAGATTGAAGAGCTAAAGGTATGGGTAGGGCCTAACTAAAAGATTTTGCATATTTAAGTTTTTTATTCACGGGATTCTTTACACGAATTTATTTTATGTAATTGAAGTATTACATTTTGATCATGAAACCGGTTTAATATAATGCCTGTACCTAATAAGCAGTGTATAGGAGGTCCTTAAATAAAGGATATAAATATTAGTAGTTTTCTTTTTAGTAAATCAATACTTATGTTTATTATAGAAAAATCAGAAAATACAAAGAATCAAAAAGATGGCCTTTTAAAAATCACCCAAAATATTATGTACCCAGAGGCAACCATTCTTAAGATATGATTTATAGCCTTTCAAATATTCTCATGCTGGAGCAGGATGAGGTATGGGGAGTGTGTGTGTGTGTGTGTGTGTGTGTTTTATACATATGTAGATTATACTTTAAGGATTTTTATAACTTTATTATTCAGTAGTATATTATTGTCATCAATATACATATAGCAACATTTTTATTTTCTTCACTGTATTCAGAGTAATTCATCATTTCTCACAGGCTAAAGAAGCATCCATAGGATAATTGTGTTTCTCAAAATGTTTGTTGTTTTCCATCTACTTTTCTCTGTAATTTTTCCTTTTGTGGTTCTTGATCTCCAGCTGTAAAAATGGCTGGACTGTTTCCTCTGAATTCTTCTACGTAATATTTATCAAAGCGGGGTCAGCTATTTTCTTCCTAAGCATCCATCCACAGACATTACACCATTTTCAATGGACTCTACTAGGTTTTTATATAAAATTATTATTTGGCTTTAGAATGGTAGCATTTTCAACTCCAAGTGTGATATAAAGTAGTTCATTTGGAAAAAGATGTGGGTTTTGTTTTTTGTTTTTTTAGAGAATTTTACTGTTACCATCATTAGATTGAGATTTTTAAAAAACTTCATCTGATCATGTAGTAACACAAAATATATACCTTATATATATATACCTTCAGGTGTGGAGGAGAATTTATTTTGGATATTTGCATATATCTCAGTGGTTTTCATATAGCAGGCGGCTTGGTTAGGCGTGCTTGCTCTGAAATCAGGTTGTCTGAGATTACATCCCAGTTCATCCACTTACTAACTAAATGACCTTGGGAAAGTTATCTAACTGCTCTCACTTCTGTGTCCTTAACTTAAATTGAGGATAAAAGTATTTTCTTTATAAATTTGTTGAGAATAGATAGAACATAGCAGATGTTCACTATGCCTTAGTTATTATTTTTTAATTGTTATTTTCATGTTTGAAAATATTAAGGTACTGCTTAGTCATTAATTACTTGCTATTCAATTATTTACTATTATACATTAACCTAAATATTTTATGAAAGAACAGTTTCCTATTACAAGCACCCATTTGTTAACCTGTGTTGGTTGGCAAAGCCAAGATGATTGAATATGTGTCAGTAAGCACCAGGAGAGTGAAGGATGTTGTTCGGTGGCAGCAGTGGGTGAGGCATAGGAATAACTAAATATTAATGAACACAGCAGAAGTACGGAAAACATCAGCTGTTCAGTGGATGCAAGATGTGGTATGTTTTTTGAAGAAGAAATATTAATTTAATTTGAGTTTCTTAGAGGTAATTATTTCTGGGTTTCACATACGTCAATATATATTTTATTTTCTTCTTTCCTTTATTTCAAAACTCATTTATTAAATATATGTAATTAGATATTAGAGTAAGTTCTCCTTGAAATTTGTTAATTTCTTGTCGAGAACAAAAGTGAGATGTCAAAATTATAAAGAGAAACATCTTTCCATCAGAAAACATTCAATAAAGAGAAAAGATTTCCTTTATACTTTTTTTTATCTATAATCTTTTATTGGTAACCATGTGTTACATTTTTATCCCTCTTCGCCTCCCCGCCACCTGCCTCGTAAGAAATATGAATTAGAATAGAGATCTTACCCATAGAATTTTTTTTTGTTTAAAGTTTCTGATTTGTAACAAATTTTCCTTGTATATCTATCTCTTTAAAAAATAGCAATTTAAGTCAGAGGCCTATCAACAACAGATAGAAATGGAAAGACTGAACCATCAAGCAGAGCTTTTGCTGAAGAAAGTAACAGAAGAAAGTGACAAACACACTGTGCAAGACCCATTAATGGAACTGAAATTGATATGGGATAGTCTGGATGAAAGAATTATCAACAGACAGGTAAATACCAAGACTTTCATTAATGTAAAGTAATTATTACAGAGTAAAATTATATATTTAATTTTATGTACATAAACTTTGGGTAATTATGTACATAAACGTTTGAAGCCCCTTAATTCTTTCTGCTTCTCACATGCCATTTTTTTTTTAACCGTAAAGTGTTTCAAACCTAAAATGTAGAAGTTTGTGATGATTTGGTTTCATTGTATATACTTACAGATATAAGCAGCATGAAACAACTGATTTTTTACCCTTGTTTTATAAATGTGTGTTACTCATAATATCAGATTCATAAATGGATTTTTTTCCTCTCCATTTTTCTGTAGCATAAGCTGGAGGGTGCTCTGTTAGCACTGGGGCAGTTCCAGCATGCTCTGGATGAGCTGTTGGCATGGCTGACACACACTGAGAGCTTGCTGAGTGAACAGAAACCTATTGGAGGAGACCCTAAGGCCATTGAAATTGAACTTGCCAAGCATCACGTAAGGAGCTGTTGCTGCATATTGTTTCTTCTCTATGCATTTCTAATGTCGTCAAATTTTTTTATGTTTCTTCTTTGTGCATTTTTCAAGTTTATAATTTGAACGCAAGTTCATATTTGACATTCATAACTAAAGGTTTAACTATTTAAAATATACTTCTTAAAAGATTATAATCAAAATATTTTTCTCATTGTTTAAGGCAGTTAATATCAAAAACAGCAAGGATGGGAAATTTCTCGGTGCATTTTATTAGGGCTGCATGGCAAATGCTGCAGCTTTAAATCTCTGATTATACCTGTCATTGGATTAATGTAGCACGATTTTAAATGTTGTCGGGCATACCCTAATAAGGCATAAATTCAAAATGTTCTACTGCAGGTCATATGTATGTTTTTCTCCTGGTCATTCTTAACCTTATGGGTCTTTCACTTGTTGCTTATTTGGCATGTCTAACATATTTCTATCTGTCTGTACATCTCTCATTATGTCGAGGTTTGTTTTCTGTCTCTTGGTCTCTTACTTTTTAGTGGCTTTTATGTTTTCGTCCTTTTCTTTATGAATTTTTTTTTAATATCATGTTCAAAAGGTTTAAAGGAGTTTTTATGTGTCCTGCACTTGATTTAAAGCTTATTAATTGAAAAATTTTGTCTTGAGATATATGCAACACAATTTTATATTGTTGTCATCTTTGTGACACTGGTTGATAATTCTTAATAGAAAATTCCCTATCTCTTAAGTCATTGGGCTTAATGAATAAAACATTATGCTCGGTAGAGTTTATTCTGATATTCAGCAGTTTTTAATAGAACTTCAACATTCACATTAATAGTAGTAGCTTATTTAAGGTTAGGTCCTAGATCCTAACCTAATATAAGTTTTCTCTGATTATCAGATAGAAGTTTGAATTATTTTACATATTGAATATAAGCATTTTAAAGTAAAAGGTAGGTTTTTAATACTTCAAGATCATGATGTATACGTTTTGACTATTCTTGCTTTAGTCCTTCTTCTTTCATACTTTTTCCCATAGTAATTGTTCCCTAATTTAAATTTTTCTTCTCTTTTACCTCATTCTGTCTATGTATATAGTTACTCCCAAAACATATTTGATTAAGCAATTAGAACTTATTATGCATCATTAATATTTTTGTTATTTAATACCTATGTTATACCTTTGCTAGAAGCAATAATGACTAGTTAGATCGACTCTGCATATAAAGAAATATGTTTATTCTTATAGTGTGAGTTTATAGCATTTACATTTTATAAACTTAGCAATTGTCCTTAAAGTCATAAACATCAGTGACAGGAACTTTGTAGAATATAGATGAGGTGGGAATATGAGGCACCTTAATCCAATTGTTTTGGTGGGGGATGAGTTAGGGACCTTTCATTTCTGTTTATCTGTCTTTCTCCTTTCATTTCTCAAAGGTCAAAGTTAAAGGACTTAGAGTTGCCAGCACCATTGCTGGAGGAAGGGAGGAGATATTTCCATCCCTCCCCTGCCTTTTTCTCTGGCTCCTGGGCTGTGGCTTGTATAGCAGGACTTGGGCCATTTAGAAGAATGAATTGTATAGAATTATTTTTTATATTTTGACCAGGAGAAAAATTTAAATCTTACCTTTTAAAAGTGATTCCTACTGTTAATGTATCAAAGGGCAGTCAGAGAAACTGAATGCAGATGGTTAGTGCCACACCCTCACTGAGAATCCTCCTTGGGCTGGATCTCCCTCCAGACATGAGATGTCTTACCTAGGAGAGGAGATGATGTTTCTTTTCTTTCCTGTTGATAACCCTGAGTGGGCGAGTGAAGGGAAGGATCGTCATCGACTTTTACTAATATTAGAGGAAGATTTCTTCTGGTTTCTAAAAACATAGCCACTGTCTTCTTGAAAGCAATCTATTACTAAGCTATAGTTGTTCTTTAAAGTGTAATTCTTTTCAGCATAAGAAATTGACCTTTTTAGCCTTGCGGTTGTTTTTTGCGCTTATCACTCTTGCCCCACTTTAGTGCATGTAAGTGTTATTAATCTGTTCTTATATTTCTACTATATAATAGAATAGAAAGGCATTATTTACTGGGATCTGTAGTTAGCATTTCATATGCGGATTTTCTAGTAAAAGAACAGCTAACCTCTGGAATGCTGGGCTTGAGTATCCCTGATATATAGTGAAATAAACCTTTTTCCCATTAGTGTTAGGGCCTCCCAAGAGTCCTGTCAACTTAGCAGTTAATTCTAGCACCATTCCAATAAGAGAAGATAAAAGAATGTCCTCCTATGATATTTTTTTTTGCTTTTAGAGTGCTAATTGTAAAATATGGCACTGTGTATTTTAGAAATGTAATAATTTTATGTTTGCAAATGAATACATAGAAATAAATAATTTTTAAATTGCTTAAGACATAAAAATTAAGTTCAATTAAAATGAACTTGAGTCAAATGAATACTTTTAGATCCTTTTCGTTATAATTTCTAGATATGTAATGTCATCAATTGCAAAGCTATTATAATGGGAAGAACCTGCAGTGGTCTCACATAATCATTTTAGGGGATGTTGGTAGACAGGAAAGTTGTAAAGTTAAAGGAAAAGATGTCCATCATTTAAAAACTTCATTAGTATTAAAATTCTGTGTATGTGATATTTTTGTTTCCGAATGTTTCATAACCAGGAAATAAAACAGTTACATTAAAAGCAATGTTAACTGGTTACAAACTAGCAACTATAGTGTTATTTTAATATTTTCAGGTACTCCAAAATGATGTATTAGCCCATCAGTCCACAGTGGAAGCTGTTAATAAAGCAGGAAATGATCTAATTGAATCAAGTGCAGGGGAAGAAGCAAGCAGCCTTCAGAACAAGTTAGAGGTTTTAAATCAACGCTGGCAAAATGTTTTGGAAAAAACAGAACAAAGGAAGCAGCAGCTGGATGGTGCCTTACGCCAGGTGAATAAGAGAATAAGTTCTGAAACTTTCTATAGCCTTCAGGACCAAAATAGCATGGAATTCTTTCATTGGTTAACATACCCTTGTTTAATTTTTATACCTCAAGGAGAAGAGTAAAAATAAGTGGGATAAAGAAGAGTGCTGATGAGAACACAGCTCTCTAGTTCTTAGTGTAATAGTCTTATCTGCTAGTGCTTTCCTGAAGAAGAAAGGCAAGGCCAATCTAGTGGCACCTGGCCGTTTTTAAGAATGCCCAGAGAGGCTTAGCAGGCTGGATCGTTTAAACCTTGTTTTCTGCTTGAAAGTGACGATGTTTGTGGCCCAAGCTGAAAACTCTCTATCATTCATTCTAGGCCAAAGGGTTCCATGGCGAAATTGAGGATTTGCAGCAGTGGCTGACTGACACGGAGCGCCATCTGTTAGCATCTAAACCTTTGGGAGGTTTACCAGAAACAGCCAGGGAGCAGCTTAATGCCCACATGGTAAGTATATTATTTCCTACAGCTCTAGCCTCAGATTAAGAAACTGACCATTTTGTGTGGGCCTTGGTGATAAATAAATTGTGGGAGAAAGTTTAAAGGATGTATAGTATTACACCAGAAATCTCTATGTATAAGTGCTAGAAACACTATTGATTAAATTTTTCAAGTCAGAACCTATTCTTTATTTCAAAGGTTAGTATGTCAGTATATGAAAAGAGGTTTTAGAAATCTAGACATTTTTAGAAACATACCTTCTCCCATAAACTCATAAACTTGTGCAGATAGTAATAAATATTGTGTAAATTATAAACTGTTGTACCTTGAGTGAAAAGAAAAATCCCTTTTAAGTAATCAAAATTGACTTAAAAATTATTGCCGTAAGCATGGTTTTCCCAACTTGTTTCATGGAAGTCTGGAAAATATGTTTTTGTTCTATTAAAGTTACTTGTTTGTTTCTTTTAATGGTGATGGGGCTGACTCTTCGATTTCACATCTATACAAGATATGGACAAAAGGAGACTTCTGCTTAATTGTCCAATCTGGAGCATTGTCCCTGTGGGCTATTCCCACTCAGATTCCATGGCACTGCCAACTCTTAAGGATAAGGAGGAAAAGATAATGAAACTTCAGACTTTGGCTTTCTTTCATGGAAGTATGGACTGACAAATTAAATTTAGACTGCCTTTGATTTATTCACATTTCCTATTCATTTCCCATTATAATTCAGCTCTGAAAGTTTTTAAAGAAACAGTCTGTTTCAAATTTTGAAAACTAATCCTCTAATTTTCACACTTGTGAATTTGCATCGAAAATAATATTTTTTTAAATATTTAAATGCCAGCAATTAGTATTTTATGAAATAAAAGTAGAGCTTTTATTTCTACAAAGGAAATGGGCCATTGCACATTGAAGTCTGTATTCTTTAACAGATGTCTAATATTGTCGTGGAGCTTGTTAAAACTCCACTTATTAGGAAATAAGTACCTGCAAAGCTATTACAGTGTCCATAAAGTATAAGTTTAATGAATTCTTGAACAGACATATCTGGGATTAATCTCTAATGACAAATATTTTTAAATGTTAATGTAGAAAGATATAAGTAAAAATATTGAAAAGCAGAGAGCTTATTTTTAGAATATTTAATCTTTAGAAGAATATCAGCTTATTTTTCTGGGTATTTAAAATGAATTTGTTATAACCTTACATAATTTGGCAGATTATAGAAATTCCATAATCTAAAGAATATAAAGAGTTATCAATATTTGTAATACACTTTTAGTACTGTTCTTTTGCTTTGATTGTGTTAGAAATGAAGGAAACCTGAAAACTGAAGTATCACAGTTTCGTGAGATTTGGCTATATTTAAAAGTTTTGCTTTAGGATTAAAAGTTTTTAGTAGGTGATATTGTAAAGATGTTTAGACAGGGTTTTTTTTTTTTTAAGGTTTAACAGATTATAAACTTTTGAAGCAATAAAGTATTCTGGAATTAGTGATGGTTGCACATTCTTGTGAATATACTAATAAAACACTGAATTGTACACTCTAAAATGGATGACTTTTATGAATTATATTTTAATTTTAAAAATTATAAAGTCAAAAATGTTAGACATAGGATATATAATTTTTCAGTAAGAGCTATGATTTGAACTACATTATAATTGGATCAATGGGCTAGAACTGGTCTTAATTTTTTTCCATGAATGTAACTGTTGTTTCATTGATTTTAAATTCTGAATTTGTTTAAGCAGTATTTTTTTATTTTCTCTATAAAAGATACACACTGCATTCTAGTTGGAAGCTTTAAAAATGTTATAAATGAGAATAATATTCTCATAGTTTGGCTTTTGTGATTCCAAAGTCTGAATAATCAACTTAAATGTCTCACTGTACTGGGTCTTAACTTTCTATTCACTGGATGTCTTCTGAGCCCAGAATTAAATTTTACAGAAAAAATATTACAGTCATTGTAATATTACAGTTCAAGGAAAGACTTAGAGAACTCACTTTATAGAGGAAGAAATCAAGGCTCAGGTAGGTTAACTTACTTGCCAAAGGTCACAGAGCTAATTGGTCACTGTATAGTGAAGCCTTTCTTGATATCATTTAAAATATTGTTTCAAAAACCTTATCATGCCAGGAGGGATTGTTGATGACAGCAGCATTTCTGAGATTTCTTGGTAGACAAGGTATGGCTATAGGTTTAGGTGTTATTTCAATATAGTGAAAAGTTTGAATGCGTTGGAGTTATTCTGTATGCTGGATAGAGATGTATATATGATAAGGGGCTTGGGATTGATGACTTGGGATAAGAACTCTTAGATTTTATTATCTTAAAAATGAGATAACTTGGGGGGATATCTCAATTTAGGAAATCTGTGCTGCCTTTGATGTTAAAGAAAAAACATATAAGAGTCTGATGCAGAAAGGCCAACAGATGCTTGCAAGATGCCCCAAATCTGCAGAGACAAATATTGACCAAGACATAAATAACTTGAAAGAAAAATGGGAATCAGTGGAAACCAAACTCAATGAAAGGAAAGTATGTGCCTTGATTAATATGATTCACTGTTTTAGTTGTTTTGTTTCGTGGGTTTTTACCTTATCTCTGTGTAGCATGATCAGTGGAATTTTTAATGATCCACATTTAAATTCTTTTTGTATACATTAGGAGGTTTCATGGGGTCAGTTGAAAATAGTATTCTGTCTTAACTCAAAAGAACTGAGTTAAAGGAATCTATTGAAACAGATAAAAGTATATCATGGATCAGTGTTACTAGGTATATTTTTAAATTTGTGAACCACTCGAATTCTGGATAGTTAAATAATTCTATTCTAATCACACTTCATGAGCAAAAGGCTGTATATAGGGAGAGGGAGAGAGGGAAATCAAGAGAACGAGATAATTGTGTATGTATAATAAGCACTTACATAACAAAAATCTATGAGAAGCATCTCACTGACAGAGTAGAACTATATTTCATAGTATTTGGATCCCAGAAATTAATTGTATAAATGTCAAGTTTTTTTTTTTCCTGCAGATTGTTTAGTAATTGTGTTCTGTGGTTAATTGCCCCTGAACCAAAATTTTAGTATATATTAAATTTTTTTAGCTGCAGTGAGATGCTTCTTACTATATATTTCAAGGGGTTTGGTTTGCCAGTATTTTAGTGGAGGCCCATTACATTTATAAACTATTTAGGTAGTATAGATTATGTATAAATAAAGAAAAGGTGGGAAGGAAATCTGCCAGAGAGTGGTTAAACTGGAGCCGCGGCAGGGGTGGGGGCAAGGGGGAGAGGCTTATATCATCAAATACTAAATAATCTGTCCTCGCAGACTAAACTGGAAGAGGCCCTTAACTTAGCAATGGAGTTCCACAATTCTCTCCAAGACTTCATCAACTGGCTTACCCAGGCTGAACAGACTCTAAATGTAGCTTCTCGGCCAAGTCTTATCTTGGACACCGTCTTGTTTCAAATCGATGAACACAAGGTATGCTATAACTCAGATGGATGGCATTCTGATTTCAGACCTTTTTAGACAGCAGGCTGTTTTAGTAACAAAAGCATGAATTTGGTAGTTTAAAAATGTTCTTTTGTCCTTTGAAATAGCTTCAGCTTATGACACCAGAAGCATTTTCAAGATAGATCAAATTTTCATTTGTTTCTATATATACTCTCTTTTTTTTGGGTAAAGGTCTTTGCCAATGAAGTAAATTCTCACCGTGAGCAGATAATAGAGCTGGATAAAACTGGAACCCACCTGAAATATTTCAGTCAGAAACAAGATGTTGTCCTCATTAAGAATCTACTTATCAGTGTACAGAGTCGATGGGAAAAAGTAGTTCAACGGTTAGTGGAAAGAGGAAGATCTTTGGATGATGCAAGGAAGAGGGCAAAGCAGGTAAACCTTTATAAAAATACTCTGAACTTGGCAATAAATCAATTCTAGCTGTTGAAATATGTGTTATTAATGTACTTCTGTTGCAGGCTATATTAGGTGTAACAATTATGGCATAGAGCCAAGATATTTATTTCCTAAAAGGGCTGTGGCCCAAGTTTGGATCATGGCATCACTTTGAAGTTGACCTATCAGCAACTTCAGGGCCTGGGGACTAATCTTGAAAGGACTGATTATAGCTTGACTTCAGAGATGGACCATTTAAAAATTATCATTAATGCACAAAAGGGGCTCAAAATTTTTGTTATTGCATTCGTTTGTTTTTTCTTTGTCCTTTCAACCTCCACTCTCATACTCAGAGTGAGACATCATACTTAATTATATTGCTACCTTTTGTTTCAGTTCCAAAGCTAAACTTTCTTCACAAACTATGAGAGCTGAGCCAGACCTTTATCCCTCTAGACAGCTTTCTGAGAGGGCGTATTCTGTGTCTGAGTTGGTTGGTACTCCTCACGTCTCTGAGTCTGTACACTTGTTGGCAAGCCTTCATTTCTTTTCTAATATTTTGATACAGCTCCATCCAAATTTTAAATTGTCTGAATCTTTTGGGGCTGCATTTTTTTTTCAATCTAGAGACTCTTACAAGGAACTTGCCTTACTTTTTTCACCTGTTATTAATATTCTGTTCTATACTTAACACAGAGAAGAAGTAAAATTATGCATCTCTGTTCTTCAGGGAAGAGAGAGGTGTACCCACCTTGCTTGGCATATATCTTTGTTTTTTACTAGTAAGTAGAAAGTGTAATATTGAGGCTAAATTTTATAATGACTCTTTTTTGCCCCATTCAGTTGCATTTGTTCATCATTGGTCCTGCACTCCAATGCTTTGGGGAGCTAGGCTCAGTTGGGTGATGCAAAAAATGTCATGGGCGTCACGTGTTTTAGTATTTAAAGCTATCAGTGTAAGTTTTTAAAGACTTTAGAAATTACAAATTGCACCGTTACAGGATTACATGCCATGTGTCCCTTTTTGAGTGAGAAGTATGATATGTTCATTGCTAAAAGTGAGTCCCTGGAATGGAACCAGTCTCTAATGTTTTTTTTAAGACAGTATTAATGCTGAGCCTAGTATTTTTCTCTTCACATATGTAACAGTGTCATCTGAAGTATAGGCATTTTTTGAGTTATGAACATCTAATGTCTAAGAGTCTCTTGGATGCCAGGACCCAGTTGCCCACCCTCTTCCTCTCTTCTCCATTGAATCAATTTTATTTTCTCAATTTGTTTAACTAACTATATAAGAGTTTTCTACTGTTTTCAGTGCAGAAGTAGAGTATATAGAGTTTCTTCTATATTTATAACTTAAAAATAGTTTTGTAAGTGAGACCGGCCTTAGGACCTATGTGTCTGTATCGTTAAACTTACCATCAAACCGTTATAGCCTATATTATTTGTTGTAAGACTACCTAACATAATGATTAGGTGTATCTTTAATTTATTTCTTACTATTTTAATAACTCATTTTTTTCTCAAATGTTGATCATAGTTCTCTGACTTTGACAATGTATGTGCCTATTCTAGCCTCCATGTTTTCATGTTTAATTTGATTACTGCTGTGGGAGGGATGTGTAGGGAGAGCAGGTTTGTGATGAGATGCTCTCTAGTGGGCCCTGGCAGCTTTGTGATTCCATGCTCTTATTGTAGGAAGTGTCTTTCTGTTATTTCATTATTAATGTGCTTTGGTATAAAGCACACTTTATGTTGATTAAGTTTTTATTATGTATCTGTTATGAGAAATAATTTATAACCAACTTCACAATTTGGAATCTAAAAATGGTACCCACTAGTTCTGAATGAAAAACAGAAAACAGACTGGGGCTGAAATTAAATATAAATAGCACCAGACTATTTCAAGGTCATAGATGCCAGAGAAAGTTATATTTTGTTAGAACTCATGTATTGTAGGTGCTCTGGCATATTAAACCAATATGTGATGCACAAGCATTAATTCGAGAGGTTTGATAGCAACAATAAAGATGTTAAACTACCTTTATATTAAATAGAAATAAAATTACCTCTCTTTGTTCTTGTTTCTTTTTAAAACCAATTTACAAATTTTATCCTTCTCTTTCTCCCTTTTTGTTCCTTTTTCTCAGCATAGGAAATTAAATACCTTAGAAGTTAACCCAGATTTGTCAAGTGACAGCAGGGAGCAAATAAAATTCTCTGAGCGTCTGTGTTAATTATTAAGCAAAAGAAAGGGCAGTACATTCTGCCTGGCGCTCCCTAACATTTCAGTTTTTGTTAAAGTTTATGTGTTTGAATGAATTATAACAAAGTGAGCATGGAACGGGATCACAGAAGCAAAGTGTTAGTTAACAAGACAGTTTATAATCTGCTGATGAAACTATTACTTTTTTCTTCTGAGGGCATGTTGATTTAATAATTTTCAACATTTCCATTAATATTAATTTATATTTTAACTACCTATTAGATTTCAAATATAGCGAATATGCCAGAAAATTTACTGGACAAAATGTGAATTTCTTTACAGTTCCATGAAGCTTGGAGTAAACTTATGGAGTGGCTAGAAGAGTCAGAAAGGTCTTTGGATTCTGAACTGGAAATCGCCAATGACCCAGACAAAATAAAAACACAACTTGCGCAGCATAAGGTGGGTGGGTCTACAGTGAAGAAAAGCATATTATGTCACTATATATTGCAAGATTACTTTCAAATTCTTACTCGATTGTGTATTTATTCATCACTAGGGGGAAAAAAAAGTCACCCAATGTGATCCTTGTTAAATTAAAAACCAATTGCCCTTCACATTGATCAAGTGGTAGTGGTATCTTTAATCCCCAGTGACCATTCCATTATGAGCCTGGGTTAATTAATAAAAGAAAACCTACAGAATTAAAACATTAAAAGGATTTGTAGGCATTCAAACATTGGCATTTTAATTTTTCGCAACTGTCTTGTCTTTTCTCTCATAGACCATATAGCAAAAAGTAATATAGATTTTGTCCTATAGATTCTTTTAAACAGTACAGTGGGCAAAATTGGTATCTCCTACCTAAATTGGCATTTAATTGTATATGTGTGGGTATATGAAATTCCATCCTTACCCTCAAAGACACATAGTCCACGGCTCCCTTGTGTAGACTAGAAGTTGTAGAAACATTGTGTTTTACATATTTTACCTTTTCTATTTGTACTACATGGCATTCAAAGACCATTTCTCCCATCCTCTTCAAATCTTTTAAACTTGGGTTTTGCTGTCATTTTGTTTGTAGAGTGATCATCAGCCCTCAGGGTGAGGATGTGGATAAAAGGAGAGTGGTTCCTGAAAACAGTTTTACAGTTTTAGGCATCGAGATATAAATTATTGCTTGAAACATGATAATTTTTAAAAGGCTAGAGAAAATTGAGGCCATGTAAGTTCATCATCAGAAAATTCTAGCCATCATCTTCACACAGGCTGATTGCTTCGGTTGGTGATTCTAACTAACCCCAGGGGGTCATGCTCCTAGGGTGATGGAAGGAAACATTGCGCCATTGCACGTCTGTTCTTTGGCTTATGAATGGCTTGTTCTGCTGGCACCCTGTGCCCATGAGCTGCCGCATCTAGTATCGGGCACATGATGACAGTGGGCAGGACCTTCTTTCCTTCCCCTCTGATGGAAAAATGAGCACCTCCTTCTCAATGTAGAAGAAATTTGAACTTGAACATAGATGTTGTGTCATATAGTCTTATGCAAGTATATTGCATATTTAAGTTAGAGAATCCTAGAAATAAGAATATGCAAAGAACCCTTGTAGAGTCTCTGTTTCCCCTTGTGTGACCTATTGTCAAAAGTCACCATTTCTCTGAAATGAAGATACAAGGTACATTAAGCCAATTTTAAAAGAACTCTTTTCTATTCATTATTTGGGTACTTTTTGCCTTTAAAAAGTT
Organism: Pteropus vampyrus; assembly: GCF_000151845.1. NCBI lineage: Eukaryota > Metazoa > Chordata > Mammalia > Chiroptera > Pteropodidae > Pteropus > Pteropus vampyrus. Next base: position 778,506 of record NW_011889041.1, read on the forward strand.
TTAACCTGTCCTGTATTCAGCTTTAACATTTAGTATGTATCTGTTGTATGAAGAAAACCTGTCAATACCATGATTCTAAAACTAATATTCTGTTTAGAATAATATGTAGAAATAATATTTACAGAAAACAAACGGCTGAAATACAGTGATATTGCAATGGTGTTTATTGCTAAAAAATTCCCAGATGTAGTTGCCTACTATTACAAGACAAAATAAATACCTTAGTTATATTAAGACACTTAAAGTGTCTCACTTTTAAATGCAATCAAAACTTATTAGGTAATTGAATAGGTTATTTTGGAAAATTATACATTTGCATAGCACTTTATTATCTGAGACGATGCCAATGTGCTGCCAGGATTAAGAATTAATGCATTAGTGTTCCTGTGATATTTTATGAGTTTATAAGCTGCCTATTAGGTTGATCTTTCTTTCTTCTCATCCCTGAGATTTTATATTCGATTGTAGTTGTCTCACTCTTTCTATTACATACTTGTAAACACACACAAAATAAAACCTGATAATAACAGGCCTACAAAAACAATATCCCTGCTTGAGGAAAGCTTATAATTGAGTTGTGTAGAAAGAATGGAATTCACTCCTCCCACACATACACACATACATATACAAACTTGAAGATTAACGATATCCAAAATGTGTGACAATAAATCTGTTTGACAAAAAAAAAAAAAAAAAAAGAATTGTAGTAAATTTATACACTGAGTCATTCTGTGTCCTTGCCAGACCTATAGTTACTCATAGAGTGTTAACTACATTTTCCTTTTTAAACTGTGGGATTTTCAATAGTTTATTAGCAATTACTGTTTGTAGTTTATAGCTACAAAAGATTTGGGATTTGTTTTGTTTTGAAATGATTTTCTTGATAATAGTAGATACTCTTAGAGACCCCTGGCTTCTGAGAAAAATAATTCTTTCAGTTAGAAAATGTAGAGATTGTTTTCTACCCTGGTATATTCCTGACTTGATTATTTGCTGATGTCTTTCAGTGGTTAGACTCCACTTATGAGAGACGCCTCTTTCAGTGTCTCTGTCCCGTTTGTTCATTGGTCCTAAGCAGAAATGCACTTCATTTTCTCATGAAATATATAGGAGTTTCAGAAATCACTTGGAGCCAAGCATTCTGTCTACGATACCACCAACAGAACTGGACGTTCTCTAAAAGAAAAAACCTCCCTGGCTGATGACAACCTGAAACTGGATGACATGTTGAGTGAACTCAGAGACAAATGGGATACTATCTGTGGAAAATCTGTGGAAAGGTAATGTTCTTTAAGGCAGTTTGGTTACTTTGTTCTTTAAGGCAGTTTGGTTACCTTTCAAACACACAATAGTGGTGCTTTGTGGAGAATTTTAGGAACCTTAAACACCCCCTTTGCCTGGAGAACTGCTGGTCCTTAGTACCCCACTTACCACAGTACTTGCACCGAGAAGGCTTTGCTGTTGGTTATCATTTATCTGTAAGTACTCAAGTTACTCGAAAGTGATAACATTCTCTAGGCTTCTGTCATCTCACACCTGACCACAGCAATTGCCTTGTGACTGTCTTGTCGGGTCTGCTATTATCCTCCTTAATCCAATTTCTACATAACTACTAACATAGTCTTTTAAAAATGTAATTGGAATCTTGTCATCCCCCTGCTTCATACTCTTTGGGGGCTTAATATTGGGTGTGAATTAAAACATAGGCTTCTTAATGAGGTGTGCAGGGTTCTACGACCTAACCCCTCCTGTGTGCCCTTCCAATTTCCATCCACTCCTTTCTAATTTTCCTCTTCCTCATTACACGTCAACCACAAAGGCCCAAAACTTATTTCAAATTTTTTAAAGTATTTAATAATGTACAGTACTATTAGAGGAGTTAGAATATCTTAGGGATGTTTTCACATTTTTCATTCTTCCTTAGTCTAATTACTTTTGTCAGTATCAGGATTAAATAAAATACTATATTCACTTCTAGGGAACTTTTGCAATAGGCTTTTCGTGTGTGTTTTTTAAATTCCTTAAAATTGTCTCTCCCATCTCAAAAGGTTATGTGCTTTTTACAATGTCATATAGTCATATAAATGATTTTATTTATATGACATTCTTTAAAAGGTAAAAAAATTAGTGATGGCAGACAGATCTGTAAATGCCAGGGGTTAGAGATGAAGGCAGGCTGTGACTATAAAGAGACTTCATGAGGGAGATTTTTGAGATGATGGCACTGTTCTGTATCTTGATTATGATGGTAGTTCCATGAATCCATAAATATGTTAAAATTCACAGAACCATATACCCCCAAAAGTCAAGTTTACCGTATGATAATTTAAAACATAAATTTTAAAAAAATTATTATTATTATTTTTAGTTTAAAAGGCATTTTTTTATGAAGAAACTGAAGGGTTCAGTGATTTCTAGAGGTAATGATGAGGGAATTTTCCTGGAACGGATGCCATGTATTTAAAGAATCAAAGAGAACATTTGAGAAAAGTGTTCTTATTTTCTAAGGAAAGCCAAAAAACAGCAGTAAATGCCAATATGTTGTTTTTTCTCAAATACTGCTCAAGCTTCATAAAGGAATTTTAGCTGTTTGAATGTATAGGGTAGCCTTTTTGTTGCTCAGATTGATTTTTCTACCTTTTTTTTCCCCAGACAAAACAAATTGGAGGAAGCCCTGTTGTTTTCTGGACAATTCACAGATGCCCTGCAGGCCCTCATTGACTGGTTATATAGAGTTGAACCCCAGCTGGCAGAAGACCAGCCTGTCCATGGAGACATTGATTTAGTGATGAATCTGATCGATAATCACAAGGTATAGTTATCTGGGACATTTTATTGACCTCATTAGATTATTCTGAGAATAGAGGAAACTAACCACTTAACTTAGCCTTTTAAAATCTAGAAAGTGTGTATCATATCATACTACCTTAACAGTCTTTAATATTAAAATGTGTGCACGTTTGACCAGTATCAGGAAGTCCACTTTAAAAGTGATGTAGGAAAATTACTTTAGTATCAGTGATATAATACCGTTTTTAATTTCCAGATCTAAAACCTTTTTAGAACTTGGAAAGTGATTTTATTCTCTGGTGCTTTAAAACATGTTTCAAGAATGTTTTACAATTTTTTTTTATTCATTTAAATAATTTTGTAATATAATTTAAAATCATTCATTCAGTGACCTGGAACTTAGTCATTGCATAAGTTGAATAGATTTGTGACATGATCTGTGGAGGTCATGATCAGTTTTCTGCTTTTAAAAACTGGTTTAACCTTGCTGCCTGAACTACAGCAATTTATGAGACAACAGCAAATGTTATGAGGGTTTTGATTATTACTGCAAGAAAATTGGTTTCCTTGTAACTTTCTGATATGTATGTTAAACTACTGGGCAAATCAATGGTCATTTTCGAGATGTTCAGCTGATACTGAGTATAAGATCCTAGATTATAATCAAATGCTGTATTATAACTTAAAGAGCCTTGAAAACAACATGAGGTACAATACCAGTGTAGAATGGTTGTATCAGAGTTGACTTTATATATAGATACTTTGCAGCACTGTACTTGAATTTGTGTTCTATTTCCCGTCTATAGTTTTTGAGTTCAAAAAATTTATTTCACTTTAAAATGTTCTCTTTATATTTCTCTGGTTATGCTATTTTGATATTACCTGTTTTTGTTTTTTTTTTTTAAATGTTGGTCCTTTTGCATATTTATTTCCCCTTTTCTGGTTTTATTATTTCATTATGTCCATGAAAAAGAGTTTGCTATTTTGAGTATTAGAAAATAGAAGAGTAAATGAAGAACATTGATCAGGCATGCAAAAATTAAAATTTTAAAAAATTATGTTGCTTTGTCTATATTAAAACAAATGTTTTGTGCATGATTAATACAAACTTTTTCATTCCCTGGCATTTGTTCAATGAGTAATGAATAGTGTAATGTTACTTTTTACATAAATGCCATTTTTGTAAGCTCACTGTCTAAATATTTACTCCCCTAGGCACTTGCCAGTTTTTTTTTATATATTAAAGGTCATCAAGAATGAATTAATCATTCAGCATTAGTAATACAATTGGACGGCTCAAGAAGAGGTTTCAGTATACAAAGTACATTGGAAAGTCTGCTCAGAAATATTGGACTAGTCCGATCACAGATAAAATGTTTAGACACTACCTTCCATGCATGGGTTCGTGCATTTGTGTGTGTCTATCCGCAAGAACATCTCATTAGTTAACACTAATAGAGTGAAATCAGCAAAGAATTCATCAAAGTATTTTTTTATTGTTTTCAATGGGCTCTCTTTTATGAGTGCTCTGAGTATCAAAATAGAGCCGAAATTAAAAATGTGCTTGGTAATAGTCATTTGTGATGATTTTTTAGATAAACAAGTTAATTCTGTTCTATACATAAAGTTAGTTATTTGAAAGATGTAATTGTTACATACAGGCTCTTGGATCAGAAATGAAGACCCTTGAGCTCATTTCTTAGATAAAGTCTATTGGCCAAAAGAAACCAGTTTAACTGCTGGCATATCAAAGTTTGTCAAAATTAGATAGGAGAAAAATAAAACAGAAAGTTTTTGCTCCAAGATGACAAATAAGGATTTAAGCTTTTAAAATCTGATGTTATGAGTTAGTACTCAGGATGCTGCCAAAGATGAAAGCATGTTATAGAGAAAAAAGGACCACATGCCAACTCCCTATGAGATTCCCTGCGTTTATCTCTAAGCACCGCCGTGAAGAACCCCAGGATTGCTTCGTTAGGCTTTGTTAGTCCCTTAGATATGCTTACTAATTGAGAGTAGTGTGGTGGGCAACACTTGCTTGGCACTTACTCCTTCTTTGAGAGGAATTGGGACACCATACTAAAGAATCTTAGAAAAAAAGGAATTTGATGCATTTTTGTGCGTGTGTGGAATTGAAATGAAGAAGGGTGGCCACTATTATTTAGATCTAGCGTTATTTAGAAAATAAGGTGGTTCACTCAGGAGAACATGAGAAGAGTGAGCAAATTTATACAAGACTGGCCGTAACTCCTCTGATAGGAGCCGTGTGTCGGGTCTGATCTGAAGATGCTGTGAAAATAGGGGTCATTCAACTGTAGGTCTTAGAGATCTATACATCTGTACCTGATATTATGTACACATATACATTTCAAACAGTACATTTTACTGTTTTGATTTTGTAACTAAAAATTTCTATAAAAACATGGTTTTCGTAGGCCTTCCAAAAGGAATTGGGGAAGAGGACCAGCAGCGTGCAGGCCCTGAAGCGCTCGGCCCGAGAGCTCATAGAAGGCAGCCGAGATGACTCCTCCTGGGTCCAGGTCCAGATGCAGGAGTTAAGCACACGCTGGGAGACCGTGTGTGCACTTTCTGTATCAAAGCAAACGCGATTAGAAGCAGCTCTGCGGCAGGTAAAAGTCATGTAAATTCCAGCTGGGCATAGTGAGAAGGTATTGAAGTCTCAACAAGAAATATGCTCATGAAGAACTGTGAAGCTCCTCATTTCTTCACCAGGACAGTCACGGAGAAGGAAATTCTTATAGCATCATTGCCTTGGTCCTTTTCCCGAGTTCCTCTCCCAAGAATTTCAGTTACTACAGAGGGAGGTTTTCTAATCTTCACATGAAAGTGCTGCTTGAGTAATTTTTCAGCTTAACTCTATAATGGGCTGCCAGTTATCTAAAATCAGATTGTTAAAATGGTGAATTATTCTTCATTTAAGCCTTTCTGATATATTAGATGTTTTCTTACATTTGTAAAACGCAGCACCATATATCTTTATCTTTTTAATGGGAATAGTGCCTATAATGAATTAATTTTATTTTCATTAAGAGGAAAAATCTACTACACTAACAAGCGTATTTGGGAATCTTGTTTGGGGTGTGTGTGTCTCTGTGCACTGTCAGGCGGAGGAATTTCACTCGGTGGTACATGCCCTCTTGGAGTGGCTGGCTGAAGCAGAGCAAACCCTTCGTTTCCATGGCATTCTCCCAGATGATGATGATGCTCTTCGGACTCTCATTGATCAGCATAAAGTGAGTTACTTAAACGCCAAGTAAAACTAAATGAGAAAATCAAACAAAGTAGAGAAAATAGACTCATGATTGCAAATGTCAACTGTGTGAATATTTTCCTTCCTGAGAGATAATTAAAGATCTGGTACATTTGAGAATTTACCCGTGCGTTCCTTGCTTACCTAGGTATGTTTCCGTGCTCCTAGATACGCAGGTATATATAGCTATCTTTTCATGGTTTTTTTTTTTTAATAGAGAAAAAATAATCATTTTTTAAAAGAAAATGATTATTCTAAAATTAGTCACTCTGCTTCCTATCTTTAGGAAGCACATTGATTTTTCTAGGGGGTTATTTGCCTTCTGACCAAAATTGGTCAATTTTGTTGCACTTTCATGTGCATTTTAGGGATGAAACTTGCTTAATGAGCAGTTTGGAAGAATTATACCATTAGAATTGTAAATTAATCATTTTGACTTTTATAAGCAAGAAAAGGAGATAATTTAATAACTGGTCTTCAAATTGTATTTTTAAGCCTCTGCCAATTCTGTTTTTTAATTGAGTCACCTTAAATTCTTTTAAAAACTCTAATATAAATTATAAATTAAAAAATCAATTATACAAGTAGATATGCTATTGAATAAATTAAGTAAAAATCTGGCCATTGAGTTTCCGATCCAGCTCTTTCCTGTGATAATGTATTAAACAGCAAAACCCCTAAGAGAGTGGTTCAGAGAGCTCTTAACATGTTTTTTAACCTTTGACTCTAAAAATCAGGAATTTGCAATACTACCACTCAAAATGTATTGATGTTAGCATTTCCTATTAACTTTAAAGAATCCCTTTCACCATTGAAGGTCGAGGTCAGGTTGGAAATACATCATTAATTCTAGTGTAGCATGGATTACATCATCTACAGAGTCTTCTTATTTTAACTGCTATGCTCTCTCAGTGATAGGTTGCATAACCTATAGCAATGAAATATTGCTTTGTCATTAATAAAAGTGATGTGAGCTTCTGTGACATTATCTGGAGGAATGAAATGCTACATACACCATTTAATGTTGAAGTTAGGATGTAAGAGTAGGAAAATTACATCAAACTTATTGTAAATTTTAATTCAGTTCAATATTTTTGAAAGTCTAGTTTATATTATATTTCATAGGCTAGTCATCAGCCAGCATTGAGTTCCTCTAACGTACTTAGCCTTGGGTCTCAGAGTAGTCCCTTGAAGCCCAGTGTTCATATCTAACATCCTACAAAAAAAAGCCCACTTATGGTCTCACCACCCTCACAGCAGCACCAGGAAACCCCTAGAAACATCAGGAGGCAGATATCTAGAGCAGAGGTAGTGGTTTTTTCAAATACAATAGGTCTTCCAATAATGTCATTTCATTATAACATTGATGAGGTGCTGTAGGAACCTAACTCTTGTTTATACTAATTAACCTATGGTAAAATTGGTTTTGTTAAGTCTGAAGTTGCAGTGTTAACCCATCGACAGTGTTAAGTGAGGACTTACTATAATTGTCTTTCAATATTTTAAAATAGCATAAGCCATTTAAATAACATGTAATGTTATAAAGGGCTTCTTAGTAATGATATTTTGCAATAACATTACTCATACTTTTTCATTTCCTTTGCTTCCCTTCACGCATTCACCAATAGGAGAAAAACAGAATATTTAATTTAATTTCTTAGCCCTGGGACTGAAACTTCTCAGCATAATTCAGTTTCTGAAAATGGCAAGCTTTCTCACATGAGCACAAACCAGTAAGGTAGCACTCAGATGAGATTGGAAGAGTACAGACAACGTAGCAGAGCGGTGACATTCCAGGCAGGATTAGGGTTTTCTAGGTGTAGGAGTGATTAAAAGTACATGGTCAGATCATCTGCCCTCTGGAAAAAAGGACAGCTGTTATTAACCTCTGGATTTCTCTTCCTAGTAAGGTTTTTTCTTTTTCTTTTAAGAAGGTACATGTTGGGGAAAATTAAAATATTTTTAGAAGTAGGCCATGGTATTTAAAAAGTAGGTCATATTAGTTAAGTGTATTGTTCAGTGAACCTTGACTCCACAGCAGAAAAAAAAAATGTAAATAAAAGGTTAAAAAGCATTTATTTAATCACAGAGACACAAAATTGAATAAGACAGTCTTGATTTGGTGGACCTTAAGATCTAGTAGATATGTATGTAAACAAATTATTTTAGCACAACAAAATGCCCAAGTAGGAGGTATACGACAGAGCTGCTTCACAGAAATTAAAAACAAAAGGTCACTAGACTTTGTAGTAAACACCCATATTTTCAGATGATCATCCCAGTCACATGGCATGAATAGCATGCATGTCAGCTATGTTTGCAGCCTCTGGCACCCTTGTCAGTGTGATCAAGGAACCCTTCTTAGCATGGAGGTCCAGATAGATTAGAGTGTCTATGGATCCCTTTAATCCTGTGTGAGGTTTTGGAAGCATGTCACCCATTTTAGGGCAGAGGTCCTCATTTTTTAACCACGCTTGCAGAGTTCTGTGATCCATGTATCTGTGGATACAGTTTTGATGGTAGAAAGTAACAGTGATGTATGTGAGACATTTATAAAAAAAAGTTCATTCAAAAGCCTTTCCTTGGACTTGTTGAGGCTTACTTATCCTGCTGGGGCAAAGAGCAGTTCTTACTGGTCTTTGAGGACAGTTCACACACAGGCTGGCCCACTGTCAGGCCCACTCCCTCCGGTCTCCCCCTCACTCCTTCCTGCCTGGACGCTTGTGCCCTCTCTCCAACACCTCCAATCATTTATAACTTTTTGCCCAGCCGTCCCTCTTCCTTAGCACTTCTTTATTTTTTGGTACATATTTATATCTTTCCTGACACAGTTAATGCTATTTTAAATACCAGCCTCCTTGTCTTATTTGTTAGGAGGTTTTTGTTTTGTTTCGTTTTGATTGCAATCGATATTAATTTTATTTCTGGTATTACTGTCTCTCCTAATCCTACTTTCCATTAGAAATGTAATTATAATATATCCAAATTTAGGAAAGAGTGTTTTTAAAATGTATTTTGTAAAGCATGAGTTATTATCCTATATTTTAAAATATGTATTAGAAAGTAATTTATTTCCTATTTTTGTCCCTTCTCCCTTAATTCTCAATTAGTGGATTATTTTCAGCTGTAGATAAACCAGTCGATGTTCTCGTTTATTTGTTTAACTCTTGATAGTCAAATTGTTTTCAGCCAGTGCCAACAGCTAATTGAAGTCTTTGTTTCTGCTGTAGGAATTCATGAAGAAACTGGAAGAAAAGCGAGCTGCACTCAATAAAGCTACCAGTATGGGAGATGCTATTTTGGCCATCTGCCACCCGGACTCCATCACCACCATTAAGCACTGGATAACAATCATCCGGGCCAGGTTTGAGGAGGTCAGTGTGTCTCAGATCATCTTTAGAGCAGAGAATCAGGATATGGAAACCTCAGCAGTTAAGATGCACTTACGGCCATGGGAATATGAGGCTTCTGCAGAGAAAAAATGTTCTTTTAAAATAATCTTCCTGTGTGCATCTCATCTTTTTCTTGAAAGAGTTAAGGGAATTTTGCATCCATGTCCCTGAAACATGAAAAGGCAAATGCTTGGTATATGTATAAATTTTTGTCTCACTTCCACATTGCGTCTATTGAATAACCAAGCACTTGAATAGTATTTCAGGGTAGTATATCTTGTGAAATGAATGGCATACACAAAGTAAATTAATTCTATATTGAAGATTTTAGCTATTTTTCTTTCCACTCTGTGCTACATGGAGTAAGTGTACTTGATCCTTCAGAGAATGTGTATTTGAACTTTAGAGAGCAAAGGAAGCCTGGGTGATTGACATACATCTCTAAACCTCTGAAGGTGATGAGCATCGTAGAGGGCTCTCATGTCCTCCACAGGCTGGGTCTAGAAAGACGAGAAGTGTTATGGGTCTAGCCCAGTACGATCCTAATTTACATTTAAATTTTGTATATTTTACATGAATTAAATTATTCACCAGGGTGGAAGAAATTCAGAGAAATTTCTATTTCTCCAATAGGTACTGGCCTGGGCGAAACAACATCAGCAGAGATTAGCGAGTGCTCTGGCTGGGCTCATTGCTAAACAGGAATTGTTGGAAGCTTTGCTGGCTTGGTTGCAGTGGGCTGAAACTACGCTTAGTGATAAGGATAAAGAAGTCATCCCCCAGGAAATCGAAGAAGTGAAAGCCCTCATTGCAGAACACCAGGTAAAATAAATGTCATCCCAAGCCCTGTCTTCTCAGACGTTTTCTTTCTTTCACTGCTGTAGTTCTCATAAGATTGCTTTGTGCTTACTACCTTCACTTCTTCAAAAATACTCATCTCCTTCCAAATGGGTTTCGAATTCTACCTCTGCCTTAAAACTGTTCTCTTCACAGTTATTGAATTTTGATGGTCTATCCTCTAACTCTGGTACCTTCCCAAAACTCTTTCCTTTCTGGCCTCCTGTGAAGTTATATTCACATGACACTGTCTCAGATTGGCTCCCGCCCTTTCTCCTGCCTTCTAAATAGCAGCTCTCCTTACTTCTGTCCTCAGCTCTCTACTCCTTTCATTCTGCTCTCTTTGGCAGTCTCACCCTCCCTTGTTTTATTGCTCCACGTTTGCATTTTCTGCTGTCTGTCCCTAAACATCTCCCAGGATGACTGTAAGTACTTCAAGTACTTATCTATAGGGTCTTGCTAAAAAAAAAAAAAAAAAAAAAATTACTTCTCCTGTATATTCTACTTGTTTTAAACTCTGAAATGATGGGCATCACACTAACTCTGATTTATTTGTTTGCTTTTTAGTTTAATATACATTTACAAAGGGAAACATTGTGTCAACGTAGTTGGTAAAGCAGTTAACAGTGATATTATATTTTAATAAAAGTGTAAGATATCAATGTCCGTAGTGGCCCTGCAGTGTCTCAGGCCATGTTGTCTGCGATCAGAGGTATTAAAGTGATCCGAGTTCTCCAGTGTGACTCATGTTCCAGAAATGTGTTACTTCACTTTTCACTTTTGTTTGCCTTCTCCTTTCCTCATCGCTTTCACCAGTCTCTGCTTTTGCCACATATTCCAGATATAGGGATACTTAGTCAACAATAATAATAAACCTCGGGAGATAAGATAAAAAATGAAAAGATAGTCAAGTCTTTTAAATATAAACTTTAACGTGAATTATTTTTACCTTCCCTAGCTTAACATATTCATTGACAGAAATATTTAAGATATATCCACATTTAATGTCTATGTTCTTTGTCACTGTGTATCAAAGCCACCTTAAATATTTCAAATACGTAGATAAAATGTGGCACAGAAAAGTCCTAGGGACCACCCCAGTTAACTAGTTCCTTTGTAGACAAATGCTCATTTCAAGATCCTTCTGGAAGAGCTTGGATGCTTGATCCTGGTTGGCGCACAGAAAGGTTATGATGTTCAGACAGCTGCTCCCATGTGTGGTCTTCAAAGTAAAACAAATTACTTTGGTGATGCTGTAATTATTTACCAGCTCTAATATTTTGTATTCTTTAGAAATGAGTAAACACTATGTTATGATATTTAGACATTTTTCCCTCCTAAAAATAAAACACAATGTTTTATTCTTTTTTCAGAAACAATAGCATGGTCCTTTTATCCTTTTGTTTTTAGTTCATTTCTAATGGTGGTTTTCTCTGGTATACCTGTATTTAATTGATATCATTTCTTTCATTTTAGACCTTCATGGAGGAAATGACCAGAAAACAACCTGATGTGGATAAAGTTACCAAGACCTATAAGAGGAGAACGGCTGATCCCTCCTCATTACAGTCCCATATTCCAGTCTTGGATAAAGGGCGAGCAGGAAGTAAGCCAGTTTCTTTAAAACGAAGATAGTTAAGCAAGGAAGTTGGTTTTCTTTTATTTTGATTTGTCGTTTGAAATTTCAGAGCAATTGGTAATTCTGCGTGAACTCTCCATCATAAAAGGTTTTCTCGAAAGAATACATGGGCTCAAGTTTTCTAGCAACTTATTTAAAAATAAAGAAAAGATACATCCAGTTGTTTATATGGAACTTTATTGGCTTGAGCTGTATCTTTCAGATTCTCTGGAAGGAATTGAAAAATTTGCCACAAGAACAGAAATCATCACACACACACACACACACACACACACACACACACGCACACACGCACACACACACTCACACACGCACACACGCACACACACACTCACACACACACCCCTTTGAATCATCTCATATTGCTTTTGTAATATAAATAACCTTTAAGTGGAATGCAACAGAAATGATCATGACCTGGGTAAAGTTCTAGACCTAGCTGTTCATTAGTGACCAGTAATCTGATAGATTTTGCCCATGTTCTATTTACCTCTTCAGTGACCTTGATTCAATGAAGTGATAATTGAAAACAATGATAGCTAGCTTGGAGAAGATGCAAAAGAAGCACAATTTAAATCATTTTGTATATTTCTGCATGGTGCCTTAAAAAAAAATGGTTTCAGACCTATTGTAGTAAATATGTTGCACAAGGAGGCAAGGTAACAAAGCGGTTAAGAACTCTGGAGGCAGACTCCTTGGCTGTCTCCACCACTTCCCAACTTGGAAATGACACCTTGGACAAGTTACTTAAACTCTCTCTCTGAGCCCCAGTTTCCTCATCTGTAAAAGGAGATAACTGTAACCTCATTGGGCTGTGGCAAGGATTAAGTGAGCTGATGTGTATGACGTGCTTAGCATATTTGCTGGCATCTAGTTAAATTCCTAATAAGTATTAGCTATTGATATTTTTATATATGTAAAGTCCTATGGGAGTTAGGAATTCTGGGTAAATCCTAGCTTGAACATCAACTTCATGTAAGACCTTAGGTCAGTGATTTTTCTAGGCCACATTTAGCTAGTTTGGTGAGGAGAATGTGTTGAGATAATTGTTCTGTAAAGTTATAGAAACTCTCGAAAAATAGAAAGAAGGAGAAAACTTTAATAAGGCAGTAATTTGGGATATGAGTATGCACAGGAAACACACAACCTCAGTGCAAAGTGGACTTGGATGAAAGCTGGGATCCTGTGCACATACCATATTTGGTTGGGATTGTAAAGTGTCCTCTCTGACTCTAATGAATGCTCAGTGCCTCTTGCCCTCACCTGCCCTGCTTTCAGCTATATTTTCTAAGAAGGGCAGCTAGGTTTATATAACAGATTCTAAGCTACATGTAAGTGCCCTGGGAGATTTCTTTTACCATGCCTTAACAAAGAGGAGGAGCACATTGTACTTCATTGTCATGGATGTGGCATAGATTTTGAGCTGGAAACTGATTTAAGCATAAATTTGTTGAGAGAGCTTTCCAGTATGTAAACACCTGTCAAGATATATTTCTTTAATTTATATAGAGAGTATGTGACCCTTAATAAGTGAAACAGATTCGTACCTTGACATTATGTATCATCTAAATAGGATACTTCTATTTGTAATACCTGGTAATTAAATTGATTCAGTCTTAGCTAGGAACAGAAAGGGCCAAGCCTTACATTATTTCAGAACCCTGGAAACTGCCACCCTAACTAAAGTTATATTTTAACAGGAAAACGCTTTCCGGCATCAAGCTTATATCCCTCTGGATCACAGACACAAATCGAAACCAAGAATCCCAGGGTCAACTTATTAGTGAGCAAATGGCAGCAAGTCTGGCTCCTCGCATTGGAAAGAAGGAGGAAGCTTAATGACGCCTTGGACAGACTAGAAGAGGTTAGAAAACTCATATATATGTGTATTTAACACCGTATTGTCATTCACCATAACACGTAAAAATCTTGATTTTTTTTTTCAACAAGAGTTAGATAAGCCAACTCTTGCTATTTGAGTGTATATTTACTTCTAAAATTGATACCACAAGTATGTACATTTTTATAGGAGGGAAAACCCTGATATACAGGACTTGGATTTAGGGGATCAATGAAGTAGAAAACTAATATGTTTTAACATAATTGGAAGCAGATTTAAGAAAAGATGTAGCTCGACATATGTTTTTGCTTGGTGGTATTAACTGGCAAATAGAACCATTTAGAATTCAGATATTTCTATTATGTATATTCTGTGATCCGAAATTTAGAGTTTCAGATTCTGAAATTGGGAAATTTTTAGAAGTCTAGGGGAGTTAGAGTGGCAAAGAGCAGAGAGAGTGAGGAGTTACGTAAGCACTGTTGAGCTGGGCCTGCTACCCCATGGGAGGAGAACTTACCAATGTGCTACATTAGGGCATGCACACCACCTTTGTGACTTTGGCACTATCAGAAGTTTTCTATTTGACTTTTTGAGGAGTTTTATTTGCTTCCTCTATTTGTAAAGAAAAACAGTGACAGTAATGAAATGAACTCGCCAGCGAAATGATACATTGCAAGATGATACATTTCCTTGAAGTGGGAAAGATATGTGTATTATCTAGAGGCTCATTAAAAATAACACTATTCATATAGTATAAGATATAATTTGAGCATGACGTTAACTCAGCCAAAATGCCTTTTGCCCTTTTCAGCTGAGGGAATTTGCTAATTTCGATTTTGATATCTGGCGCAAAAAATACATGCGATGGATGAATCACAAGAAATCTCGGGTGATGGACTTCTTCAGGAGAATCGATAAAGATCAGGATGGGAAAATAACCCGACAAGAATTTATTGATGGGATTCTTTCCTCGAGTAAGTCCCAAGAGAAGTGACTGAAACTGATGTATTTTTTTTAAAAAAATAAGCACAGTTTAAAATTGTGGGGCCAGTAAACTTGTGTGACCAATAAAGCATGACCTTTAAACTCGACTGTGAAGTCACCAGAAAAAAGTGCCCGTGGTAAAACTTATGGATTTGGAGTCAGGCAAACTTAACTAATTGTGTAACCACAGATAGATTCCTTCACATTACTGAAGCTATGCCCTCATTAGTATAATAAAGTTAATAACACTTGATTCTTAGATTGTCCGTGTCACCTAGCATATAATGGGAAATAATAAATGCAAGTCAGTCTCTTTCTTATTCATTCTAATTCACATTCTGATCTAACATTGTCATTAGTAGGAAATTGGAACTCTATACTATAAACTTCTGAAGGTATGTGCCGTCGTCTTCTTTGATGGTTCAGTCATGTGTATGTGATATCTCTGGCACATGTTATTGGAAATGATTCTTAAATTTTATAGAAATTATTCCTTATGTAAAGTGATAGTTGAACCATATGAAATTTACTAATATTTAACAGTTTTCAACCTAGAAAAACAGCAATTTCAAATGATTAATCCCAGTAATAATGAAAGATAAATTTAGGTCACATATAGAGTGGTTTAATTTGTTATTATGTAAATCAGTTTTTTAAAAAGGATTTTAATATATTTCATGACCTTGATAATTCAAACAGCCACATTAAGATTAAAATGAACAATAGAGAGAGAATGTCTTGAGGCAGAATTAACAAGTTAGGACACTTTCATTTTTGTAAAGACAAATCTTTTTGTAAAATTTTATCATAAGTAGCAGGTCTTATTAACTTTCATTGGGAATATTTTATGGCTTATTCAGAGAATGTCTTAATTACCACGTATATGTGGAATCTAAATAAAAAGTCAGACTCAAAGAAACAGAATATAAAAGTGGTTACCAAGTCTGGGGGTGGGGGAATACATCAGGGCTGGTAAAAGAGGTACAAACTTTCACCTATATGATGAATAAGGTTGGAGGATCTAATGTGTAACTTTAGACTATAGCTGAGTACACTCTATTGTATAATTGAAATGTGCTAAGAGAGTGGAACTTAAGTGTTCTCACCAAAAATATATATATATGTATATTAGTATGTGAGGTGATTGATGTGTTAACTAGATGGGAGGAATCTTTCTCCAGTGTATACATATATCAAATCATTACAATGTGTACTTTAAATATATTACAATTTTATTTGTCAATTATGCCTCAGTAATGCTACTTACTATTGTTTTGAAAATTTTAGAGTTCCCAACCAGTCGCCTAGAGATGAGCGCTGTTGCAGACATCTTTGACAGAGACGGCGATGGGTATATTGACTACTATGAATTTGTAGCCGCCCTTCACCCAAATAAAGATGCATATAAACCTATCACTGATGCTGACAAAATCGAAGATGAGGTACTCACTATCTTTCCATTGCTTGCAACAGTGATAGTGTAGTGTATTCTGCACAGTTCGTGCAGCCATTTTATTTATTTCCATGTTCAGTAGTTGTGTCAAGATTTTAAGGATTCAGTGTAATGCTAATATTAAAGTGGATACTTCACCATTGTTTTTGGCAGGTGACAAGACAGGTAGCTAAGTGTAAATGTGCAAAACGATTTCAAGTTGAACAGATTGGAGATAACAAATACAGGGTAAGTTTTCAAAATAACCTTAAAGTTCTTTTAAAGGATAAAAATTGAAATTTCTATATAACTTGATCTGCATCATTTTCCAAGAGTTATTTATTTTTACTTTATTTCAAAATTTAATGGTATATAAATTTCTAATTCTTACCATTTTAAGTTATATAGAAATAGCCTGTATTTTGTATATGAGGACATATCTTTGTCATGTACAACATGTATATTACTTTTAAGGAAAAAATTATTCACAGAAAAATACCTCTCACATATGTAAATTTCTTCATATTGCTTTGGGCTATATTTTATTATCATTAGAGGTAAGTTTTCATATTTTCAATAACAATGCTCTTCCAAGCCACTACCATGAAGTTAAAAATGTTGACTCATTTTTATAAATATGAAAAAGAGGCAATGTTTTCCACTTGTGCAGTGATTTTTTTTTCTCTTATTCAGAATCTCAATAACTCGGTTCACCTTCTTCAGAACAATTACTTGAAGACCAATGTGACTTTGTCACTCTCCCTCTTTTTTTTTTTTGGAAAATCTCTTATATGTAGTAGCTAGATAGGAAATGTGCTGAGTTTCCCTAATATACTATATTACTTCCAAATGAAACAGTATTTATTCTTACTTTTTATACTTCCATGCTGAAAAATATTGATCTAAGTATTTGAATTTTTAACTTAAATTTGAAACCCAAAGATTTTCAGAAAATTTGTGTGGAAAATTTTGTGACTCTTGGGTTTGAGGTTGGGACAATTGGATACCTGCACATCTCTCAACTAGATACTATATCTGGGAGCCTGGAGTGTGAGTGAGAGAGAGAGAGAGAGAGAGAGAGAGAGAGAGAGAGTGAGTGTGTGTGTGTGTGTGTGTGTGTGTGTGTGTGTTCTAGAGCCATATGGAAAGTTTCCTGTTGAACTAATTATATCTTTCTTCCATTTTTTATTTTTATTTTTTATCAGTTCTTCCTGGGAAATCAGGTATAAATCAGTGGAATGTATTCTCAAGTTCCTGATGATTTTTTTTTTAACTTTAATTCATAGCCATTAAAGCTTGCCATGGCCAATCTTTCCCATGCTGCCCCCCTAGCTACTACATTGTTGGTTGGCGTGGTGTTTCTGTAAACGCTATAAGGGTCCTTGGTCTAGGATTCCTTTTTGCCTTGTGTCTCAAATGAGGAGATTACTTTTAAGCAAACCAGATAATGAATTTTAGCTTGGCTGGTTACCGTGTTACAAATGCAATTTTCAGTTCCCATTTTTGATAATACTATTAGCATATATTTTGTGAAAGTACTCATTGGAACCCACATTTCTACATAGCCTCAAAAGTGTTTAACCATTGAGGATGCGTAGTATACAGTAGCTAGAGAAGGATCAGCATCAGGCAGTGACACAGAAAGACAGGGTAGTCAGAGATCTCAGTGGTACTCAGCCATAGAAGTGTGTTCTCTCCAAAGCAGCTATTGTCTCTTTGTTCTAAATCATTGACTTAGGGCATTGCATCCTCTCAGTAGAAATTTTAACCCTGGAGGTTTTGAATGGTTATTCCTTGAAGAAATGTATCTCTTGTAACTTACATCTTGACGTCACACTATTCCATTTTGACCTCACATTTAAGTCAGTATAAACTATTCAGTGGCACTGCACCATGATCAAAATTTTATAACTAACAACAAGAGAAATCATGTTTTGATTTAAACAAGAAGAGCTTTTTTTTGTTTTTGTTTTTGTTTTTTTTTTACTGTATACTTTTGGAAAGAATCATGCTATTTATATTACCTGACCATATCATATTAGCTATTACTCTGCCACTCACTTTTTAAGCCTGTATTACATGTTAAGCTTCAAATTATCTATGATCCACATTTATTGCAAGCAAACAATTTTTTTCAAATAGAAATTTTCAGTTACTTTGAATAGTTGTTTTTAACTCTTTCATCCGTTATGATCCATAAAAATTTACTTTTCCATCCTTATTATTTTCCGAGTCAGCAATTGAGAAGGCATCTTTAATTTGTAGAGAGGGTATAATACTCACTTCAAAAGGCCTTCTTCACTGCAAACACAAAGAACAACATCAGTCTTATTTTTTCTTGTCTCACAATTTGGCTCTTGGGAAAATTAGGGAAATTCTGAAGACAGCGTTAGTTGTCTAGAGAATATCCTCTCAAAATAAAATTTTAAATCATTTATGTTTATTAGAATTGAAATTTCATCTCTATAAAGTAGTTAGTTTCTTAAAACTTTTGTTTTGAACGTAATCTTGGACCAAAAGTGTCTGTTCTAATTATCTGGTTCCTTAAGGGTAATTTTCTTTAAATCCCCTCTTTTCCCTTTGCTTATTAGCAGCACCAAATTTTTTCTAACAAAATAAAGATATATTTCGATTTTTGCATTTTGATTACATTTCAGGAACAGGTTCAATATAGGAAAGTTTAAATCTCAAGGCTTAAAAAGGGACTTAGAAATAACAATATAAAAATGTTTGATGTAAAATGCATGAGTTCCTGCTGGTGCACTTTACATGCTTTATAGGTCCTTCTGAGTTTCAGGGTCTTGAATGGTCGTCTTTGTTTCAGGGTTTGTTTCCTGAAACAGTGGTAAAGCTTACCGAAAAGTAGCAGTTTTAAAGTTTTCTATTTATCTGTCATGAGCCCAGACAAATAGTCAAAGTCACAAATGTATTTTACCTGCCTTAAAAAAGAAGCCAGTTATGTTTAATTGACTGTTTATTTTGCTATGGTATCTGTTAGGTTGACAACCGTGAAATTCAGTATGGTGTGTTTTATAAGTTGGACATGAGCCTATTAGAAATGATTTAAAAGTATAAAATTGTTTCTCATGGGCTTTCAAAACAAATAAACCTTATCATCAGAAACTACCTGTAGTCTAGATATTTTTTTCAGGACTTGCAGAATTTATAGCATATCCAAGTGATTGGAGAGCCATTGAAAGGGCAAAAATAAGACAATTGCTTATTAGTGCCAGCGGTTATGGTACAAACAGCTTGAAGAGAAAGCCTTTTAGATTTGAAAGCTGTATCATTAATAATGTCCGTGAATGTCCTAATATTATAATAATCTAAAAGGGCACATTAATCTTGAACAAGTTGGTTTACCAGATCATTAGTGATGCAGAAATTTTATTTATGAAATTTTTATTGGTCACGTTTATTTACTACTTTATATTCCCTAAGTTGAAACTGCTCTCAGAGAAAACAGAATGAGTTTATGAATATTTCTCTCACAAATTCAGTGGCAAACAGTTTTAGTGGAAGAGGAAGTCTTAATGAAGAAGAATCAGACTTTATTAACTTTTCTTTAGAGTCATCTTATTTTCTATAAATCCTGGGCAAGTGGGCCAGTGCTTATTCTCATGGCTGTGTTTAATTTCTAGAAACATTTTTTAATCACTGCCTTACTAATGTTGTATCTGTCAGAAGAAAGAAAAATCATTTTTAGAAAAAATCTTTAATATTATACTCGATAACCTTTGTTATCCTTTTTCAAACTATTTCCTTTGGGCTCAATCAGCATGCAGCAGTCTAACGCAGATCATTACAAACCCCTTTTCCTGAGATTTTACTAATCGCTGTGAACTAAGCAAAAAGTCAAAGTCGGTTGCTTAAGCTACTACAGATTACACATCATCCTTTAGTTTAGAATTACTATTGACAATTAGAGGTTCTTCTTTCTTCACCTTCACAGTTTGGAGACTCCCAGCAACTGCGACTTGTTCGAATCCTGCGAAGTACTGTGATGGTTCGTGTTGGAGGTGGATGGATGGCACTTGACGAGTTCTTAGTGAAAAATGATCCTTGCAGGGGTAAGGAAGTACTTATGTCAAGATAATAACACCATGAAAGTATATCAATTTCATGTTATTTTCCAGCACCAAAAACATTCTTGGGTATGATTTTGGTCATTTATTACAGCAGTGAATGTTTCACATTGGTCTGTCAGCCTAAAGTTCCCAAAGAACTCGTGGCAGTCATGTAAACCATGCTATTCTTGTCATTTTTTTTTACTTCTTTTGGATAAACATGAGACCGGTGGGCAGGGAATACTGGAATAGATTTTCTTTTGAGATGCTCCCGTTTGCAGTTTTCACAATGAGCAGTTATAACAACTGGGGAAAGGATTTCATCTGTCATTAAATAGCAAAGTAAAAGGAATGAAAATTGAAGTGTTAAAGACTGAGGATATACTGGATAGTGAAAGTTTTTTTAAAATTAGGGGGAGATGAGGAAATCAATACTTCAAAATTAAAAAAAAAGGATAACTGCTAACTTGGCTCTTATTTTGAAGTTGCAAATTAGAGCATTAAAAACATAAACATATAATACTATAGCTCTTGACATATCTCCCAGCCTAAGAGACCCTGGGTTAGCTTTTAATTTTTTTTTTTTTCAGATCCTATTGTCAATTTTTAAATTAATTGATTTACCTTACCAGTGGTCATCTGATTACAATTTCTAGCTAGCTCCTGTTTACTCGGTAGACCCACTTTTCTTAAAAAACAAACAAAAATAAGATTTGATTTTTATGATTTTCATAATCCTTTTAAACAAACAACAACAAATACTTGTGCCAACACTGTTAGACTACCAAGTGGGAGGTCGGGGTTCCTCCAGTGAGCCTCTTTGTTGCAGAGCTGGCACCTAAACACAAAGGTGTGTCTGACAGTTCCTATGCAATCAGTTGGCCTCTCTGCTAAGGCCACCATGGTTGTTACATGACCCTACTCAGGAGCTCTGCTCTTGGCAAGTCAAAGATATTACTGTAACAGGAATAAAATAACGAAAGCTCTCTTTTTGTTTTATGTTTTGAAAATAATGCAGCTTAAGGTAATATAGCTCTGTTTATGAAACAAAGAATTTAGAACATGTAGTGTTTGTCGGGTCGCTTAGAAAAGTTAGCATGACTGTGGCAGTCTTCCAAATACATTTTTCTTATTGAGTCAAACCTATGAGTGCTTTTCCTGATGTAACTTTTCTTCTAAATCGTGTGTTAAAGGCCAGATCTGAGCACCCTTTGCATATTCAACTACTGTACTTTGTTTCTTCTCCTGCTAACAGTATTCTTTAATGTGATTGGTATCCTGTGTCATTTTTTCTAGTTCATCATCATGGGAGTAAAATGTTACGTTCGGAATCAAACTCTTCAATTACTACTACTCAGCCTACTATAGGTTGGCAACCCCTCACTTTGCCTCTCCTCTCTTACCTTCTCTCTTTCCTACTTTTACATTCTTGCTTTAATTATTTGTTTTAAATTAACACGCTTCATCCATTGCGTATGGCTTAACTCATATCCAACTGAACTGGTGCTTCCAAATTTAAATTCTGAAAATTTCACACACTTCCGGTGTGTTGTAAGTGTAGGTGTTATGGAAGTGATCAAACACATGCTAACACGTTGCCCGTCGGGTTCCTGTGGAGTGTTCTCCATGTGCACATGTGTTTGTATGAGTGTTGCATCATTGGTTACCTCACGGATCCTTGGGTCTGGTGTTTGTTATTGCATGTTGGTAAAACAGAGTTTTTCAAGGCATAACATAAAAATACTACTTGCCTCACTGAAGTGAAAAACCTGAAAGTTTGTATGTTGTCATGACGATTAATAAGGTCATCTCTCGTTCCGTGTAATTAGATTGTTTAATTAATCCCGATGTTAAAATACTGGCATTCTCCCTACCTCAGTAGTAGTACATGCAAAAGACACAGTCCCTGCTTTACTGGCTTGTCTTCTCAATGTGGGGAAAGGGTACTGAACCCATGCAGACATCAGTAGCTGGTGGATTAATAATATTTTAGCATGAGCTTTCCATTTTCATGCTGACTCTTTCTTTAATAGTGGTTATTCTGGCTGGTGTCTAGTGTTAGAATAAACACACTTTTTTTTTTCTTTCCCAAACTTACTTGTATCCAAAAGGAATGCATTGTAAAAGAATGCATTTATTTACCTTTTTGTTATGCTGAGTTGGAGTTGGCATGGCAAAAAGATGTTCTTGAATTCCTCAGCGTAATCTGTGGTGCCAGGTGGTTATTCTTCACATAAACGATTGAGCACCCCTTTTTTTTTCCCTTCCTCTTTCGTTTGTGTGCACTGTTGTGTGTTACGCAATCCAGCTAAAGGAAGGACAAACATGGAACTTCGGGAGAAGTTCATTTTAGCAGATGGTGCCAGTCAGGGTATGGCTGCTTTCCGACCCCGGGGCCGAAGATCGCGGCCTTCGTCTCGAGGAGCTTCACCCAACCGATCAACTTCCTTGTCCAGTCAGGCCGGCCAGGTGGCCTCCCCACAGGCCCCTGCCACCAGCACACCCAAGGTAGGACGCGGGCATGAAACATTTTCCTCCTTCTATACAAATCAGTGTCTTGAGAATACTTTGGAATGTTTTAGGACCCTAGCATTTGTAGGACCAGATTTCTCCATTTATGTCCCTTCTCGCAATAAGGCAAATGAAGGATATTTTTGTTTTTTTGTTTTTTTTTAGAATATATTCTTGTCTCTATGCCCCACAGAGAGTATATTTATTTGTGTTCTGTGGATACTTTACATTGTGTTTTTTTTTAAAAAACTTCATCGCTGTTGGTGTGTATGATAGGCCATCAAATCTTTTCACTTATTTTTAATTGTTATCATTCTTACTGTGAAATGTGACTCTTTGCTATGAATATCTCTTTCTGTGGCTTTGTTTTTTTTATCTGCTATCTTTTACATTTGATTTGCCATTGTTCCATACAGATTCTCCATCCTTTAACACGCAATTATGGTAAACCATGGTTGACAAACAGCAAAATGTCAACTCCTTGTAAACCAGCAGAGTGCTCAGACTTTTCCGTGCCATCTGCAGAGGTATCGTAAGGTCCCAGATTCTAGTCTAACAGTCTTTAACTGAAACTATCACCTACTAACATTGCTTTACTTCTTCCCTAATGTATTTTTTGATAACGCTATACCTTTTTATGGACTTCTGTAAAATAAGTAATCAACCCAACAGTTCTTGGAAGACATGAGAATATGGGGTTCACCAGAAAAGGCAGTTTTAGTTTTAGCTTCTTGAACAGTGTCAGCTTAACATAGTAATACCTGTAGGCATTGTATCTACTTTGTTTTTGTTTTCGTTTTTTGTTCTTCTACTTGTACTTTATTTTACTTTTCTCTCTTAGGAGAGTGAAATACAGGAGATTATGTTCAATCTTAAGTAAAGTTTCTTTTATAGCTGATTTATAGCTGACCTAAGGTCATGCTTAATTTAGGCAAGAAATGCAACCAACTTTAAGACGAGAATGAGAGACAGTGTCATTTGCAAGAGAATCACTTAACTAAAAGAACGTTTATTGGGTGTTCACTATAAAGGTCCTTCTGAATGTCTGTTACATTTATTTCGGCCCGAGAACACTGGATGGGCGTGAATCAAGCCTTTTAGCCATCAGAGCAGGGTGTTGGGGGTTTAGGCATGCAAAAAGTTATCTGTCATTTTCAAAATTATTAGTCTTTAATGATTATTATTAGTCAAGCAAGCTCTAGCTTTTTAATATGGCATGGTTTTTGGGGATAAGATATTTAAGGGATATAAAATTGGCCAAGATTAACCTGTATATTGGATCATTTACATTCATTTAAAGTCAACCATATAATTTTTAAAGGAACTTTTCTGTAAAATGACAAACATAGGCAATAAATAATCACATATTTGATTAGAAAGAATCACAATAATTGGGGGAGAGGGGAGTGAGATTCCCAAATAACTTCTCTTGAATCAAAGGAGATATTTCATGTTAAAAGCCAGGATCCAGGTATAAAAGTCATATCGTGCCTTTAGAAAGCCCTTTATGCTTTTCAAAACACTTATCTGTTATTTAATCCTCACATCAATAATAAGAGGTAAACAGAGAAAGTTGTCTCAGATGGAAACAATGGAAATAACATTGATGATAGGGGTAGAATTGGGGCAGAAACAACTCATTCTTCAACTCTTCCTCATTCCCCCAGCCTCTCATTTCCACCCCTTCCCTCAGGTGGGAAATGCTAATGTTATTTACATATTACATCTAGAGATGTCTGTCACTTATGGTGGATCTGTTGTAGCAAAAACTGAGAACAGTTTAAGGAACCTCAAGCAACGTGTTTGTTTTAAATATTTAGGGCCATGCTAGTTATGCTAGTATGTTAGTTCAGATTTTTTAAAAAGTAGAGTGTCTCCAAAATTAAAGTCTAAGTATGCCATTTTGACTAATAGAAGACTATGTTTCATTTCAGATAGCCTCATCAGACATAAACCAACCACCCAAACACAGCAACAATATACCTTTATAGAAGGGTCTTTAAGACTGTTAGGTAGGGTTTGTGACAATAAAATCAAAATAACCCAGGTGGTCTGAGAAGAACGATTTGGGTTTTTCATGGTAATGAATTCTGCCACCTTGAGTGATATATTTCATAATTGTGGGTCCTCGCTCTCTCATGGATTATTGAGATTCTTAGTTAGGAATTTAACTAGATCAGAGTTGTCAGATCTTGGGCAAGTAAATCTCTTTCCTCCTCAGGCCCTCATTTTTCACATTTGTGAAAAAGTTGTGATTAGATAAGTGGGAGGATTGAGATGATTAATTGCGATTATATATGTGAAATTGGAAAACTTAAGTATTAACATGTATAAAAATCATATGTGAATTTTATACTTAAATATATGATAGAATACATATGTAAATGAATTAGGAATATTATATTAAAATTTTGCAGCCCCGATATATCAAAAGGTCTTATATATGCTTTATTAAACATTTAAAACTATTTAATAATGAAACAATTAATTTTTTTAATATCTCTATGCACTCCTGTAAGAATTTTAGAAGAATCACCCCAAAATGTAGCCTAGGTATCTTGTATGTAAGGACCATAGAAGGTGATAGATAGAACCAAGAAATGAAGTGGTATTATGCCAAATTATAAAACATCATTTTTTTTTTTTTTTTTTTTTGCAGTTAAGTTTGTTTAAATGATGGCTGTCTAGGCTTCACTTATTTATTTATTGTTCTATTTCTATTTATTTCTGCTTAGTTTCCTAAAAGTATCAGCAGAATATCCAAGCACAATTTTTCAGAACCCCATCTTCTCTCTGTACCATGCAGACACCATCTTTTTACCATTATTCTCTTAACTCTGTGATATTCACTGACAGTCTGGAAGATACTAAAGTACTCACAGCTTAATTTGTCTTTTTTTTTTGTTCTTGCCTCATTTGGGGATCTCCATTTCTGTGTTTTCTCTTCAATGTGAATTAATTTTCTTTAAAAGGTTCCCTTTGAATTCAGGGAGAGAATAGGAAATTAGTGGAGATAAGCAAGTGAGAACCCCAGGCCTCATTTAATTGAAAAGTTTCTCCTCCTCCGCCTTCTAGAGAGGTCTAGTAAAGGGTTTCCACCCATCTGTAAAGTGGTGTCAGAGAAATATCTTGGGACAGGAGCATTATCTTGAAATGTCCTTTCACTGATTAAATACAGGGAACACCAATACAAGGAAGCAAGCTTCGACTTCCGGGATATTTATCAGGGAAGGGCTTCCACTCTGGAGAAGACAGTGGCTTGATAACAACTGCGGCCGCAAGAGTCCGAACACAGTTTGCTGGTGAGTGTGGTGCATTTCTTTCTTTAATGGTGTTTGTAGTGTGCTCTGAAGATTAAAGTCCCCTTTCTTCCTAATTGGGGAAGAAATTATGAATCGATGATACTGTATTCTTTCAGAATGACATGCAGCCCCAGTCCCCCAACAAAGGTAGGGAATAAATGAGTCATGAGAGTAAGTGACCAGAGAATCCCTTCTGGAAAGTACCAAAGAAAGTTGAGAGAATGATTGTAGAATAGAAGAAAACCTGCAACAGTTTCCTACCCCTTCTGCCTGGAAAGTCTTGATTCTTTCGTCTACTTGGAAATTATACTGGGTTCTATTTGGGGTTGTTGGAGAAACCCAGCCACACTAGGCCTTATACCAGTGCTTCTCAGGTTTCTTCACAGAATAGTGAGCTAATCCCTGGGTTTCTGGGCTCAGCAAGCATGAAGCTTCTTTAAAGTTCCAAGCCTTTTAAATTCCTATGTGCTTTGAATTACTTATCCTCTGGCCAAACTGACACCTGAGAGTTTGCTCCATGTTTGCACTCTGTGCATCTGGGTATACACACTAAACTTTGGAAATCGTAGTCTCAAATTATAGGTATATTTTGTGTATCTGTTTGTAGTAAATGGAATCCTGTTTTTTAAGTTGAGTAAGCCAAAACCTACCTTTTGGTTGCCAATCTAGCTTTTCGTATATTATATCTACTTAGAATGAGGATGCCTACACTTTTGCAATGGAGAAAGGCCATGAATCCACAGTATATTCTGAGTGTCAAGACACCTACTAGGTGTCAAGGAAAACCATTGAGATTTAAGGCAGCATTAGATTTCAAGAGTCTGTTGCAGATGGATCCAGTAATAAAGGTGAACCATCTCTGCCCTTTCTCCACAGATCCCAAGAAGACTCCCAGCCGACCAGGAAGCCGAGCCGGAAGCAAGGCTGGCAGCAGGGCCAGCAGCCGCCGAGGCAGTGATGCATCAGACTTTGACATTTCAGAAATCCAGTCCGTGTGCTCAGACGTGGAGACTGTCCCTCAAACACACAGACCTACGCCCCGAGCAGGTTCTCGGCCATCCACAGCCAAGCCTTCCAAAATCCCCACACCCCAGAGGAAATCTCCTGCCAGCAAATTGGACAAATCCTCAAAGAGATAGTGCAATTGGCTCCAACAAGGCCCTTCCTTGAGCATTTATTATTTAAGTTTGAAAGATGTAAAATATGTAGAAATTATTGTGAAATATTGCAAGAAGTGAGTTTAAAATTCTGCAGATGGCCTTATTTGTGTATTTGTCTTTTTATTTTATCTGTATAATTTTTTTGTCAGATATTCTGGGGTCAAAGTCACATCATATGTGAGGGGGAAGATAGAGTTTAACATGCACTAACATTTCTGCACTGTAATGTGTGGAGCAAACACTAAAATCAATTCCTGTACCTACAGGTAAGTCACATCCTCTCTGACAGCCACAGCACTACATGAGTAGCTAATGTTAAGGATACCTCATGACATTTTCTTGCTTTTGTGGAAACTCTGAAATGCCTATAGACATACACAAGGATATAGTTCAAGATGATTTTAATGTAAACCGAAAGATGACGAAGGGCAGAAAGACAAACGCATCCACGCATAGTTCTTTAAGCAGTATCAGACAGAGAACTCACAGGAAGTTACTTTAAGCACTTGCTAGTGCTACGATATTCGAAAACCTTGCAGCATTTCTGTGCCATTGTTTCACATGAGGCCAGAGATGTCCTGGACATTAGACCTATTATACTGTAAGAATATAATTATAAAGTGCATTCATATAAATGTGAGGCTTTCTTTTGCTTGAGTGGGCAGTAGCACCTGTATCATTGAACTCATTTTGTATCAAAGCAGTTTTGCTTGCAGAAAGCTATGAAATAAAACATGTCCCTTAACTACATTGCTATGGAATTAATTTTTTTCCCCAGGGAAAAATCAGTGTATTTTTTTATGAGCAATATCAATTTGGAGTGACCAAAAGATACTTAAAAATGGGTTTATTTTGATTTCTCATCTGAAATAATCATGTTCTGGTATTATATCTATATTTAATAAATATATACATTTTAACTTATTATGTATACTCACTATAGAAAGATATTAGTATGCATTTAATAAAACATATTCACTTGAACATATGGAATACCTGATTATTTAAAGTGAACTTTTTCTGTTGTCTTCTGTTTAAAATAAAGGTTATATGTATGATGTATTTTTACTAATAGTGTAACAGGCTAAGTTTGGGGGATATCAAACACAAGTATATAATATTATAATAAATATATGATAAAAACTACATAAATACTCTTTCTACAAATATTTTTAATTGCCAACCACATGTCAACCTCGGTGTCCCTGAGGCTACAGGGTCCCTGCCTTCCTCTATTCAAAGGGAAAACAGTTAATAAATCACTAAAAAAAAAAACAGGAACTGAAACCAGGGGATCTGTGACAGGGTGACTGATTTTATTATGGTAATATAATGATATTCTTCTGGCCTGTGTACCTTTAAAAATCTAATGATAGAATATTCCTAAATATAAAAATGGCATCAAATAAAATTAGAAGGATGGTAGATTGTTGCTTTGGGCATGGTAGGCCACGACTTACCCCATAACTTTGTAAATTTATTTCAGCAAACTTTAGTGGTGGTATTCAAGTTCAAGAGGATAGTATTATGTCTTCCCTGTTTGGCCTTGTTCACAGGGGCCAACACCGAAGAACCTGGAATTTCCACTGACAGAAATTAGGTGCCACTTTTAAGTGATAGTGATTTTTTCTTTCTCAAAGCATGATGGAAAGGGTAATCCTAACCTAAGAGATCACGTTATAATTCATGCATTTGATTATAAGCCTGTCATCTGAGAAGGCAATTGAAATGGTGGTTATTCCTTTGGTGCTTTGCATATGATCACATTTCCACTTCAAAGATAAATTTAAGGGAATGATTTTATCTCAGCCTGTTTGAATGCTACCCCTGTTAAAGAGCTAAGGGTTTTGCTTTTTTAGTAATAAGCGTTTGGAGAAAGATAAGTGGTTTAAAATATTTCAGAGGAGTCTTAAGGAACTGGTCTTAGTTAACAATTGCCTTGGGGGGCAGTGGGAGGGTGCTTTCCAAACTTGGATGCTTGATGTTAGTTTCCTTTTGAACTAATCCTAGTGCCTCAGGCTGACTTCTGAAGAGTCCTGTAAGTTACGGTGAATGCAGCAGACACACCTCTCCTATACACATTCCTCCTCTTCTCATTTTCTTTCTTTTCTTCTTTCTTTCCTTTCTCTTCCTGACTTTTTGTTTGTTTTTTAAAGCAGGACATTTGGAATGAATCTCAACTCAGTATCTTAATGTAAAGATTGATTTTGTTAAACTGAGACGTTAAAATTTTTAAAGAGTTTATTTGAGTTAAAATTGATTGAAATCAGGCCCCTCCAAACCAGTAGTGATTAGGAGTGTTCTACCAA
The DNA here is from genome assembly GCF_000151845.1 of Pteropus vampyrus. Lineage (NCBI taxonomy): Eukaryota > Metazoa > Chordata > Mammalia > Chiroptera > Pteropodidae > Pteropus > Pteropus vampyrus. Next base: position 808,040 of record NW_011889041.1, read on the forward strand.
TAGGGGCTCAAAGAAGAGACTTTTATAGACAAAAGGCAAAATAAAGCGTGGAAATAATAGGCTGGCTAGAGCTTAAAGCCTAGTTGGCTGTTTGTGCTTGGTGTCCTTAGCATTTTGATTTTGTAACCTTGCGGATTTTGTAGGCTTAAATTTTGGTTTGCTGTTGTGGATGACTGTGGCTACCTCTATCTCATGGCCTCCTCATTTAATTAACAATTCGAGGTTAAAAGTTCTCCACTGAAGCCTCTGTAATCAAGATTATCTTTGGTAAGGTTAACCTATTTGTTCAGCTTTAAAACTATTTTATTCACCTGAGATCTCACACTGGCCCCAGACCGGTTTCTAAGTCGGACTGGGTCCAGGGACGGATCCAGTCCGACTACAGCTGGTTTCCGGACCCGGACCGGAAAAAGAAATGCTCAGATTAATTCTGAAAACACATAATGCGAAAGCTGCGGAGCTAGGATCTGAGAGGGACTTAATCACCTCCTCCAGAGGCAGTGAGAAAGCGGGAGCTCCAGTGGCTCAGCAGGTAAGTTTGTCTGGTTGGTTGCTCATCGCTCTTGGGGGCAGTCAAGGGTCTCCTTTGGTTCCCTCTTCCGACACCAGAACTGTCAAAAGATAAACTGAAGTATATTAAAATTTTTAAAAGTTTATCTGAGCAAAATTCGATTTGAATTGGGCAGCGCCAAACTAGAAGTGGTTAGGAGTGTTCTACCAATGAGAGCTGGGAAAAGGCTTTTTCAAAGGAGGCTAACACCAAGGAAGAAAATAATCGATTGATTGTAGCTTAAAGCCTAGTTGGCTGCTTGTGCTTGGTTGTCCTTAACCTTTTAGATTTCATAACATTGTGGCATGTACGGGCTTAGATTTTGGTATGCTTACCCAGCCTGCCACAGCATTAGAGCCACCTCCGTCTAATGTCTCCTTGTTTAATCAATTTAGCAGTTTTTAATCATTAGGGAAGCTGAATCTAGAGTAGACATTTTTGTCTTACAAATCAAAACTACTGCTTCTCATGTACTGCTACCTCCTTTTGAAATAATAGAGTATCCTCTTTTGATATCAGTGCAGAAATAGATAGGCCTGGCTAAATCTCAGATCTGGTTCCTTTTTATGGCAAATATGGGCGGAAGGGCTCAGAAAGTACCCTGTTGACCGCAGGAGATTGACCTGTAAAAATGAGAAGGAAGAGAGTCTGGGAAAGGATCTTGTTTCCTTTTTTTTTGGCGGGGGGAGGGTAGGGGGTCATTTTAAAACTTGCTATAAATATTTGTAACAAGGGAAGGTATGATGAGGTGTAGTTATTTACTCCTTTTTGACAAGGTGCTTTGAAAAGCATGTGCTCGATTGTCTATTGGGAGGTCTGGTACCATACCCAACAGTACATTTGCAAGTGCCCAAGCTATTGTATGTGTTTGATGACATTGCCACTTGGCTGTTGACTTACCTTTGGAATCCCACAGAGGAGGCAAGGACACTTTAATTTTGTCTTTTAGTACTTTAGTTACTAAGTTCCCTTGAGTCATGTCAGAGATTGATTTGATGGTTATCAAAATCTACTTGAAAGTGAATAGTCATGAGTGAGATGTTTGTGCAAGAAATAGTTCATTTTTTTAACAGTATTTTACAATATCTGTCTTAACCTACTAAATTGTACAACTTAGGTTGATTTTATATAATTCTGGTGTCTGTGGAGATGTTGCTATCTAGTGAGGATGAAGAGCAACAAAAAATGGAAGTTCTTTTTCCTTGCTCTGCTTCCAGTGAGCTAAATTAAGAATATATGCAAAGCAAAATGTGTTCAAAGGAATTTATATTAGTTTACCCACACTTTTATTGTACTCCATTATTAGAAGTTAAAGAGTGTAGGAGATGAGAATTTAATAGAAATTAAGAAGTTTTAAAAAGTTATCCTCAAAAACAAAACATTCTTTTAGAATGTTACTAATTCTAAGGACAGCTACTTTTATTCCAGGGCAAAGACTAGGAAATTTAGTTCTCACAGCCTTAGAATTTGCCTTCTATGCCAGTGATCTCCGGACATTTTTGGTGGCATATTTCCATCACTGTTTTTTGAGCAAGCACTTTCATTGAATGCATATTAATTTCTTTTGAGATATTATTTGTATGTATTTTATCATTAGCTAATTTCTCAAGGTCAATACATTAGAGTGAGATTTATCTTTAACAACATTTAATGTTGGTGTACATACATATTGCAAATAGTCTTGACAAGTTTTTTGGCCAAATTCTTGTCCAGTCTGCTGAGATCCTGGTTTAACTCACTATGAAGGGCTTGTTCTAAAAGTGTCATCTCTGCTATTTTCTTGTTCGTTTCTTGCATTGTAAGTGTCTTAAATCCATGCGGTTTGTTTGTTTTTGCAGGGATTCATATAGGCCACACTTTGTAAAGATTATTTCATCAATAACAGATAAAATATATAAATTTATCCAGCTTGATATAAACTGCAGTCTACTGCACATGCTAAAATCAAACTATAAGTTTGGGAGCTATTGAGACTTCCACTCTGTTCTCAGGTCACCTTAGATACTAACCATGAGAGGACTCTATGATGTCACCGGAAGACAGGCACCCGTGTCAGTCTTTAGTAAATGTTTGTGAAGGTTAATTTCCTCTTCCTCCTTTTAGATGAAATGTAAATAGACATCTCATCTTTTTCCTCACATCCTATGAGGTCGCCCTGCATACATTTTAAGGGTCACTGTTAAATTGATCCATAACTGTTAAATCACTGATCTACACTATTTTCTTCTTTCTACCTCTTCTCAACCATCTTTTCCCACAGGGTAGAAGTTTGCTATAAAGTTCCTTTCCTCTCTAAGCCTAGTTACTCAAGGATGTACACCTGTACTAGTGGTTCTGCATGATTACAGGTGTACCTCATTGTATTGTGCTTCGCTTTATTGTGCTTCACAGGTGTTGCGTTTTTTACAAACTGAAGGCAAGACCTTCCACCAGCAAAAAGGTTATGACTTGTTTTATTGTGATGTTCGCAATAAAACAAGTGGTCTGGAACTGAACTTGCAGTATCTCTGAGGTATGCCTGTATAGTCCTGGTTAGCTATTCTCCAAAAATTCAGGGTGGGGGAAGTGGACGGAACATATCAATATTCCCAAAGCCACAGTTTAGTTCTGGCCCTCATTACCTCTGTCTTGTGCTACTGTATCTCCTTACTTCCAAAAGTCTTCTCTTCCAGACATCAGGTTGGAGGAATTGGCCTCAAGGGGAGGGATATTCCTTTTGATGTGAAGGACTTGAAGAAAGAGTGATTAATATGGGACAAGAGAGGTTGAGGGAGTTACGCTGCACTGCCTTACTCTGCCAGCAAACTGGAAGATGTGTCCTGCCTGGTGTTAAGGAAACGATTATAGGTTAAGGTATTTGAGTTGAGCCGAAGAGGTTTGAAATAGCTGAGACCATGGGTTTTTAGCTACCCTGATCTACAGGGTATAGCCTGGTGTAGGAACGGAGGGAACAAGAAATTCACTGATCTAGAGCTGGGTTTTTCCAGTCAGGCTTGAAAGAGAGAGCAAAAGATTGGAGCAATGGAAGATAGCAGAGGATGAAGGATAGGTTTTTACCTCAGAATCAGGTTTTAGGTACCCAGAAGAAAGGATTTGAGAGGAAGGCACACTGTGGGTAAGAGTCTGGAGCAGGCTTGTAGAAGGCTAAAACAGCCTGGATGAGCACACAGGATCGGATGTATGGCCAAGAGTGACTTATATTTGGGGCATTGTCTAAGGATTGCAAGAATGTGAATTTTGGTGGCCTCAGCAGTTCGTTAACAATTAGTCTCAGCTGTTCCAAGTCTTCATTGATTTTTGTTGTACTTCTTACAGAATCTGCGTGGAGAAAGCAATAGTCACCTCCTAGAGTGGGGGAGAGGGTGGAACAGTCTGCCTTTCAGCTGGGATTGGTTATGCTTCAAAGCCCCAAGTAGGCAGACATGTGCATATGTGTATGTATAGCTCTGGCTTTTCAAGAAGTCAGAAGTGTCAGGCTTCAGGAATATGGTATGTTGATATATACTTGTTAGATCTGGCTGTGAGCACGAGTTAGAAATGGAATACCACAAAGACTACATTTCTGAAAAGAGGACCAATCGGGTAGAAAAACATACATGGTAATGTTTTTCATTATTAGTGTAGGAAATTTGTTTTAAAAATGGCCAGTCGGTGGACATATATTCTAGTCAACAATTCAGTCAAAATATACCTTCTTAAGAATTGACCAGTGAATTTAGGGGAGTAAAACAGATCTGAAGCAATATCTTCAGATGTAAACCATAGACTTTACAATGTCATATATGATCATGGATTATGTCAAGTTGTTTCTCTTGCGAAACCTTTTGCTTCTTTAGGTACTTGATTATGCCTATATTGATTTTTGTCTTACATTTGTCTCTCAATTTTGGTTTATAAAGCTCTTAACACAAATATATATCTTATATGAGGTTCCTAACCAGTCATTTAAATAGTAGATAAGTATTATTTGAATTTTTTGAATAATTAAAAAGAAGCTCTCAAGGTTGTTATTAGTCTAGGCTCACAAGGCTTGAAAATGAATGAGTAGATAATCTTTTCATGCCGAGACCAATAATCATTCTATTACACCTCACCATTTTACCAGAGCCTATGCATTATTTTCTAAAGACGGTAACTTTATAAAAAAGACATGATCATGACCTCGCTGAGGAAACCACATCATGTCTGGATTTTTCAGAGCAGCAAACTTCATCTTAAAATAGTTTTAGTCTCTTCTCTGGAGTGTTGGACATGTCTGTGTTCCATAACTAGATTAATTTTCCATTGTTTCACATCTCATCAAATTATCTGGTTCTAAAAAAGTAGTGACCTTTTAAAAATGGTTTGCTGAGTAAGACAGTCTGATTTGAGGCAGCTAATATTTAACATCCTCTTTCCCTCCAGCCATTACAAGATACATAATGAGTTCCTCCGTAAAGTCACTTTATCTCATAACTACTCAAGAGTCCTAATTCCTTACTCGAGTCAGACTTTTGAATATTCTACCTTAAGTTCATTGACAATATATGTGGGTAAATGTTGAAACTCTTCACTATGTCATTGTGTAGTATTTTTAAATTAAGCAGTTTTCAAAAATTTATTTCAGGTATAGAGACACATGTGTATGTGATCTTACCAAAAGATCTAATAAAGATATATAGGAATGATGTACACTCTAATTTTCCTGCCTTATTTTTTTGTCAGTTTAATTACAATGCTTTACAAGGTGTTCCTAGGCATTTATCTTGATTCTATCACTCAAATATATTTCAAATTAGGTAGTAGTTTCATGCATGTGTTCTTTCGCCCATTCTTAGTCTCACACACTTCTAAAATGTATCTTTTAAATATCAGTTTAATATATCAGTGTCAGAATCATTTTCTTTTATCAAATCATGTTTGAAAGGTAGTTAATTCAGCAAAGAACTTTTGTTTGTGACATTGATTTATATTGACTGCATTTTTGGAGTGGGATATTTTATACATTCAGTAATACATTTATTTTCAATTTCTGATTATAAAATTACACTGTTGATTTAGAAAATTTAGTAAATACATAAAAGTACAAAGAGAAAAATAAAATCACTCATCACCCCATGACTCAGAATAAATCACTGATAAATTTTGGATGGTAATTGTTAATCTGCTTTACATTTTTGATGTCATATTGTACTTTCATTTTGTATCCCCAATTGCATCTTTAAACTAGAAAAGGCCAAAGACACTGTAAGTTATTTATTCATAGTTATTTTAGTCTTTAAAACTGGAAATAGGATGATACTTGCATTACTTTCCATACTATATAACAATTGCCCTAAAATTGGTGATTTTAAACAACTTATCTCACAGTTTCTGTGACCAGGAATCTAGGCAAGCCATAGTTGTGTCCTTTGCTTTAGGGTCTCTTATGAGGCTGCAATCAGGGTGCCAGCTAGGGCCACAGTCTTCTGTGTCACAGTCCATTTGGAGCAGGATCTACTTTTAAGTTCACTCATTGGTTGGTTAGTTGTTAAGATCCCATTCCTCATGGGCTGTTGGACTAAGGGCCTCAGTTCCTTGCTAGCTATTGGCTGGAGGCCACCCTTAGTTCCTTGCCACATGGCCCTTCCAACATGGCAGGTTGCTTTATCAAATTGTGCAAGCCAAGAAAGACAATAGAGTCCAACAAGACTAAGTCACAGTCTTTGTAACCTAAGCACGGAAATGGCATCCTTTCACTTTTGTTACATTCTATTAGAAGCAAATTACTAGGTATAGCCCATACTCAAGGGCAGGCGATTACACGAGGGCATAACTACCAGGAGGCAGGGATCTCTAAGGGCCATCTGTTCCATGGCTGCCTACCACAATACTTAATCAGAAAAACTTTTTTCTAATCCCTTTTTTACATAATGAAGAGACTGGTTTAAAAAATCTCTTTACAAATCTCAAAGTCCTTTTCATCATACATGAAAAATATGACATTTAAAAATTCAATTACTGGTTCAACACAATCTAGATTGAAAGAGGAACGTATCTTCAAAACTTCACTTTACTAAAAAAGTTATTTATGATATTGGAAAATGAGCAGTACAAACATTTAAGCAAAGATTGTGTAGCTCAAGCCACAAAAGAACTGTTGTCTGACATTTGAAATGAAAAAGAAAAAACAGGTTAGAGTACAAATAGGCATCAGTGACTTCCTAATAGGGATGATGCAGAGGGCACAGGGAAGTGAGAGGTGAGAGGATTGATGGGGTAAAGACTCTAGGTTGGGAACTCACCAGAACGTACTCACTCCATCCTGGTTAAATGTTACCTTGCCTCATTCTACTTCTCTTAACTGCCTTCCCTTTGTAACCTTGTAGACTCTAGGTTGCTGTTATATGGCAACAATTTTTTTAGATTCTCTCCACCAGGGAACACCTAATTCTCATGGCTGGTAATATGTGCTTGTTTTCATTGGCACCTGAGTGCTTCTCTGCTGCCTGGGAGCTCCAGGAATTAGCTAGCTGGTCAGGGTTAATATCTCATTCAAATTTTCTTCCAAGGGATCCCACATTTGCAGCACATGCATTTTAAAAGACACATACTCTTTCGTGAAGCAGGAGAAATAAGTTTGGCAACAGATAAAACATGCTCCTATAGGCCCTTCCTCTATGTTTGCACGTACCAGTGTGGTTTTACATTTGGTTTGTGCCAGTGAGATCATTTTCATATTCCAAGGAACTGCTTCATAGTGTTCTCAAGAAAACTGAAGGGCATAAAACATCTCATGAGCAGCCACTGTTTTGTGGACTTCGAAGTAAAGTTTATCTAAGAAATTTTATGCGTGATGAAGCTACACTATGTAGAGTTTTTTTGCAGAAGCCATGAGCCAGCTTGCCTATGAATTATTGTTAGACGATTTGTAAACAACTGAGATACTGCTTTTCATATCATATACATGCAACACCTTTCAGGGGACAAAGCTGTCTTCCAGTTTTTATTCCTTTAAGAGAAAAGCCAAAAGAATGCTAGAGCCATTTTGGAAGGTTTGGCACCCCCCAACCCCACACAATACTGTTGACAGATAGTGAAAGAATGAAAGGATTCGGGTCTCTTACAGGCCTTTCTGTGCTAGGAACCATGCTTTCTTAATTCTCATCCAAGCCTTTGAGATAGCAATTATCCCAAATTGCTGGTAAGGAATTTGATAAAACTGAGTCTCTGAGAATTACATGCTAATGGTCATCAAGTTAATAAGTAGAGGAATTCATATTTACTAGCCCAGTTTTGGCTGAACTCAAAACCCATAATCTTTCTACTGCACCATACTACTTGTGTTAGCATGTTATTTTTTTAGATTTATTTCTGGTGTCCTGGCCCACATCTTATTGCTCAATTTCTTGCTTTATTTTTTCCTAATCTGAGTGCTTTAGCAACTTGAAAAACCTAAAACTTATATTCTTCTCATCTTGCTTTTCCCACCAACAAAAAAGGTGAAATACAGCACATATTTTAAAAATAGAATTCTTCTTGTTTATGCAAACATTACTTACCTGAGAGCTAAATGTGGAGAGAGATAAGAAAGAGAAAAGCAGAAGATTTTGAAATGCTAATTGGGAAACAACAAGAAATGCGGGTCTTTGACATTATGCTATATATTCAAAATGCACAAATGATTTGTGGTCAGCTATGCAGGGAAATGCTGTTTAGGATTAGGCTGAACTGGGCTCTAACTGGGTGGAGGAGTTCATCTGCTGTGCCAAGAATCAGTGATCTTGGCTTATAGTTGCCTCTTATCTCTTTGATATGTAGTGCTTAGGTCTCTTAAGATCAAGGATGGCCTTTAGAGTGAAGTGCCTTTTCTTCCTCACTGCCAGATAGAAAGCTGTTCCAAACCTACATATATGACTACAAATGTCAGAAGTACATTATGTGATGTACACTTACCATTGTGTTTGCGGGAAGATATCAGGAAAGAATAAAACCCGATTCTAGTACACATTCTAGAACACATGTTTGAAAATGCAAAATAAATTTTATTGATTTTTCTGCTGAGTTCAGAATACTGCAAAGACCTGCTGTCATCTTTGTCAATTATCTTCCCTCCATGACATCTCTGTGAAGTAGATACACTAGAGTGATTATCCATCTGATCACTTATATTGACTGTTAATTGACCTGAATGATGGTTACTAAGCAATTGCTGGTAAGAAAGTACTCCTCATTCTGATATGATGCGACACAGAGGGAGTCTCTTTTAGTTTTAAACCTAAGATTCCTCAGTTATCCTTCCTCAAAGTTTGAGTTTCTAAGTCAAGAAGTATTTTAAAAACAAATAGGTAGTAGATGAAGATTTTGAAGAGTAAAATATCTGGACATGCTATATTGACCACCTACAAATAAAAGCTAAAATTTAATAGGTTTTAAATTTGGGAATGAGGAAACCAAATGCAGGATATAAGAAATCCATAGCATGTATAAGAAAAAAAAAAGTTGTAGTCGACAGCTCAATGGAAGTAGGTTGGTGATGTGTTAAATAATCTTGAGCTGCATTAAAACACATATAGGGCCCAGAGCAAGGGAGGAGAAAGTTTTGTTCCAATTTAGCACCTCATTATAAGAGTGGGCAATGGTCAGCTTCTATAGGTGAGACACCAGGATGCAGCTCAGAACTATACTGGAAATGGATATTATAATGTGGAAAAATAAGATTTTGTATTATTTGTTAATGTAAATACCTGTATGCAAATTATCCCAAAGAAATCTACTTTTGCAAGAGAATCTTCACAGTTTATGTACTGTACTGATTACTTTAATTATAACCGATCGATGAAATCACAGTTAACAGGTTACTTACTACAACTTTGATGAAAAAATTCACGCATCCCAGCCGCTGGAGGTTGTCTATTCTGAGGGCCTTCCTGACATCATCTCTGTTGGGTCTTCACAGTAGCTGAGACTTAGGGGAGGACTCAGAGCCACTGAGTTACTTGCCCACAGCTACCAGCCTGTGCAGGGCAGAGATTCAAATCCTGAGGAAATGCCTCCAAACCCAGCCCTGACTAGCTCACCTGGGCCTGGGGTGAGCTAGAAGGAGAAGGGATGAGCTAGAAGTGTCCGTAAAGGGGAGGCTGCGAAAAGGATAGGGGAGGAGAAAGCTGCTCACAAGACCAGATAAACGGAAACCCCTTTCTCTCAGGGTCCAGTTGGACATTCTGCCACCTGAGGGTATGGGGACCCAGTCATATTTGATTCGTAGGAATGGAGCATGCGGGTGCCCAGAATTTCAGCTGCCTCATGATAGCCCCAAATTCAGTTACCAAAAGAACCGAGCCCATAAAATCTTGAAGGGAAGGCCTGCTCCACCTTCGCCCAACCATTTGAGAAGCAATGGAGAAGGGAGCTCCATCTCTTTTAGAGGAAAGCCGAGAGCTGAGCCCAGCCCTGAGGACATTCTGGGTTAAGGGGTACCAATCTGCAGGAAGCAACAAATTGCATGGGCTATGAAAATCACCTTTGTTTTTTGGGAGTAAATCACCTGGACAAAGAAGTCAGATTATCCAGGTCTAAATGTTGCTTTGACACTTGAAATATTAAAGAAAATAGAAAGAAAGAAGGGGAAAGTGGAAGGAAGAAAAAAAAGAAAAAGAAAATATTCACTTTCAACAAAAAAATTTCAACAGCTAACATTTATTCTCTATAACAAACAAACGTAGTCTCAAGGTTACCATTACTCTAGTTGAAAAATAACCATTAAAGTCTCTGAATATTACAGGAATACCATTTGGGCTTTTCAGACAACAACTTCATGATGACTAGATACAGAATATGTGTAATAAGCGGGTAAACATTCTGTAACCATTTCTCTGATATGCCTCCCCAAACCCCAAGAAGGAGGGACCAGCAATCTTAGTAATTTTACCCTTGTACAAAACAGTCTTTTCTAGATTTCCAATAACGTTATTCAGAATTATGGCTGATTAGAACTACCACTTTAATTAGGCTGAATCACATTATTTAGGGCTTATAAGAACTATAGTAATAATGATTTCCCTGTAAGGCAGGTAAAAATATCTTGTTTTAGAGATGAGAAAATAGGTTAAATAAATTGCCCAAGGTCACAGAGTAACAGAACTGAACCCAAGTCTGTCTAACTTTAATGCTTCTCTAGCTTTCTTTAGAAACCTGAAAGACCACCAATGGGTAGAAGACAGATTTTATTTCATCATGAGAAAGAACTTTTTATTCATTACAGCTGTCCTAAGGTGGCTGGCTGCCTTGGAAGTGGAGTTGCCAGATAAAATACAGGACACCAGCTAAATGTGAATTTCAGATAATGATGAAAATTTTTTTTAGTATAAGTAAGTCTCAAACATTGCATAGAACATTTTTATATTAAATATTGTTAATTACTTATCTGAAATTCAATTTTAACAGAGCACCCTGTATTCTTATTTGCTTAATCTGGCTACCCTATTTGGGAAAGATTGTGTTTTCAGGTGTGGGAGATTAAAAACACTGATGATCACATGGAAATACAGTATTGAAGATCTGAAAGTCAGGAGTACAGTTGGAATTGTATGGAGAGTGGGATCTGATTTCATCATCTTCCTGGGTTTCTCCATTGAGTCCTGAGCTGGCCTAGGTGTTGGAGAGGAATCGAATGACTCTACAGTCCATGGCTTTGAGGAACAGTGGCTTTGTAGGTCTTTCCATTTTCTTCATTTCTTCTTCCTTTGGCAGCATCATGTCACTGCTTCCAGCCCCAGCAGGTGCAGGGGACAGTGAAGAGTGCAAAAGAAAACAACATTTTGCTCCTTATTAATATTTCTTAAACTGTGTTGGAAATCCTTGGAAACACATCTATATGAAGGATTATGTTCCTACCAGGAATTCTGGAATTGTCACCAACAAGATGCAATATGTCCAATATATTTTCTGCTTTGTTCCCAAAAGAATAGGTATTGAAAGTATTCTTCTTAGAGATGGGGATTAGGATAAGTAACTTCTGGCAGACCCTCCAAATCACATAAGAAGATATGTTAAAAGTTGGCCTTATTTTGAAGTTGATGAAACCATTCTTGTGGAAGCGTTTTTTAATGTTTCTGAATAAAGCACTTTAGGAGAATTCTTCCTTAATGGATGTCTTATAGCCCATAGAATTAATGACCTGTCTCGTGAAATCCTTAAGTAGCTGCATGCTGATAATTGACAGATAATGAAAGTTCAACTGAGGCCCCTTTCGAAGTTGGTTCTCCCACGCAGTGTGATCTGTTTACTGGAGACTGTTGTTAAGACTGTAAAAAACAATCCCTGTCTGGATGCCAGAGAAGAATGCAGGGCTGCCTGAGGCATGAAAAATCAGTCGTGCCTGTGCTTGGTGGTAGCAATGTTTCTATAGATAGATTTTTAGGTTACAATGATGGGAAATGCTTGAAAATACCCTCAGAGAGCCATCATGTTTTGGGAACTAATATATAAGAAAAATACCCAGTTTTATGAAATGTTTTTATTATTTTAACTGGTTGGATACCTGCTTGTCATCAAAATAAGATTCTGTTGATATTCCCTACCCAGATCGAAACTGAAAAAGTCTGACAATACAAGAGAGAAAATTTCAAAATATAATTTTAGAATGCCTCTCTAAGCAAGACACCAAAAAATTCCAGTCAAAAAACACACTGGGGGAAATATTATGGTGGCAAAGAATAAAATTTTCTTAATAAATACGAAAACACAATTCATAATAGAAGAATATAAATGGCCAATTCTTCTCAAATTTAAGGGTTATGAGATCACATTTTCCCCTAATAGTCTGGCAAATATAGAAAAGTCTGATTGTGCACAGTGTTGGTGAGAATGTGGTGGAAACGCCCTATTAATGCACCATTATTAAGAGCAGAAATTAAAGTAGCCTCTATAGGAGACAACTTGGCAATGTCTACCAGGGCTTTACGTGCACATACCCTTTGATTTAGCAGTACTAGTTCTGGAAATGCATCCAACAAGAAAGTGTACTACCCTGGAATAATTTTCCAGGAAAAATAATATTCTGCTCACCAGACCCAATTTGCTTTGCCAGCCAAAGTCCCCAGTGATGAATTAGCATTGCCTGGTGGAAGAAGGAGAGAGAAATGGAGAAAGAGACCGTATCTTTGGTTTTAGTCCTGCACGAATGCTGGTCGAGCTGAGCTGGAGTCCAGAGTTAGTGTACAGTTTGTAAACTGAATCTCCGTAGAGAAAGCCGGTTCATCAAGGTGGGAGTTGGGGACCCTACATTTCCATATGGGGAGAGAGAACGCCTATGTTCATTAACTCCTCTTGCAAAGAGTGACCTATGAGGCACTCTGGGATTCTTCCTCTTTAAAGCTGATTTTTAAAGCTGCTTTGTTGCTCTTTTCCTTGTGAGCCTTATGTTCCCTGATCCTCCAGTGTGACATGGTCTTTACTCCCTACTGGGACCATAGTTCCCTTCATATATAACATGCAATTCTCCAAGTATATTTTTATTCCCCCAATCCTCTATATTCTTCCATCCTCAGCAAATGCTGGGCTTCATGTAGTCCTGTGCAGAGTGGCATTCCACTGTCTCCTGCTCTGGAATTCTTAGGCCTTTGCAGCTTGTCTCCTAGGAGTGTTTCTCTTTAATCACACATTTGTCTCAGCCAAAGACAAATGGACACAGCAGACACTTGGAATGATGCCACCATTCATGTGTCTGTGAAACCCTAGGCCCCCACAGGCCCAGGAGGAATCAACCCTTGCTCTACTACCTCTTCTCTGTCCTCAGTTTTGCCTGTCCTTAGCTATTTTTTAAAAGATTTAGACTTTATTTTTAATAGGCGATACGTTTACTTGATTTAAAAATCAAAACTAAAAAGACTTATGCAAGAAGTCTCGGTCCCACTCCCGTCCATCCCATTTTATTAGTTTCATATTCTTCTAATGATTCTTGATATAAATGTGTGTATGTCTGTGTGTATATAAAAATACATATGTACACACACAACTACACACACACACACACACACACAAATAAAGCAAGACAAAAGAGATGTTAACTTTTTTCTCCCTTTCTTGGTCCAAAATATTTGCATATGATAGAAATTGTACTATACTTTGCTTTTTTATCTGAAAGTATCTGTGTATGTTTATACATTTTTATTTTTAATTGTGGCAAAGTACATACAACATAAAATTTACCATTTTAACCATTTTAAGTTTATAGTTCAGTAGTATTAAGTATATTCACATTATTGGTCACTCTATCTCTAGAACTCTTTTCATCTTGCAAAATTGAAATTCTGTACCCATTAAGGAACAACTGCCCACTTCCCCCACCCCCAACATCTGCTATCCACCATTCTACTTTCTGCTTCTATGAGTTTGACTACTCTATATACCTCGTGTAAGTGGAAGCATATAATATTTGCCTTTTCGTGACTAGCTTATTTCACTTAGTATAATGTCCTCAAGCCTCATCCATATTGTAGCTTGTGTCAAAATTTCCTTCCTTTTTATGGATGAATAATATTTTGCTGTATGTATATGCCACATTTTGTTTATCCATTCATTGGTGGCCATTTGTATTGCTTACACTTTTTGGCTACTGTGAATAATGCTGCCGTACATGGGTATACAAATCTCTCTCCAAGACCCTGTTTTCAACTGTTTTGAGTATATACCCAGAAGTGGAATTGCTAGATCATATAGTGGTTTTACTTTTAATTTTTTTAGGAACCACCATACTGTTTCCCATAGTAGTTGCAACTTTTACATTCCCATCTGCAGTTCACAAGGGTTACAGTTTCTCCATTCTCACCAACATTCATTATTTTCTGTTTTTGATGGTAGCCATCCTAATGGGTGTGAGGTGATATCTTATTATGGTTTTGAGTTGCATTTCCCTAATGATTAGTGATCTTGAGCATCTTTTCATGTGCTTGTTGGCCATTTCGAATGAATACTCTGAATATTCAGGCCTTGAATAATTTACCGGCTTTAGTGGCAACAGAAACCATTGGGTCCCTTCTTTAAGCCATATCTTTCTCTGTAGTAGTGGGATATCCCATAATGTTTCATTTCCCTGCTCTGTTCAGCTGAACGTTTAAAAGCCTTCATCTGATTCTAAGGTTAATTCTTGCCCTTCTCTACCAGCTGTAAAGACACTGTTGAATCATGATGTTTTCATTACTTTAACTCTTTACATTCTGTCTGACACACTCCTCCAGATTCTGCAGGATGTGGGTACCACAGTGAGGAAGAAATGAAGTCAATAAGTTCTGGATCTGCTGAAAACTTCCATTTTTTTAAACAAAACCTGTGGACTAAAGAGATTTCCTCATCTCACGCTGAGATGTATTGTTATCCTGCTGCTCCCTGTCTGCCAGGTCTTACCTGTCCCTTGTAGGTGATCAATACTTTCACCCTCCCCAACTCTTGCACTCTGAAACTCATTTTCTAATGCCTGAAATAACATGTGCTGATATTCTCAACCTTTCTTTTTCAAATCTGCCTAAATCAGAGGTTCTCAATCTTGGCTGCACATTGGAACCAGCTAGGGAGGGTTTCCTAGCTGTCTGGGTTCCATGCCTAGAGGCTTCTCTTTAACTGGTCCAATTGCAGCCTGGCCTTGGGATTCCAATGTGCAGTCAGGACTGAGAACTACTGACCTAAATATTACGAACAATGAATTAATCTTATTGATAAATTTTACTAATAACTAATTAATTTTTCTGTCTCTCACTAGTATCCTAGATTGGCTCTTCCTCGGGGAGTAACCAGTTAGCTTTCCTAGATTTTTTCCTTAGTTATTACATTCCAGGATTTCTCTATGAGCTAATCACAAGTTCTCTTTCTTAATTCTAATTGTAAAAGAAATGTGCCTCTTTTTATCTTTTATATTTCTCTAGCCTGTCAGGAACAGAGTAAAAGAAAATGTCTTCTCTACCCTACCCTCAAACTTTTTTTTATAGGCAGGAATACAGTAGCAAATATTATATTCAAGGCTTGTTGGAAAACCTTTGGAGCCTGATTTCTATGATTCCAGAATTCTACTAAAAGTTATTTCTTTCTAAATACAGTCAGCTGGCATCTGCCATGTTAAAGACACATATGTAGTTGAAAAGGCAAGAAACTTATAAGTCTTGCAGAAAAAAATGGGTAGAAATAATAAGGGAGGAAGATTGGCAATTTGAACACTGAAACTAAATCAATCTCTCCTGGGAAATTTCAAAATATTTCGGTCCTTGGTCAGGTCACATGCTCACTCTCAGATGCCTCACCTCTAGAATCTGTGACTAGTGTAACTCTCATTTCTTAAACTTGAGATGTTATTGAAAGTCATCTAATTATTCTACTATGAAGATGTAGGCATATTACACATTTTGTCCTTGATATTAATTAGGGCACGTGTTAATGATTACTGATAAGAGCTAGGGGGAAGACCTTTTCTCCAATGGTTCTTTTTCTGCAGTCATAGGAGCTGCTTTGTGGAAGTGGTCCTTTAGATTCTAACAGCAGCACTGGCTCATGCTGTTTGAGCCATACAAGGACAGATGGTGTCATGATAGATAAGCCTATAGGTACCAAGTCCTTGGGCCAGACCTCTCCTAGGAGTCAGAGGTCAATATGGTTCAGCAAAAAACTGAAATTAATCAAGATGCAATTAATTTCTAATTGGAGCCCTTTAACTGCCTTCTCTTGGAAGGAGTAAAGGATTGTCTAGCTGACAGTCTCTGCCATACCTTTGTGAGGCCCTTCTTTAGTCTGCTTGGGCTGCTATAAAACAATTACCATAGAGTGAGTGGCGTAAACAATAGACACCTATTTCTCACAATTCAAAAGGCTGGGAAGTTCAAGATCAAGATGCTGGCTGATTTATTGCCTGGTGAGGTCCCACTTCCTGGTTTATTGATAATCGTCTTCTCTTTATATCCTCACAGAGAGCAGAGAAGCAAGCAGTCCTGTGTCTTATAAGGGCACTAATCCCATTATGAGGGCTCTATTCTCATGACCTAATTACCTCCCAAAGATCCTATCTCCTGATACTATCACACTGGGAATTAGAATTCAAAGATATGATTTTGGGGAGGATGTAAATAAGCAGTCTATAGCAGCCCTTCTCAGTACCTTAACCACTTCAGTGTCTGAGAATTTTATTGATATGTGTATCCACCGCTGTCCATCCTCTAGCCTTCTTGACTACTCCTGGATCGACTGTCACTATGCCTAATGGACACTCCCAACAGTTTAAGTTAGACATACTCAACTGCCCACTATATGCCCCAGACATCGAGTTTCTGCCTCTAGCTAAGCTTTTTCTCAGGTTACACTGCTGTTTATGGCTCCTTAGTACCCGCCTCATTTTAGCAAGTCAGCTTAGGCTCAAGTTCCAGCCTTACTCTGGCCTCATCTTGCTGTAGATGCAGATGCCTGTCCTTCATGGAGATGAAAAACATCAATCTGGGGCAAGGCTGTAGGATTCAGGTTCAAATTATGCTTAGCCATCTGTTATCTGTGAGATCTTCCCAAACCTTATTTCCTCAGGTACAAAAATTGAGGAAGAATAATTACCTCATAGGATTGTTACGAAGTTTAGATGAGACAATCCACATAAAGCCCATGGTATATCATGAGTGCTCAATAAAATGCAATAAATGTTATTTGCATTGTTCAGTTGCAAGAAACAAACAACTCAATCTAGCTCTAGAAACAATGAGGCTTGTTGAAAGGCTACAGAAGAATTTCACAGAATCTAGTTTCTATTGCAGTAGGAACAGACAGGTGTCTGGTAATTGCAAAGTCACAGACAACCACTAATTGGCTGATTCTGTTTCTGTCTCTCTCTCTCTGTGTCATTTCTGCTTTTTGCTACATGCCGATTCCTTTCTACTTATTCTCTTTGAGCACTACCTTTCTCAACTTAAAGCCTGTTTCAGAGACTGCTAATTGTTTTCTAGTTTCCATTTGCCCCTTTTCCTTTTAACAATAGAGCTCTAGTATTTAGCTGAATACATGGCCTCCCAGCTAAAGATGATATTTTCTGGACACTCTTGCAGCTAGTTGTGGCCACCTGATCAATTTCTGGTTTGATGTGGAAGTACTGTGTGCAACTCTGATCATAGGGCAGAGGCATACTCCTTTCTCCATCTTCCTGTCCAGAACATGGATATGGTAGGGAGCTATTATGGACCATGCAGCCCTAAGGATGAACAGACCACAAGATCAAAGGTGTCTGGGCTCCTAGCAATGAAGGGTTGTTGTATCAAGTATGGACGATTTCTGTTCAGATTATTAGCTGTGAGAGAAAATATCTGTTACCTGGAAGACAAAAACAACATCTCCTATCTTGTTTAAACTAATTTATTTTTGTTGTTATTACAAATGATTGAATCTGTGTCCCAATAATTGAATCATTTGCTCTCATTGGCTTGTGCACTGTAACCTCCCTTGACTCACAATTACCTTTAAGAGCAGGCACTCGCCATTGTCCAACTGACTCAGATTTTTAGTTTACATTTCTAAATTTTGATAATAAGGAATCTGATTGGCTAAGCTTGGATCAGTTATCTAGACTGGTCCAATCACCTGTGACGGTAGTTTTGGGGGCGTGGAGGCGGGTTGTGTGGTAGGTTGTCCTATCCAAAGACTGTCAGTGTTGTCCTATCCAAAGACTGTCAGTGTTGCAAGTTTATTAATAATAGAATATGGATGTTGAGATAATTATGGGCATGCTGAAACCCTAAGATGCAATGCCTATATCCAGAAAATAAGCTTTTGGTGATTAAAAAAAAAAGCTTCTAAAATGTGTTGAGAATCAGGAAAGATTCTGCTTGTTTAGGATGGTATAATAATCACGGAACAAAATAAACATTTTGCACAAATAAAGAACTCAAATCATCAAAACTTCCTTCAATTATGTTTATCTATTGAATTGACAAAGCCTAAAGAGATACCTCTAGATTTTATATTTTTAGCCAAAATTAATCTGAATTAACCAAAAAAAAAAATCAATATAATCATGTTCATACTTGGGTTACTCAAGATTTTTCTGAGAAGTTTTTTAGCTGTGACATTGGCAAAATGATTTTTATAATAGTGTGATTAAAGTGGTTACAATAGGTACATTTAGCTCTTATAATTTCACATTTAAGTGTCACACTTAGCCTGTAGATCAACATCAAAGGACAATGTGAGATTACTTGGATTGGAACCCATAGATACTGACCATTTGGACCCATAGATATTCCAGGAGAAGAAGAGTTTCATTGTAAAATAAATCTGGAAAATATACTGCAAGTTATAGTTCCATCTTAGAAATTCATTTTATGCATAACTAAGCCTTCAACACATCCTACTGAAATTAAATGTGTGACATCTGTTGAACATCATTCAATCTCGTGTTTCTCCAAAATTTCATATCGTGGAAAAGGGTATATGTATGTATGTATTAGCATTGGGAGAGACGAGTGCAATAATGATGCCATGGATAGAATTGTAA
Organism: Pteropus vampyrus; assembly: GCF_000151845.1. NCBI lineage: Eukaryota > Metazoa > Chordata > Mammalia > Chiroptera > Pteropodidae > Pteropus > Pteropus vampyrus. The sequence continues at coordinate 827,059 of NW_011889041.1, forward strand.
GAAACAAAGGTCAAAGTAGCTTAATCAGAGATGACGTTGCCTAAGAAAGACAAAATTTTCATGTTTTTAATCTGCGAAGGGATATAGACATGTTTAAATACAGATATACTTTGTTTTATTGCTTTTCATTTTATTCTTTGCAGATATTGCATTTTTTACAAATAGAAGGTAAGCGAAATATTACATCAAAAATATTGCAACTTGCTGAAGGTTCAGATGATGCTTAGCATTTTTTAGCAATAAAGTATCTTTTAATTAGGGTATGCAGATTTTTTCAAAACAATGCTGTGGCACACTCAATAGATTACAGTATAGCATAAACATAACTTTTATATGCACTGGGTAACCAAAAAATTTGTGACTCTCTTTATTGCAATAGTCACTTTATTGCAGTGATCTGGAACTTCACCACAGTATCTCTGAGGTATGCCTGTAGAGAAAAAGATCTGAAGAGAAATGAATGTTAACTGTTACCACCAGAGTTATACTTATGCCTAAAAACATAGCCATTGGTATGCTTTTATCATTTACAAGGCAATTATATGTGTATATAAACTTTTACTTAATTCTCATATTAACCTCATGACATGAAGTATTATTCTACTTTGAAAATGAGAAAGTTGAATGTTAGAATGGATAGTTATTGGGCCTGAAACACGAGAACATATTGCAAGAAAAAGATGAAGGTGAGATACTATGTAAAAACAAACAAACAATTTTAAAAGGGTATCTTTAAATAAGTTTGGAGAGGCACAATACACAACTGAATATTCTTAAAGTAAAAAGACTCACTTACTTTAGATTTCACCTGACATTTGCTAAACCTATTTGCCTGTAAGACATTTTTTTGTTGTTGTTATTTTTTCTACATTAATTTTCTATCAACTTTCTGTGGAATATACTTTAAGAATGGCTGCTATTCTCATGAACATTGGTTTCTTTCTAGCCAAAACAAGAACCATCATGGTCACAGCCCTCACATAAATCATGGCTTGTCAGGCTATATTACGTAGAAATATACAAGAATTTCTGGAACTGGATTAAAGTTCACCTTTGTGGTTTACATAAAGAATGCCCTTGTTAAGTAATTAGTATCAAATTGATCCCCTTTCCCACTACGATTTCCCCAAATTGTTTGGGTGTGACTTAGCTCATAAAGGTTTTTCTGTTGTAAGTCCTTTTCAACAAGTTGATGTCTGCTACAGGTTGCTTAAAGTATTTGGAATCTTATGTATCTTCTGAAAAGTAAATGAGAAGCATAAGCCAAGCTTTAAAAATAAATATTCCAGATGAAAACAAACTGATAACCATACACAAATGTTAATTCAGCAAATGCGAAGTCCAAGTTTTTTGGGAGCTAAAGTGGAGAATGTTTAAAGTCACCCTGACTCCAGTTAAAAGCTACACACCCTTCGTTGGGGATGTCCTGCTTTTTTCTGTTGCCATAATTAGACCAGTCTTCAAACAGTCTATGAAAAGTCATTATAAACACATTGAAGGATATTCCCAGGGAAGGTACCTACCAGCATACTGTGAAAATGCAAAGACAAAAAGGCATATATTTAAGCCACAAACTTTACCCTGAAAGCAATTTTGGGGGATGGAGGAAGTTAATGCCATTTAATTTTTTCTCAATACATTTAAAAGAATTAAACTTCTCATTAATTCATATTCATTCTAAGTGACTGACTGAACAGAAGAGCTGCAATTTTGAAGGAATGTTTTCATGTCTAATCTTTTAAATGTGTGGGTTTTTTTTCCAGGTTTATTGAGATACAATTGACATATAACTGTGTAAGTTTAAGGTATACACGTTGATTTGGTACACTTAAATATTGTGAAATGACTAAGAAAGTAGAACTAGTTAACACTTCCAACACCTCACAAAATCACCATTTCTTTTTTGTGTTGAGAATATATCAGATTTACTCTTTTAGCAACTTTCAATTTATAATACAGTATTGTTACTGATAATAACCCTGCTTTATATTAAGTCCTAAGAACTTATTCATTGACATATAGAATTGAGTAAATTTAAGGTTTATAATGTGATTATTTGATAGGTGTGTATATTGTAAAATGTTTTCCACAATAAGTTAACACATCCGTCACCTCACATAATTACCATTTTGCTGTCATTATGGTGAGGATATTAAAGCTCTACAATCATAGCAACTTTCAAGTACACAGTTCAGTATTGTTAACTATAGTGACCATGCTGTACCTTAGAAACCTAGAACTTATACATCTTATAACTGAAAATTTAAACCCTTTCGCCCACATTTTTGCATTCCCCCAACCTCTCAGTCCCTGGCAACCATGATTTTACTCTATTTCTATATGTTCAGTAGATTCCCCATATAAAGGAGATCATTGTCTTTCTCTATATGATTTATTTCGGCATAATGCTCTCAAGGTTCATTCATGTTATCACAGATGGCAGGATTCCCTTCTTTCTCATGGCTAAGTACTATGCAATTATATGCGCGTATACATGTATATACACCACATCTTCTTTATCTATTCATCTGTTGATGATATGGTTGTTTCTATATCTTGGTTTTGTGAATAATGTGGCAATAAATATGGGAATACACATTTCTCTTCGAGATAGTATTTCATTTTTTTTTTTTTTTTTTTTGGATACACAATTATCTGCCCTTATCCACTTGGATAGGTTCCAAATCTCTCAGCTGATGTCTGAAACCACAAGTAGTACCAAACCCTATATATACTGTGTTTTTTCCTATACATACATACCTTTTCTCTTAAAGAAAGCACTTTACAACTTCTCTTTGGCATATGCAAATTGCCAGCATCACTACTCTTGCCTTTTAGAGCCATTATTAAATAAAATAAGGCTTACTTAAACACAGCACTGCAATGCCATGACAACAGGTAGAACTGATAACCTAGATGGCTACTAAGTGACTAATGGGCATATACAGCATGGATATATTGGACAAAGGGATAATTCATGTCCTGAGTGAAATGAAACAAGATTGTGTGAGATTTCATCATGCTACTCATAACAGCATGCAAATTAAAACTTATGAATTATTTATTTCTGGAATTTTCCATTTAGTATTTTCAGATCTTGGTTGATTGAGGGTAACTGAATCTATGGAAAATAAAATCAAAATAAAGGAGGACTACTGTATACCTAGAAGCGAGATTGCTAGATCATATGGTAGTACTATTTTTAATTTGTTGAGGATCCTCCTTACTGTTTTCCATAGTGGCTGTACTAATATACATTCCTACCAACAGTGCACCAGGGTTCCCTTTTCTCCAGATCCTCACCAACATTTATTATTTATTTATTTTTAATAGTAGCCATTCTAATAGACGTGAGGTGATATCTGTCTCATTTACCATCCATTACATTGGGGAATGTGTTCATAGAAAATTCCGATATCTCCATGCTCTAGTTCCTAGAAAATCACTTGCTTCATTATGAATGCTCCTGAATTCCTCAACTGTCACCCACTTTCTCCATCTCCAACCTACCATCTCTGCCCCACCATCATCTGGCCAACTTCTGTGCATCCCACTTTTGCCAGCTTTGCATCCTGTTCTTTTCTGATCATGGCACTTTCACACTCTGCTAGCTCTGTCACTCTTCCCCTCAGGCTCTCTCACTAAATGCAAGCTACTTGACCATCATGGTCTTGACTATCCCATTCACCATTCTGTCACAAACACCCAAGCACAAAATAGGCGTACAACAAATATTTATTGAATAAACAAATAATTTATTCATTACTACTCTTGATTTTTATAAAGTTTGACCCCAGATGGATGTTTCAAAATATAAAAATAGTCAGATCTCAGCTCTTCTCATTATTACAGAAGTTCCTGGGTGTGGGTTATCCAAAGATCATGTGTTGACTCACAGATTAATGGTCACTTTTCCCATTTCCCCACTCTTTTCTATGCCCTCCACTGGATATGGCGGAGCAATGGTTTGCTCCAATGCACAGCCTATCCATTTTATCCTTTCATTAAAGAACCAGAGGTTAGATAAGCTTTTGAGCTTCAAAGCCTTGCCTCCAGTGTTGTAAACTGATATAGAGGAAATCTAGAAGTCATTAAGTAATCACTTAGGCGAAACTTTTGTTGATTTTGTACCATTTGTTAATTGACAAGAGGACTGAATGTGCTTAATTGCAAAAAGTAGATGAGAGTAAACTGCGAGACCAGTTTATTTTAAAACACGATGTCTTCCTTTATTTTGTCAAGAAGAAATTTTACCTGTTTGTAAGTCTGGCTCTGCTGGTTGTTAAGGCAGATTTTGAGAATGGGCATCATCTTTATTTGCTTAAAATCACCTGTAAGCTCTTTTAATTTCTGTGTCTAATCAATCTCCATTCTTTAGAAATTGTATTATGAAGGCAACAATGCATTTTGGCTTGGCTCATGTTTAATATTATAAATAACTTAAAAAGGATCTTACCTCTGCTAATGTCTTATTTTCAGATGTCATTATCTGGACATATAATATGCAAGTAGAGTTTATCAAAACTACTAACATGGTTAAGAAAATGTTTATGCAGTGGTAAAATTTAATTGAAGGTAGAGATCTGTGCAACAGTCTGAATGGCACTGTGAACTTAGAAATAAGAGTATGGCTCTTGTCAAGGAACAATGATCTCATTCCTTCACTCTTTGTTAAGTATCTACTTTGTGTTAGGCATTGCATTATAATCATAGTATTCAATTGATTCATTTAAAAATTCTTTCAGAAATTATGCACTGAATATATAGGTGCCAGGCACAATTCTAGATGCTGTGAATGAACAAGTCACATGTGGTTTCTGCCATCAAACCTTATATTATGTGATGGAGGGAGATGGAAAATATGGACACGTAAGAAACATATGTGCTTCAGACTAGATCTTCAAAGAGCAACAGTAAGACAAACAGTTAACTTTTCAACAAAAATTATGGAAGTATAAGTCGATGAAATGATATTTTTAAAGTACTGAAAGAAAATAAACCCCACCAATGTAGAATTCTGTGTCCTAATGAAATTTTTTTTTTTCAAAAGTTATGGCAAACTAAAGACATTTTCAGACAATTAAAAGTTGAGCAAAGTTGTAACTAGCAGACCTTCAGTACAAGAAATCCTGAAGAAAGTTCTTCAAGGTGAAAGAAATCTATCCCAAAAAACTGCAGGAAGAAAAGATGGTCCCCAGAAAGGGTAAATGTGAAAAAGTATTTGTGACTTAAAGCAACAACAATAGTAATGTCTTAAGTTTATAGCATTTGTGAAAGTGAAATATTTGAAAGTAATAGCACAAAGGCAGGACAAGGGTAAATGGAGTTAGCTGTCTGCATTATCCAAGAAGTGGTGAAAGTACTAATTTAAGGTATAGATCGTACTTAGTCAAGAATGAAATGCATATAATATTTAGAGTAACTGCGAAAAGAATAACATAAAAATACTTAACTAAAAGCTAACAGAAAATATAAAATGGAATGCTGAAAAATATTTGATTAATTAAACAGAAGTTTAGAAAGCAAGAACAAAGGAACAACTACTACAACAACAATAGCAAAAAACATGGTTAGATAGAAACAAAAAGC
>NW_011889041.1:832697-894296 GCF_000151845.1 Pteropus vampyrus
TTGACTATCCCATTCACCATTCTGTCACAAACACCCAAGCACAAAATAGGCGTACAACAAATATTTATTGAATAAACAAATAATTTATTCATTACTACTCTTGATTTTTATAAAGTTTGACCCCAGATGGATGTTTCAAAATATAAAAATAGTCAGATCTCAGCTCTTCTCATTATTACAGAAGTTCCTGGGTGTGGGTTATCCAAAGATCATGTGTTGACTCACAGATTAATGGTCACTTTTCCCATTTCCCCACTCTTTTCTATGCCCTCCACTGGATATGGCGGAGCAATGGTTTGCTCCAATGCACAGCCTATCCATTTTATCCTTTCATTAAAGAACCAGAGGTTAGATAAGCTTTTGAGCTTCAAAGCCTTGCCTCCAGTGTTGTAAACTGATATAGAGGAAATCTAGAAGTCATTAAGTAATCACTTAGGCGAAACTTTTGTTGATTTTGTACCATTTGTTAATTGACAAGAGGACTGAATGTGCTTAATTGCAAAAAGTAGATGAGAGTAAACTGCGAGACCAGTTTATTTTAAAACACGATGTCTTCCTTTATTTTGTCAAGAAGAAATTTTACCTGTTTGTAAGTCTGGCTCTGCTGGTTGTTAAGGCAGATTTTGAGAATGGGCATCATCTTTATTTGCTTAAAATCACCTGTAAGCTCTTTTAATTTCTGTGTCTAATCAATCTCCATTCTTTAGAAATTGTATTATGAAGGCAACAATGCATTTTGGCTTGGCTCATGTTTAATATTATAAATAACTTAAAAAGGATCTTACCTCTGCTAATGTCTTATTTTCAGATGTCATTATCTGGACATATAATATGCAAGTAGAGTTTATCAAAACTACTAACATGGTTAAGAAAATGTTTATGCAGTGGTAAAATTTAATTGAAGGTAGAGATCTGTGCAACAGTCTGAATGGCACTGTGAACTTAGAAATAAGAGTATGGCTCTTGTCAAGGAACAATGATCTCATTCCTTCACTCTTTGTTAAGTATCTACTTTGTGTTAGGCATTGCATTATAATCATAGTATTCAATTGATTCATTTAAAAATTCTTTCAGAAATTATGCACTGAATATATAGGTGCCAGGCACAATTCTAGATGCTGTGAATGAACAAGTCACATGTGGTTTCTGCCATCAAACCTTATATTATGTGATGGAGGGAGATGGAAAATATGGACACGTAAGAAACATATGTGCTTCAGACTAGATCTTCAAAGAGCAACAGTAAGACAAACAGTTAACTTTTCAACAAAAATTATGGAAGTATAAGTCGATGAAATGATATTTTTAAAGTACTGAAAGAAAATAAACCCCACCAATGTAGAATTCTGTGTCCTAATGAAATTTTTTTTTTTCAAAAGTTATGGCAAACTAAAGACATTTTCAGACAATTAAAAGTTGAGCAAAGTTGTAACTAGCAGACCTTCAGTACAAGAAATCCTGAAGAAAGTTCTTCAAGGTGAAAGAAATCTATCCCAAAAAACTGCAGGAAGAAAAGATGGTCCCCAGAAAGGGTAAATGTGAAAAAGTATTTGTGACTTAAAGCAACAACAATAGTAATGTCTTAAGTTTATAGCATTTGTGAAAGTGAAATATTTGAAAGTAATAGCACAAAGGCAGGACAAGGGTAAATGGAGTTAGCTGTCTGCATTATCCAAGAAGTGGTGAAAGTACTAATTTAAGGTATAGATCGTACTTAGTCAAGAATGAAATGCATATAATATTTAGAGTAACTGCGAAAAGAATAACATAAAAATACTTAACTAAAAGCTAACAGAAAATATAAAATGGAATGCTGAAAAATATTTGATTAATTAAACAGAAGTTTAGAAAGCAAGAACAAAGGAACAACTACTACAACAACAATAGCAAAAAACATGGTTAGATAGAAACAAAAAGCAATTAGAGTTATACCCTAATATGTTAGTAATTACATTAAACATTAGTGGACTAAATGCTATGTTTGAGAGACCAAGATTGCCAGACTGGATTTTAAGTATCCCAAATATTTCCTGTTTGTAATTTACACATGAAACATAAAGACACAGATAAGGTGAAAGTAAATGAATGGTAAAGATATGCTGTACTACTGCTAGTCAAAAGAAAGCTGGCATAGCTACAGATATCAAAGTACACTTTAAGACAAGACATAAGGATATAAAGAGGAACATTTCATAATGATACAAGGATCAATTCAATAGGAAAACATAATTCTAAATATGTATGTATCTAATAACATATACTTAAAGTATATACAACAAAAATATTTTGTTAAGAGTTGCAAATGTGGAGCTATCCTTGCATCCCTGGAATAAATTCTACTTGATGTTGGTATATCCTTTCAATGTATTGTATTGTATTTGCTAGTATTTTGTTGAAGATTGTTGCATGTATGTTCAGTAGATATATTGACCTATAAGTTTCTTTTCCTTTTTTCTCTCGTCTTCGCCTGGTTTTGGTACCAGGGTAATGCTGGCCTTGTAAAATGAAGAGTTTGAGAGGAATGGGTGCTATATCTTTGACTGTTTGGCAGAATTCACCAGTGAAACCATCTGGTCCTGGACTTTTGTTTTTGGGGAGGTCTTTTTACTGTTTCAGTTTCCTTACTAGTGATCCATTTATTCAGGTTTTCTAGTTTTTCATGTCTAGGAAGGTTATCTGCTTCTACAATTTTGTCCATTTCTTTAAGCTTGCCCAAGGTGGCATGTAACCTTTCATAATCATCTCGTATAATCCTTTGTGTTTCTATGGTATCTGTTGTAACTTCTCTTCCATTTCTGATTTTATTTGAGCCTTCTTTTTTCCTTAGTGAGTCTAGCTAGGATTTTTTTCAATTTTGTTTATCTTTTCAAAGAACCAGCTCTTCATTTCAGTAATTTTGACTGCTGTCTTTTTATACTCTACTTCACTTATTTCCACTCTGATTTTTATTATTTCTTTCCTTCTAGTGACTTCAGGCTTTGTTCGTTCATCTTTTTTAGTTCCTTAAGGTGTAGAATTAAATTGTTTGTTTGAAATTTTTCTTTTCTTTTTTGTTAGGTCTGTGTTGCTATAAACTTTCCTTTTAGCACCGCTTTTGCTGCATCCTCCAAATTTTGGTATGTGCTATTTTCATTTTAATTTGTCTCTGTGTATCTTTTGATTTCTTTTTTTATTTCTTCTCTGACCAAATAGTTGTTCAGTGTCCTGTAAAAAAATTATACAAATTAACAATTATAGATGTGGATTGAAAAGCACTTCTCTCAGCAACTGGCAAAACAAGAAGGCAAAGAATTAGTATCCCAAAGTTGTAGGATACATATTCTTTTAAAATACATATGGTGTAAGAGTCACTGAAGTAGATCATATGCTGGAATAAAAAACAAGTTTTAACCAACTTCAGAGGATTGAAATAATATATAGTATGTTCTCTGACATGAGTGGAATTAAACAAGAAGCAAAAACAGAAAGATAATTTGAAAACATTTAACTGTTTGGTAATTAAGCAATGCATATCGGATTAACTCATGAGTCAAAGAAAAAAATCACAATAAAAATTAGACTTTATTTTGAAGGGAATGATAATGAAAATATGACGTATCAAAATGTCAAATGCAGCTAAAACAGTACTTAAAGGAAAAATTATAGCTTCAAATATGTTAGAAAAGAAGAAATTTGAAAATTAGAAATCTAAGCTTCCATCTCAAAAAATTTTGATATAGTATAGAAAATTAAATCCAAAGAAAGATAACAAAATCAAAGACAAAAGTAGTATCAGTAAAATAGAAAGCAGTTGTAAATAGAGAAAATCAATAAAATTAAAAGTCATTCTTTGAAAAGACGAATAAAATTAATAAAACCCTGATGCATGACCAATCAAGGAAAAAATGGGAAAAAGAGAAGGAAAACACAATTTACTAAAACTACCTAACAAGAAATAGCTAATCTGAATAATCCTACATATATTAACATAACTGAATCTATAATTTAAAATATTCTCACAAAGAAAACTCCAGGCCTAGACAGCTTTGCTAATGAACTCTTCAAAATATTTAAGGAAGAACTAATACCAATCTTAAGCATAATCTTTTAGAAAGCAGAGGAAGAAGGGACATTTCCCAACTTACTTAATGAGGATAATGTAACAATGAGACCTAAAGCTGACAAAGGAAATAAAAGAAAGTTATAGACCACTATACGTCAGAAACATAGAGAAAATATCCTAAACAAAATATTAGCAAATGAGACCTATGGTAATGCATCATGACCCAGTGGTGTTTATTTTAGAACAGAGAGGCTATTTTACTAATCAAAAATATGAATCAATGTAGTTAATTAGTGAACATTTGTTCCTGTCCCAAACATCTGTGGAGACATTTGGTGAATGCCAAAACATCCTTGAAACGCCCGTAAGCATAATTGGTTCACGCCAAAGGGTTTTAATATTTGGTCCTGTCAAAAATGTCCACACTTTGAAAATGTCCCTGGATTCAAGGGGTATAAGGCAAGAAAAGAAAAGATATAAAAATAGAAAATAAAGATTTAAAATTTACATTATTCACATGTGACATGAATATTTACATAGAAAATTCAAAAGAATCTACATATTTAGATTTAATCAACAAATTTCATATTATTGTATATAAAGCCAACACACAAAAAACTGGTTGCATTTCTATACAGTAGAAACAAACTATTGGAAAATAAATTTTAAATAAAATATTTTTAACAATAAAAACGAAAAAAATTAAATACTTAGGAATAAGCCTAATAAAAGATGTGCAAGATCTCTACACCAAAGACTAACATTGCTGAGAAAAATTTTAAAAGTCATATATAAATGGAGAGATACACCATGCTTAGACATTAAAGACTAAATATGGTTATTATGTCAGTTCTTTCCAACTGATATATAGATTCAACATTATCCTAATAAAAATCCCAACAGAAGTATTTTGTTTTTTTGAAATATACAAGTTGAATTTAAAATTTATTTGGAAATGCAAAAGATCTAGAATCCCAAGACAATCTGAAAAACAGAATTGGTGGACTTGTATGCTACCAAATTTCAAAACTTATGAAACTATAAAATTACCAAAATTAATTCAATGTGATATTGACAAAGAATAATCAAGTATACCAAGGAATAGAGTAGAGAGTATAGAAACAGACTCTCACGTAGAAGGTTAGCTGGTTTATGACAAAGGTAGCTCCGTAACTCAGTAGGGAAATGATAATCTTTTCCATAAATAGTAATGAAGCAATTGAATATATGTATAGACCTGTATGTAGCTTACTCAACACACAAAATGTATGTGAAATGAATCATAGATTTAATTATAAAAGTGAAACAATTAAGCTTCTAGAAAAAAATAGAAAAACCTCTTCATTTTTACATAGTTCAAGAACTCACAAAACTAATAGTAGCAGTGGAAGATGGAGAGTGGTTACTTTATGGAGAATGTGGATTAGGAAGGAGCAGAGGTGCTAGAATTGTTTGTTTCAGATCATGGTCTGGTGGTTATAAGCATTTATGCATATGAATAACTCAGGCTAATGAAGTAGGTTATCACTCCTCATTTTATAGATGAAAAAACTGAGGCACTGTGAAGTTAAGTAATTTATCCAAGATCACACAGCTAACAAATGGTAGAAATGGGATTTGAACACAGCATGCTGGTGCTGTACACTTATTTAGATTAGGGCACTCGATGCAATAGAAAAATGGACATAGACATTAACAAATGCATCCAAAAAGAAATGTCAATGGAAATGAGAAAATATTTTTATATTTATTTTCCTCTTCCCACTTCCCATTTCCACACCCAACCCTTGTCAGTTCCTTTTCTCCATACTGACTAAAGCACTTTTGTCAAGCATTTTAATTACTAAATCTAAATTTTTGTGACAATTACCCTTGATTTTAACTGTAAATAAACTTGAAAAAGTTACCAGATAATCTATCAAATTGACAAAAACTCAAAATTATATCAACATTGATGCAAGAGCTTCTGAACGAAATATTGACAAACTGAAGCAAAATGCTTGGGAATTTAATCACTGTAAAACACTGTGGGAATGACAAAGACACTGTGCTAAGCCCAAAGAAGTCCATAAAATGAGAGACAGCCTCTTCCTTCGATGAGCTCACACTTTGATAATAATAACAAAGCTTTGTATAGCACTTCTTGTGTGCAAGGATTTATTCTAAGCGCTTTACTTGTGTTAGTTTATTTCATTCTCCCAAGAAATGAATGGGGTAGATTATCATTTTCTATTTTATAGGTGACAAAACTGAGACACTGAGAAGTTAAGCAATTTATCCAGGATCACACAGCTAACAAATGGTAGATCTAAACATAGCATTCTGGTGCTATGCCACATTTTTTACTCCCCAAGAAAAGGAACAACTCCCCCTTAAGGGTGGAAAAGAAGAATTGGGGGAAAGAATCCCTGGAACCCCCTAAAAACCCAAAAACAACCCAAGCCGGGGGCCCTGTGCATCAGGAAAGGGGTTGCTCTCTCACCCCCTCTCTGGAGGCCCGGTTTTTCAGGAAGTGGTCTCTAGAGGTCCATATTTAACTTCTAAAATAAAATGGGCATTCCTGGGTCAGACTTCTTGACCACCTCAGGTTTAGAAGTCATGTTTTGTCTCAGATGAAGCAGTTTCTCATTGTAGAATCTCAGCCCTTTAGCACACAGGATAGCTAACAGATTTTCCTAAGAGAATTTCTTGGGGAGGCTGGAAATCGAATCTTCCTTCTTTGAGCACACTAGCACCACTGACTATTTGCAAATTCCCAGTAATTAGATAAATTTGCCAATGCTGTAGATTCAAGGAGTATTTTAAACTTGATTTTATTTTGCCAAGTATGCTTTATTTCTTTATCAGTGCTATGGTTTAATTTATTTTTCTCAATTTTACACAGGCCTTTCCCCCAAGCAGTATGAGAGGTACTCTCTAAATGAGAGCTTTTTTGTTCATCTTTGATTGAAAAAAAAATTGAGTTATATATGACATACAACATTATATACATTTAAAGTGTACAACATTGATTTGATACATTTATACTGTAATATTACAGCAATATGATTGCTATTATAGTATTATCTAACACCTCTATTATTCCTTATAATTATTATTTCTTAGTGTTGGCAACAATTAAAATCTAATCTCTTAGCAAATTTATTTAGAATACACTTTTGTTGTCTATAATCATTGTACTATATATCAGGTTCCAGGATTTATTTATCTACTAGTTGCATCTTTGATTTTTGATACAGTTTTTTTCTTTATATTTTTGAAACAGAGTTTTTCAGCTTCAGCACTATTGACATTTTGTCACGGGGGTGTCTTGCCCTATGTACAACAGCGGCATCCCTGGATTCAACCTACCTGATGCCAGTACCACCCATATCCCCAGTTGTGATATCAAAAACATTTCCAGACTATGCCAGATGGGGAAGGATGAATCACCTTAGATTGAAGCACTGCTTTAGTTCATGGTTCACAAAAGGAAGAAAGCCAACTATAGTTAGTTATAAAATACTAGATATGGCATTTCTAGTGCAAATGGTAGGCACCTGCCCCTCTCACTGAATCGTTGTGAGCTAGCTCTCAAGGGCACAAATTCATGTAGATTCTAGCCCTGGGCCTGACACGTAGTCTGAAGAAAATTTTTATTAGGTGAATAAAAAATAAATAACGAAAAATAGTCATTCTAATGTCATGAATTTGAGGTAACTATATGTCAAATAAAGCAAATACTGTGACTGGCTTGGTTAATTTTACACTGAATTGGTTGCCTTGCACATATTCAGTTGTGTATTCATTCACTCTTTGACTCAGCAACAATTATGAGATCTTAATGTGTCATGTATAGGCAGCCTGGCCCAACATTTCAGGGCCTGGGCACTGCTGCTGGATTGTCTAGGTCAAATTCTGTCTCACCTACTTGTTGGTTTTGTGACCCCAGGCAAGTTTGCTGACCTCTCTGTGCCATAGTATGTAGTATAAGGAGTTATTATACAAATTCAGTTACTAAAGATATGTCAGTTGATTAGACTATTCCCTGACACTTAGTAAGTGCTATATGTGTTTGCTATTGTTATGCCTTTTGGGGAAGGTAAAGGAGAATAAAGTAAAACATGTACATCAGCATTGTTCTAATTCGAGGTAGAATATAATGTGTGTTATAAGAGAGCTCAAACCAAATGTGAGAGAGAAGCAAGATCACATTCAGTTGAAAGGTGGAGAAAGCAAAGATGGCCTTATGACAGAGGAGACATTTGAGTGGGGCCTTCAATGAAGAGTGGGTAGAACAACAGCGTGTCTGTCATGTGAGGGAGAGCTTCAAGAGGAGGGGGTCCTGTTGAGCTGTAGTTTGGGGAGGTGGTGGAAAGAAGTCTGATAACAGGGTAGAGCCTGACAGAAGGGCTCTGAATAAGATTTAGTTTCTCTTTCATGGCACGACAGTGAAAAGTATGGAACCCAAGTAGGCCTGGGTTTTAGGTCCCACTTTCATTACTTACTAGCTATGTTCTAGGCACATCATTGAAACCTCTCCAAGCCTCAGATTTTGTACGTTTAAATGGGAAGAATAATGCCTACCTCACAGAATTGTTGTGAGAAGTAGTATAAATAATGAATATAAAGGACTTAGTATACTACCTGTAAGCAGCATTAATTCTTATTATTCTAAAAGAGGGCCTGAAGAAAAAAGAGAAACAGCCAGGGTATTAGGAGGAGACAATGCTGGCTGACTTACAATGGCTCCCTTACAATGCTTTGTCAGTGACCAACCTGGGTAATGATGGCTAGAACAAGAGGCCAGGTAACATTTATTTGGTAAAACAGAGTATGCTGAATGACTGTCTCATCCTACACGTGACTGTGGATAAAATAAATAGGGTCCAGCCCTCAGAGCATCTATATTTCGGTAGGAGAGACAGATCCAGCAACTAAAAAATAACAGCAGTCTGATATTGCAGGCCATCCTGCCTCTTCCTCTGTGAGTTCCATAGTGGATATAAACACAATAAGGCAGGGGTGGGTGAGGAGAGGGGCTAGGACGGGGGCAAAAATTAGGCACTCTTGAGCCAGCTTTTCAATGTAAATTGTATAATGCTCAGCTGTCACATCCAGCAGTCATGGGGGTGGAGTAGACTTTTTTTTTTAAAAAAAGGACCAGCAACAATAATAAATAGTTAAAAGAAATTGAAATCTTTCCTACCATCTCTCCCAAAAAGACCAAGTTGTTACGGTTTTTGTTTTAAGAAGGTGAGCAAGAGAGAGAGGGTTGAGGGTGTGTGGTACTTGAATAAGCACAAAACAACTTTTTCCTCATCTTACATCCAAGTTCTCTACTACTGCAACTCTTCAAAGTCTTCTCTTCCATGCTCTGAACTCATCTCCAAAATTGGCCCCTACGAATCCAATTGATACAGAATCTCTTTTTCCTGCCCCACTCTACCCTAGCTCAACTCTTTATTGTATAGGTTGATTTCACCTTCCATGAGTCTTTCCTTTGTTGCTGGTTCTCCCACTCCCTAGATTTTGTACAATCAGTGGCCCAGAGCTGATCAAGCTAGTCAGTACCTTTCCTACATGGGAACATGGGGCAGAGAGAGAAGAAGACTGGCCTGGAATTCTTCTTAGAGGTAGAGACAGGGAAAGAGGCTACATGCATTTAATGTAGGGAGGAGGCAAGAGAACTAAATGTTAAATCAAGCTATATTCAGAGACTGAAATATGCTGATCGATCAGCCCTATGGCCAGACCATGAGGAAACCTACAGAACAAAGAAAGATTGTTAACAAACCATTTACCCACAGCGTGAAGGGAAAACAGGAAAACAGAGTCTTTAAGTTACGCCCTCCACAAAATAAACACAATCATTCTTTCTATAGTCAAAACCGAGGAGAACCTATGGATCAAAGGCTAGGAATTGCTAACAGGCTTTCTTGCCACATACCCCTTTCTTTCTTGCTACATACCCTCACTTTCACACTGTATACCCATACCATCAAAGGTAAATAGGTAGATAAAGTCTTACAACTGTAATTCATAGAAACTAAGACTGATGTATAAACTGAATTCCCTGATCACTTGGGGGTCCCTCTCATTGTTTCTCTCTCTTTCTCTCTCTCTCTTTCAGTGCAGGACTTGAGCTCCACCCAACTTGGGGGAATTTGCCCTGTCCTGAATCACATTGACTATATATTTTCTTTTTTTTTAGGCTAGGCAACCCTTGGTTGACCTCACAGATTGCAAGGAACTTGTCAGCTTACAATCCCTTATTTTTAAATTTTATTTTCTACGCCTACAGCACCTGGTTTTCCTAGGCGGTCTCCCATCCAAGTATTAACCAGGCCCGACCCTGCTTAGCTTCCGAGATCAAATGCAATCGGGCTTGTTCAGGGTAGCATGGCTGTAAACTAATGATTTTTGATCATGTTTTAAAGAATGATTAGGAGTGAACCTTAAAAGAAATTCGACCGAATTTCCTACAGTAACTGGTAATAGGTGTGTACACAGCTTGCTTCAGTTCGAACTGTTAGATTGTACTAGTACTTTAGTCTATTATTACATTGACAGTGCCCTCCGGTGAGGTACTACCAGGGATCCACCTGTAGTGGAAGAAAGTTTGGCTTTATCAATAAATTCCAATGAGGGCAACTTTACTGCATGGGAAATTGTGGGGTGTCTCAGCAAGGCCATGTTAGAAAGGACTTATTAAAGATTTGGGCTTATGCTTGATGATTTTGGAGAGGGTTCAAGAAAGCAGGGTTTTATTGCAGATTCCATGCTGTCAGGAAGCAGAAGTAATTCTATGATTGTGTGTAATTCTCTAGAAGGCATGGAAACATACCTACACAGTGCCTTAGTCACGCACCCAGCTAACCCCTTGCTGCTCAAAGCCATGGTTTGAAAATATCAAGGAGAGGAGTCTCTTTACTAATTTATTTTTGGAAGTCCTTTTAAATAATCCTCATTTCAACTCTCTTCCTATAAATATAAAGTTAAATTGTGCTTTTTTCTTAGTCCAATGAGACTCATCACACAATGCAGTATCTAGTTTTTCATTGAGTGTCTTTCTATTTTTAATTTTTGAAAGCCATTCCAGAAAGTGACGAATTGACTTCATGGGCCTGGCTATAGTTGGCCTCCAGACACAATTTCATGGCTTATTGGTAAGTTTGTGGTCAGCTGGAAAGTAAATGAATTGCTTGACCAGGGGCTCATCTCTCAGGGCTTGTCCATTTAAAAAAGCTGTGTGACTTTTTTGTCACCTTGAAGACTTTGACACAACTAATGCTACATATAGTTCATTTTTATCTGTCATTTCAGCATATCTCCACTTGAGTCAAATATTTGTTTGTGAAATTTTCCTTCTGCACTTACTTTATTTGGTTATGATCTGGATCCTTTAAACACCAGACTGCCAACTTAATTCTTCTCGGCATATGGTTGTCCTTTAACGAAAATACACATTACGCTTTCCACAAATAGATTGTAATTGGGTGGTGTGCACTGTACAAATCTTGACCTCCTCCTGAACTCAATGGCCAGCATGACTTGCATGTCTTTGCCAAGGTCGCCTCACACAGCTCTGTTATTCTGTGACTTTTGGCTATTGGGGAAAACTGGTTCTTGAAGAGGTTTCAGTGCATCTGTCACCTCATATCCCCAGAGGATTATTAGCTAGACACAGTCCTCTCAAGAGTTCAAAGCTTCCCTAGGCTCATGGGTAGACTTAGAGAGAGGTCAACAGACTCTTAAATTTTTGTATATGCTTTTGCCATTTGATAGATGCTAAGTACTTTGGCATCTTTTAAATAACAAACTAAGAAGATTTCATAATTCTCTTATCGTTAGCCTTTTTACCAATAAATCTATCCCCATGTGACACTAGATGATTCTTTCTGGACTCTTAGCGAGATTCCTTTCTAAAACTGTAAGGATTCAATTGCAACCAGGTCCTTGATAAATACTGAAGGCCAGAACTGCTTGGCACACATACTTGGCTTCCTCGGATCCTTTGGGTTTTGTAACTAAAACCAGAGTTTATCTAGCATCCAGCCTTCAGCGGAAATCAAAAAGAACCTACAGGCATCAGTCGTAGGACAGGCTGAGCCTTCTGAATTCTGAGTGGTCTAACTACTCCTCCAGTGTGAAGATAAAAAATTAAATATACCAAGGGACAGTGGTCAGATCACATATAAAGATAGAATTTTGACCCACAATCTGTAGTGACCATTCCAGAAAGACAGATGATGGCTCTAACAGTTCTTCCAGTGTAAAGAGGTTTTCACATCCCCCAAGGAGGCAGCAGGACTCTGCTCAGTTTACTGTCATTTCTACCTGTAAACCCTAGGGCCAGCTATGGACAAGGAAGGATATTCTCTTGTAGGTATTCTGGAGGGGGCGGTTGTAGCACAGAGGGCTTCTGCAGTGTAGACATGCTCTGTTCTTGAAGCATCCCATGAAAACCCTACTGCTGATCCTTGAAAGGGATGCCCTTAAACTAAAATCCATCCAAAAACAAAAAACAAAAAAACCTCCCTCCCCTATATTACCTAGCAGGATCAGTCTAATGAAGTAATGATGTTAACTAACGATGAATCTATTAACTCTGGGTAAATGTTTTAGTAATTAAAATGCACCTGGGAGAATGGAATTTGTACAGGATCAGCAATTTTTAAGAATTTTGCATTCTGGAGACATATGAGGGATGAAAAGAGTGCTATAGTAAATTTTTTTGGATTACTAATTTGTGTTGACCTAGATAAGGACAGTTTTTTCTCTTGAAGAGAAGACTCATTTCTTTTCCTTTCTCCCTCTGTCTCAACTGTGCCCCATTATCACAGACCTTTCCCCATACAGGTTTCATGTACTTGGTGCACAATGAGGGGGCAGGTCCATCAGGAGTTAGGTTGCTGGAGGTTTTCTCCTTGTTCTTGTCTCATACCCAGGAAATATGTCTGGTAAGTTAAAGAAAAGTGAAACTCTCAGGCAAATTACAAAACAAGCATGTTTGTCTTTGGTGAGTCCCAGCCTCTGGTAAGCCTAGCCTTGCCCTGGCTCCCCAGGGGGAAAACTTTACCCTACCTAGTCCTGCCTGTCACTGTGACCATATCTATTCCCCCATAAAAGGAGCATCCTATGCCCAATGTTTTCAGAACCCTACATTTCCATTTCTAAAGTAACAAGTGGCTAGACTTATGACTAATGGGTGCTAGATTACCCATTGAATTTTTGTTACCCAAGTTCAGTGTGTTTTAACATGATATGGAGAGAGCACTCCAGGGGTGGCTGTCTAATTCCATGATGTGCAGGTTGAACTGGACATGACAAACTGCTAGAGTGAGGTGATCAGGCATAGGTCACTCTGAGGAGGGAGATAATCACCAACCAAATAATGATACTATTATCTAAGAGTTAATGTAAGTATTCAAGTGAAAGCAAATGTAATATGCCTTGCATGTAATAAATCTCTGTGTGATGAATGGGTATAGGAAGTACTGTGATGTTCATTGTTCTTCACTGGATTCATGATGAATGGAAATCCCACTCTCTTACTTGAGAACTACTTCAAAAGATCCCGATTTTTTTTACTTCACAAATTGATAAACTTTCTCCATACTGTTAAACAATAATCTATCTCAATTTATTAGTTTTTGGGTTTTGCTCCTTCAAATAATTATATAGACCTCCTTCCACACTGCAGCACAGAAAAACTAAGCTATTTGATTGTCTGGACCATAACTAGATGGAAATATGTAAAACAGTTATGCTGCATTTATGAGGATGTGAGCATGCTGAGGACTGAAATTTTGTCCATCTCTTTTTCCCACAGCTGTATTCCCAGAGTTTAGAGCAGCATCTGACATGTAGCAGGCAATGAATTTTTACTGAATGAATGAATGAATGAGACCATAGACAGAAATGAACACCCTTTTCTTTGTAGAATTGCTCTAAGTAGAGCTGTAAGAAGCTTGCTAAGTTTGCTGTTCTTGATCAAGTGAGTTAATGCAAGTGAATGATTGAATGTTCTTTATCAAGTGAATGCCCATTAAAGAATTTTGAAAACTGTAAAGCACTACAGAAATAGAGAGTGTAACTTTTATTTCCTTTTGGGTAAGTGGTTGGAAAAAAAAAAGTTCTATAGGAAACAATATCAGGCTTTCTAAATTTGTTCTGAGTTTATTTAAAGAAAATTCATGTAAGCAATAACTAGAGCACTGTATTCTATTTGAAAATTGAAAAGTTTCCAAGAAGTAAAATGTGAGGAAAATCTGACTTCTCTGATAGTTTGCTGAGTGTGTGGCAGATGTGTTTGTAATTCAGCATAATTGTTTTTCCACCGAAAGCCAAAACTAATCTTTTAACAGCTTCTTACCACATTAGACTCAGTCTTTCACTTTCTACCAATTCCATCTGAAGAGTTTTGTCTGTTTAAGAGAAAGCAGAATGACATTCACCTAGGTGTTCCAGGGAAATGCAGGCAGCTAGTTAGATCACTGTCCTCTATTCTTAACTTGATGTATTGAGTATTATCCTAGCAACTAGCTAAAGTCCACAACAACTTGAAACCACCTCTGACTGTTGAGCCCCTCATGTTTAGTTCATTTTTAAAACCTTGTTATTGGTATTAATTGAGATCTAGCTTTCTATAGATATCCCTACAATGTTCAATAGCCCACTTAGAGAAGGAGGAATTGTACATTTTAATACTGATAATATACAATTAGTGATGAAGTTATTTATTGTGCTTATCCATTGCTGATTTTAAAATATGATTTATTTAGAAGTGAAACCTCTCAAGCAAACTATATTAAGTTCCCTTGTTTGGAGAGAACTATATTTTTGTGCTACATGTTTTTTAAAAAATTATACTTTCCTACTTTGTCTTTATTTCTATGGCTTCTGGATTTTGTTGTTGTTGTTGTTATTTATTTGTTTTTAGAACTAAGTATAACTCTTTTTCTTTAAATCCCCAAATGAACAAAAATAATTACTCAAATGGTTATTGCCCACAATCTCCCTTTGTGGGGCTATTACTCTGTATCATTAGTAATTATTATAACTTAGTTTCCAAGCTTTTCCCAAAGATATATCTTGAGATTTTTTTCAGGGAATCTGGCCTATTTCTGATGACGTTAAGGGAAATTTAATGAATGTTTTGGCCTAGGAATGTTTTCCCATTTGGTTCATTTAACCACTTATTATACTTGGAGAGTGAGAATTGTGAGAATATTAGCAAAAAACAGAGCAGAGACCAAAGAAGATCTCCTGGACAAAGGTCCTCCAGGTTTACCCTGTGAATATGTTAGGATGCTGTCTGGTAAAAGGATCAGAGAAAACCTGGACCCACTGGCTTAAACAATAAGGAGGGTACGTTCCAGGCATAATGTTTTGGGCTCTGTCTTTGCTTCTCTGTGACCCTCTTTGCTCTACCATCCATGAGGGTTAGCTTTATTCTTGGGCTGGTAATAACAGGCTGCAGCAATCACCCTCAGACATGACAGTGTTCCCAGAGGAAGTGTGGGGCTCTTTTTTCCCTGCCTGTCTTTTTAAGGGCATGATCGTCCCATGTAACCCCTTGTAAGCCTCTCTTGGTGAGTGAGTAGCCAAAATAACATCATAGGACTACTCCTAAATCAGTCAATGGCGAAGGATGGAATTGTCATGGAAGGTTGGTGAAGCCTTTGGCTTTTTGGAAGACACAGGTTATCCAAATAAAATCAGGGTTTAGTGTAGATGAACAAGAGCTTTAGCTATGCCCTTGGGGTGATGTCAAGGGCAGTCTTTTGAAAGACGAGAAATATAAATAGGGTTCTTGACTTGTTCCGGGTGTATGTGTCCAAAAGACACAAAACAGGCTCTTAAATATTTGAAGTAAAGGGATATTGGGCAAGACACTAAAACATGGGGGTTACAGAGATGAAGTAAATTTATAGTTTTGGTCATGCCATCCAGAAGAGAGTTCTAACTCTGAAAAGAATGACAGCTCCATCTGTCTTCCAGTTAGCAAACCAGTAAATAAGACAAGTAAAGGAAAAGCTTTAGTGGTTAGAGGGTGTTAATGAAATTAGTGCAAATAGAGCTTCTGAGTTAGTGTAAAATTTCATCTAATTTTCCAATCGCCATCCTCCACTATTTGTTTAAAAAGTGTTGTTAAATACTTACCTGCAAATGATTCTGTTCTGTGTAATGAAGTAGATCAATTAAATGATAATTGGTAGAAAAAAAATGCACTTCTAGTTTGCCTCCAATGAAGGGTAAGTGGGCCGTTGAGGTGGACTGGAGAGATGGCATGGCCGGGTACTGATCTGTAATTTTGAAAGTCATAAAGATTGCAAGTTACGGAGCTGCTTGAAGTCCTCTCCTCAAACTGCTGTTAGAGAAATCACCTCTTCAGTGGTAAATTACTCGATTTGTCTTTTATCATATCCCTATGATTCGTTGCACGCAATTAATATATTATTTTTTCAGGTTTTATTCTTAATTTTTATTTTTAAATTCTGTTGCGATTCTTTGTTTTTATTTTGTGGGAAAACATATGACGGAAGTGTTTTAACTGATAGTGAAAAATAATTTTATTAAATATTTCTGTTCGTGAGAGCCTTTTTTGGAAAGATGAAAGAAATCGAGAGGGCTTTTGGTGAAATTCAATTGAATACAGGCCCCCAGATGGAAAATTAGTACTTTCTGAGGTAGCTTTTTATAATTTTTAAGAGAAAGGGAGGGGGCGGGCGGGAGAGGAGAGGGTAACTTTGCAATTGACCAGTTCTAAAAAGACTGAAAAATAAATTAAGTTGTTTTTCTTTTGTGTGAGTATCTGGCAAAATTTTACTTAATATCTTTCAGATATAGAGACCTGTTGGCATGAAAAAAAAAGTAGCTTAAATTTTCTTCTTCATTTTGTAACTAATATAATATCGCTTCTTTTTAATTTGGCAGCAGGCTATATATAGATTATAGATTAATGTATAGAATGATTGGTGCAAAGTCTTACTCAACAGATAGTCATTGTACATCTGTGAAAACTCTCTGGTTCGAAGCCACTCCAAACTGGTATTTTATCTAATGCTTCTTAATTTAGTTTTTATTTTCTTTCAGTGTATGTCTTCTATAAAATGTCTCAAAAACCCTAAAATGGACCCCTGCAAATGACTCAAAATCTGGAAAATATGCTTTCCTGGCCAATTCTGGTTCGCCTCACTAGTGTTTTGAAGACTTTCTATGTTAAGTGTAAACATTCATATACCAAATTCCATAGGGCCTTCATCATTTTTAATGTGAAAAGAATCTGGTTTTGGTTTCTTTAATCCTTTGTGGCCAAATTGGGTCCAGAAGATGAAACTGTGGACCTTCACTTTCTAACTAAACAAAGCATTGCAAATGGAGAGGAAATGTGTGGAGATCCTGTGCAATCAAATCTCTAAGGTATGCTTTCTTTGAAACAAAGAGATCTATTTCATACACGAGAGAAACACTGCCCTCTCATCTTAAAACACCAAGAGCAGGAAATAATTTCAGAGGCTCAAAGTCTGGTTTTATTTGAGATCTGCTTAGAACAGTAGACCTGTATGAAAAGATGTAGTGGCTCACCCCTTGCCGTGTGACTATGTAATCACAGCTAGTTTTGTGAATGCCACTCAGGTGAGTAAAAAAACAATTTTCATGTAGCCCATTTCAAGGCTTTGACATTATGTCTGCATATTTATTACTTTTTCCAAGATAAGGGTTCTTAAATTGTGATACTCGGCTATCCAGAGTATCTATGAATGAGTTCAGGAAGTCTGTGGTACTCTGTGGAATTTTGAGTTCATTTTTCTCTGTAGAGAGATCTTAATTTGTACCAGATTCTGGAAGGAGTCAGTGATCATCCTCAAAAGTTAATTACCATTTCTTAAAGACTTATATTTAAGACATTTTGAGCCTCTGTTTTAAGGTTTCTCTTTTCTTATATAGAGTTGAGTACTGAATAGTAGCTAGAATTAAGTGAATTCTGAATACACACACACACACACATAATATTTTTCTCTTTTAAAAAATTATATTTTAATCAAAGTCGTACATATTTTCATGGTCAGAGTTCTACAATGTTTGTTATAAAAATACAATATTTCCCTACCTTATTTCTGTTTTGCATAGGCAACCACTTTCAACTTTCTTAGCTCTTTCTTTTGGAGTTTATCTCCATATTTCTAAGTAACGTGATTATATTGAAAGTCTTAGTTTTTGTAGTATTAGCTATTATCTATTGACTTTCCATTTATAGAAGAGGCTATAGCTCTCATAGCTCCCTTCCAAATAGGCCTAGGGTATTGCAGTTGTTTACGCATGAAAGTATTCACACACACACATCTACCCTTCCTATATTCTAATATATTTATATAATAATATTTAGTTCTATATTCATTGCTTACATTATTATTCTCATATAAATTTTATTCATAGCTAGGTCACATAGTATACTATGATTATAGTTCTTATTTTATATAAATTTTTGTTTCTCTAATAATTTTTTTAGTGTTCTAGAAAAATACCTCCAAAATAATTTTTTTTTCTAATTTATTCCTCTAGAGAATAAATTAGAAAAAAAAAACAAAAACTCTCCTTTAGAGACATAGATCTTTTAAAAATGTCCTTATCTATCAGGCTGCCCATCACTATCATCATTTCTTGGAGACTAGCTCCTGGAGTCTTCTGTCATTGTGGCTGTTCTCCATATCTGTTGCCCTTGGATTAGCTTTCATCATTAACTTAGACTCCTTTCGTCTCTCTTCTGATTGCTTCACCTACTTGATGGATTTATACTTTCTTCTATCTTGATTTGCTCCTTCATTTTATTAGAACATATTCATTGATAACTTCCTAAGAAAAGTTGCATGGATAATAAGTTTTGAGAACTTAAATGTTTAAAAATGTTTTAATACTACCCTTACAATTGATTGCTAATTTCACTTGTAATAGAATTCCAGGGTGGAAATCATTTTCTCTTAAATGTTTTGGAAATATCTAAACATAGTATTTTATTGATAAAAAGTTATTTTGGTGGATAGAAGATTATTGTGTAAAACAGTGTTTCCAAAATACATTTTTATAGATAGATATTAGTAACCTCTTGGTAAAATAAGATATATAAAATATCATTAGCAAAAGCATTTTTTGAATCTAGGCAGCAAAACAAAGTGATATTAAAAGTATAGGTTCTTCCACTCCCATAAACATTATTAAAGATTAACTTCCACTGAGTAACAGTTTTGCTTAAATATCACAGACTTGATTTATAGTGGTAATTGACAAATAGATGTTTTAAAAGTTTTCTCTAGTATAATTAGCAAATGTCAAAGTAATTAAAATAACTGTCCTTCTATGTAATGTATGGAAATCATTTAATATTTTCTCTTGGTAAGAATGTGCATAATAACTCAAATGTAACATATTATTAGAGTTTCTAAAGGTAAATGATAAAAACTTTTCTTAAAAACAAACCATGTTACATTTGACCATTCATAATTATTTAATGGTAAAGTCACAGTATTAGTGAAAAACTTGAATATTTTTTTAAAGTAGTATCCCTTCAAAACCAGTATTTTTAACATTTGGTGGCGGGGGCCGGGTCTGACCAAATATAAAGTAAAAACCACACCTCATCCTTAAATTAAACTTCCTTTCAATCTCTATATATCCCATTGATGAAAATGAAAATAAAAATAAACCAACATCCCCTGCTGTCTTTATTCCCATTAGTTCCCTTTGATATATCAATATTGGGGGACTAACTTCAAAGCATCAGCAGAAAGTTTGAAATAAAAAGCAAGCACTTTGAACATCAACTTCCATATTAATGTACTATAGTAAGATACATTAAAAAAAGTGAAGATAAAGGCCACATTTTGCACACAGCGGGTGAAAATAAATAGCTTTGATCGTCAGCTTCAGCTGGCATTGATTTCAAATACATTTTATTCTTGTACAACATATGGAGAAATTTGTATTACTTAAAATGAAGGGAATGACAATGGGTGAGATGATGTAAACACAATAGAGCTAACATTGGTAATCACATTCCATCAGAAAATTATCCAAAAAGGGAACTGTACAAGGTGAAAAGACCTGGTAGGTATTAGGGTTCCATTTGGCCAAAGCTACAAGGGAATCTCTGGTCTGGAATCTCGAAGACTTCATCCTCAAATGAACCTAATATCTGTTGCTAGGGCTGACCCTTAAAATAGTTTTTGAACAGGTTTATTAAGGCCTTTAAAACTGTCTTTAAAAAGAGAGAACATTATTTTCAAATTTAGTTAGCAAAAATAATCTTATGCTCTCATTTTGTGGATAAGAATCTTAACTTAAAATCCAATAACTGGAGCTTATAGGCTATTTTGATTATTCTCTGTAGCACAGTATAATCAATATTGACTTTCTATGAATAAACATTTTAGGAGAAGACAATAAACTACAAATGGCTTGTAATGAGTTTGCTGCAATCATGGTTTTAAAGTTATTTAGCGTCAGAATCCAGAGGACTTTAAAAAATGACCTCCAGATATATATATATTTTTAACAAGCTACTTAACCATGACCATATATATCTCATTGTATGGTTTTCCATTGTTTTATTTGGTAAGAAGATAAATGCACAGTTGAGTTATTTGTATTAAATGGTAGCAGCAGAGCGGTGTTAAGTGTGCTCAAAGATATGCAGCAAGAACAAAGAAGTGGACTTAAAGTGGGGCTGCATGCTAAGAAATGTCCTCATCATCGGCCCCAGCGGCTAGTTTTTCTGTATCAATAGATAAATGTCCTACCACTCAATAGCATCTTAGATGAAAATAAATTTTTTCCTTGATATAAATCGATTGTCTTATTATTAGTGATTAGCTTGTTAGGGTGGTTGACTTCAAAGAAATTTATTGTTTAATGATATATGCTGAGCAGTCATTGAAAACCAATTCCAACATTTGTGGTTAAACAGGAAGGAAAATGAAAATAAATTTATAACATAAATAAAAACCATAATAATGATAAATAATGTTAAAGTACTTTTTAGAAAAACTTACAACCCATCTAATGATAAAACCAAAATTAAATTCCACCAAAATTGTTAAAAGGATTGGCATTCTTCCAATCATCCCATGAAAACCACAGCTGGATTCATTCTTGCTTTGGCATGTTTTCTTACACAGGTGCTCTTGAACACTGCTATCTCCATCTCTGCCTTGAATTTGCATTTGAATCTATGCTTGCATTTGTGTGCATGTCTCTTGCACGTGACAAGCTTTTCCAGCAAGGAAAAGGTCTAGTCTTTATTCACATTTTAACTTTTCACTTTTCTGTCGTTTCCCTTAAACCTTTCAGAGTGAAACTTTTCAGAGTGAAAGTCCTGGGTAGTTACCCACTTAGGATCTGGAGATGGGCAATGAGTGCTGTCCTTAGTATCTTCACAGCCGTTGGAGAGAGATGACTTCTCACCTCCTGCCACTCATTTCTATCGATCGGTTGGATTCTATCACAAAAATTGGAATACTATACTTGAAAGGGCCCAATCTTTAAACTCTTCACCTTCATCTCATTCTTCTTCAAGTAAGTGATAAACTTTGATTTTATGTTTCTCAATGTCATCAAGAATCTATCCTTCAAACTGTCATTTCTTCAGAGTGACGTTTGTCAGTTTTGCAATTACAAGTATAATAATACACCTTAATGTGTATTCTCTTCATAAATTTAGCTTCTAAGGATTTAAGTTCATGCTCAAAAGGTGAAATCGAGTAAAAGCAACAATGCATTGTTATCTGTGAAATGACCACCTGTTCAAACCATGTTTCTCATGCATATATAATTCACACTGCTCATTAATATGAGATAATATTAAACTTTGCGGTTGATTGCATTGGCATATCTTGGTGCGCCCACTGCTTTAAGTCACAGCTGACTTCCTCTCTTTAATCTTAACTCTTAAAGCCTCAATTTAGACAGTATTTTCAATTTTCTGTGTTCTGTATAAAATTATTCTGAGCTGGATATCAATCAAGAAAAAGCTATCTATGGGTGTAGATTTTCAATCATTAGTATGAGCTCAAAAGCATTTTTACTGGACTTGATTGGGAAGATTGGCAAATCCAAAATAGCCTAGAGTTTCCGGATTAGTAAACTGAGCCAGCTTCTTGAATATCTTTAATTATGTTTGATCACAATCAACAAAGTCAGAGAATGACTTTGCCACCAACTAAGCCACCAACTTGATCTGATGCATGGTCATGCCTTCAAAGGTTTTAAAATAACAGCTTATGGAAACAGAATTTACATACCATAAAGTCCATCCATTTAAAGTACACAATTGAGTGGTTTTAAGTATAGTCAGAGAGTTATGCAGTTGTGACCACGATCTAATTCTTAAATATTTTCATTATCCCCCAAAGAAACCTTGAACCATTAGCAGTAATTTTCTATTTCCCCCATCTCCTAGTAACCACAAATCATCTTTATGTTTACATGAATTGGCCTATTCTGGACATATGTATATGTCCATAATATGTACTTTGTGATTAACTGTTTTTCACTTAGTATAATGTTTCCAAGCTTCATCCATGTCGTAATATTAATATTTCTTTTAATGGCTAAATAATATTCCATTGCATGGACATAATAATGTTTATTCATTTATCAGTTAATTAATATTTGGGTTGTTTTCTCTTTTTGGCTATTATGAATAATGCTGCTATGAATATTCAAATACACATTTTTACATGGAAATATGTTTTCCATTCTCTTGGGTATACACCTAGGAGTAGAATTGTGAGTTATACAGTAACTCTATGTTCAACAGTTTGAATCTGTCAAAGGGGCTGTATCATTTTACAATCCCACCAGTATGGTGAGATTGAAGATTTCAGTTTCTTTATAGCTCTCCTAACACTTGTTATTGTCTTTTGTATTGTTACCATCCTAGTGGATGTGAAATAGTATCTTAATGTTATTTTGATTTGTATCCCCTAATTACCAGTGATGTTGGGCATCTTTTCATGTGATCATTGGCAATTTGTACATCTTTATGGATATGTCTATTAGATTCTTTGCTGATATTTTAATTAGGTTATTTGTCTATTTATTATTGAATTGTAGAAATTCTTTTTACATTTTGGATACAAGTCTCATTAGTTATATAATATTTTCAAATAAGATAATTTTCAAATATTTTCTCCCATTATGTGGGGTGTTTCCTCAGAATTTTGAAGGAATTTTTTTATAGTCTTCTGGGGTCAAGTTTGCTATTGAGGACTCCAGGGCCATTGTAATTTCTACCCCTTTTTAGGAGACCTATTCTCTGTCTCTGTCTCTTTCTCTCTCTCAGCTTTTAGGACTATCATTGTCTCAAGCATATACTAATTTTTGGACAATGTACATTAGTGATGGTAATATAAAATCTATCATGTTTGGAGATAAATTTTTTTATTATGGTAATTTTCAAATATATGTAAAATTGAACAGAATAATGTAATGAACACCTATATACAATCACCTAGATGAAACAGTTATAAACATTTTTTCCAGCCTTGTTTCATCCATCCCTTTCTTTAAATTTTTTTTCTGGAATATTTTAAATGTAATACAAGACATCTATTATTTCACCCCTATGTCCTTCAACATGCATGTCTAAAAGATGAGTTTTCTCTTAACATATTTATGATGTCATTATTACCTCTATAAAAATAAATAGTAGTGCCTTAATATTATCTAATTTTCCATTTATAGTCACATTTCTTCTATCACTCAAAATTTTATTTACAACTGGATAACATAGTTTATTCAATCATTCCCTATTGATAGACATCTGGATTGTTTTCAGTATTTTATTATTACAAATAACTCTATAATAAATATCCATGTGCATATGTCATTTGGCATATCTGCAAGTATTTCTTTGGATAGAATCTTAGAGTGTGATTGCTTGGTCTAATGGTAAATGCATATATATTTTGTTAGATGTAGGCCAATAACCTTACATGAGTATTGTATAATTTTGTATTCCCTTGGCATGTATATTAATCTGGAAACACATGTTCTTCACTTGCGAGAAATTTATTGAATTCTTTCTTTGATAATTTTTTCTCTTTCACTTCTCTTATCTCACTTTCTGGAATTCCTAGTATTTCCTTATTTTTCCTTCTATCCTGATCTTTTAAGTTTGTCATCTTTTCTTTTCTATTTTCCATCTCTTTGCCTTTCCCTTTTATTTTCTGGGAGAATTTTCTCCACTCTGTCTTCAAACCTGTCTATTAGATTTAATTCCAGCTGTCATATTTTTATTTTCAAGTGCATTTGTTTTTGTTTTCTAAATTCTCTTTTATAGCCTCCTGTCCTTGGTTTTGGGGCTCACTTTAATTTCAATCTATCATTCATTCAACAAATATTAATTGAACACCAATAATTATATCCCAGACATTACTCTAGACACTGTAGACTTGGCAATGAATAGACAGATAAAATCTTTGTCCTCAAGGATCTCACAATAAAATGGCAGGGGGACATAAATATTCAGTGTGTCAGTTAGGTAGTGATAAGTCTATGAAGAAAAATAACAGAGTAAAGGAAGGCTGAGAGTGACTCAAAGAGGGGCTGCTGTGTTACATGGGGGAGTCAGGAAAAGCTTCATTGACAAGATGATATTTGCAAAAACAGACTAGAAAAAAGTTAGGAAATAAGAGAAGATATGAAGGGAGACCTTTTCAGGCAGAGAGCACTGAAAATACAAAGGCCATGAGGCAGGGATATGAGAACATTAAGAAAAATCAAGGAGTCCAGTGTGGCTGGAAAAGAGTGAGCAAGGGAGAGAGTGATCAGAGAAGAAGTCAGAGAAGAAGCAGCGGTGTGAGATCATGGAGAATTGTGAACAGAGGGAAGGTATATTATCTGACTTACACTTTTATACTATCACTCTGGCTGCTCTCTGAAGATAGACAGTAGGAAGGCTGTGGTATAAATAGAAGGAATAGTTGAGAGGCTGTTGCAATAGTGCAGGTGAGAGGTAATGGTGACTTGGACCTGAGTAAGACAGTAAGAAGTAGCCAGATTCTGAATATATTTTAAAAGAAGAGCAGATAAGAGTTGTTCAAGAAATCGAGGGCTCAAGAATAAATCCTGAGCGCAGGATGGGCATTGCTGCCATTTACTGTGATAAGGACAATATAGGAAGAACGAGTTTGGGAGGAAAATAAATGAAATTCAGTTTTAATCATGTTAAGTTTGAGATAGGTATTAGACATCCAAGTTAATTTAACAAGAAGGCAGTAGGATATATAACTCTGGACTTCAAAGGAAAAATCTTGGCTAGAGATATAAATTAGGAGTATCAATATTCCATGCCATTTAAAGAGAACAAAAAAAAGGGCTCGAAGGACAAAGTCCTGGGACACTCCAACATTCAGAGAGTAGAAAGATGAGGAAGAGCCAGCAAAAGAAAATGATGAGGAGTGGTTGGCAAGATAGAAGGAAAACAGAGGAGACTGTTATCTTTGAACCAAGAGAAAAAAGATGTTTCTTGTGAGAGGGAGATTAACTGTGTCAAATGCTGCTACTAGATTGAATAAAATGCATAGCCATTGCATTGACAACAGAAAATCTGTTTTAATTTAGTGATAAGGACCAAAGTATGGCTGGAGTGGTTTCGAGCGGGGTGGTGGGTGGGTGGGTGGGGGGCAGAGAAAGAGAGGAATTGGATATAGCCTGTATAGGTGTTCTTTTGTGGATTTTGCTGAAAGGGTGACAGAATGATGCAACAATAGCTAGAGATGGATATGAGTTCAAGTGTATTGTTGCCTCTTCCTCCTCTTATTTTTCCACCTCCTCCTCCTCCTTAATGGAAGTGCCAGTGAGAATGATTCACTTCAGAGGGACAATCAATGGTGCAGTATAAGGAGTGGGTAGTTGCAGCACATCTGTTCTTGAGTAAGCAGAGGTGGTGGCGAAATCCAGTAAATAATGAAGGCGTTGGCTTTGGAGCGAAGCTAGGACTGCTCTTCCATTTTTAATGGGAGTACACACAGATTATGAGGGTACAGATGCAAGTAGACAAGGAGATTTTTAATAGTAGCATGAGGGGACTCTTTTCTTACTATTTCTATTTACTTGATGAGATAAGAAGCAAGAACATAAACTGAGGGTAAGGATGAGGATAGAGTTATTGCAGGTATGAGTAAAAGGAGAAGGTATGAAATATTAATCTACGAAAGTAGGAGTGAAAAAGAAAGAAGGGTTTTCTTCCTGCACATCAGCATTAAAGGCTCACGTGGTGTTATTAATCACAAATTTAAAGTAAGGCCAGTCGGCATGATTGTCTGAATTTTTTTCCAGCCATGTTCAATTGCATAGGTACATGTGTGAAGTGGTCCGAACTGGGGTTTAGCTAAGAGTACGGCAAAATGAGAGAGCTGATCATGTATGCAAAATAGTAATAAAAGACTCCAGGGGCAGGCGAACTGAGAAAAGGATCATTGGAGAAGGACAGTTCAAGGAACAGAGCAGCCAGGTTATTAGATAGGTCATCTACATATTGGCATTGCCAAATATTATAAATGGAATAGTCTTGGAGAACGTGACCACAAGCCAGATGCTAAAATCTTCATGGAATGAGGGGAAGCGACCCAGGGATGTACAGAAGTCTGATAAAGATGGTGGATAATAGAATGTGCATACTTGAACTTCAGAGGAACTGAGGGGTTCTAGGGAGGAAAGACAGATAATACTGCAAGTGATGAGGAGCGGAGGGGTGACCTTCCTTCCCTCCAGTTCTCTCCAGGCTCTCTGGTGTGTGAGGTGGGAAATCAAACAGCCACCATTTGCAAAGGGCATGTGGGAAGCTATAGCTTCAGGAGAAGACTTGTCTCTCTGAGGACCAGGAAGTGAAGAGGATTTTCAGAAAAGAAGGTGAGGGTGTAAGAGTTGCTGGTGATTGAAGTTGTATCTGCATTATATTCCAGAGTTTGCAGTGAAGGTTTAGTGCTAGGGAACAGAGTGTGGTTGGGCCAGTTTAAGGAAATACAGAGCCATTGGATTGAGATTCTGTTCTTATTCTTCTCAAAGGACACAGGCTCAGGCCTAAAAGTAGAGCAGTGTTAGGGAGGCAGTTTCTGCCATGAGCACACAGAACCCTGTGGGACCTTTCTCCAGTCCCACCTATGGTGGTATGGAAGCTGGTATCAAATGGGAGCATGTGGAATTTCTTGAGACAAAGTTCTTACAGGAAGCACAAGAAACTCTGAGAGCCCTCTTTATTTGAGCCAATGGTGCTGAGTCAGCCAGGGGAGGGGCAGAGTCACTGGGAGGAGATGAGCTCCTTTAGACTTCTTGGCAGTATCTCCTCCTATCTGTATGCGAATATTACATAAGTGTGGCTTTCTGTAGTTGTCGTTTGTTTGTTTTTCTTTATGCTCTGCTCCTCAAGGTTCTTTTTATTCCTATTTGTTTTGAACTGTTTGTAGGACTTAAGGCAAGAGTATAAATGGAGGCTCACATACTACATCTCTATAAACATAAAAATTATAAACGGAGACAACAAATTGTTAATAAAATGTGTTTTACTCTTCTACCTTGACAACTATACTTTTATAATAACTTAGAAATCCAGGCTCAAATTTATGGTGATAATCATATTGCAATATATAATGTAGCAAATCAACACATTGTATACTTTAAACTTACACAACTCTGTATGTCATTTATATCTCAATTTAAAAAATTAAAATTAGAATTCTTGGAAGGAAAGGACTGGGGACTCACCTTTCAGTATAGCCCTCTACTGAAGCCCCATGTTTTCAGAACTATATTCCTACACTCAGCCATGCGTGGTATTCCCATATTCAGAGTCTTTCTCCTTCAACTTCTTCAGAGACAACTCCTGCAGTCTTCTACCTGAGTGCCGTAAGGCCACTCCCCAAGATACTCTGAATTAGGAGGCAGGTCTAGAAGTCTGTCTACTTCTCCATCTAACTTTCATCTGCTTCTTCTGCTTTCAGCCCCACTCAGACTCTGCTCAATGATCCTAAACTTCTCGTTCATCCTGCTTTGATTTGATTTGCTTCTGGGTCCCACCCTCTTTTTCCAGCTTCCAAAATCTTTTTGCTGTCATCTCTTCTATGATTCTCTTTGTACTATGAAGATTGTGCTTAAATTTTTTTTAACTGTTATTTCAGTGGACTTTTGGAAGATAGTTAAAATAAATATGTTACTTTAACTTCAACTGGAATTATTAACCCTTCTCTTTCATTGGTGCTTACCTTCTTATTGTGATGACTACAACAAACTCCTGCATTGGTATGTATGATGACAATAGGCTGTTTAAAAAGAGAAATATTTGGAGTCTTTATATTTCAACACAGTGCAAGTTTTCAAGTGTTTTTCACTGACCTGATTTGCTGACTGAATCATTTGGTTTATTTCAACACAGTAGTTAAGTAAGAAGGCTAAGAGTCAAATATGGTTTGGAGGGATACTGATTCTCCAAACTTTCTAGAGAATGTAGTGGATATTTATTTTGTGTATCTGCCCATAATGTGCCACCATTTTCTGGCAATTGGTTTGATTTTTCCATTGGGAACTACCCCTCTCTCGATCTCTGTCCAAGTGTTTAAATGAGCCTGAATCTGGGCGATACACATGATTCAGCATGTTTAATGAGTAGGTCTCATCCACAGACCACAGTGGTGGGTTCAGGATAAATACCTGATTCAGACTTGCCCAATGTAATACAGCCTAGAACTTTTGTTGGACCTTTTCAGGAAGAAATAATATTTCTCACTGTGGTTACCAATCTGGGGGACTGTAAAGCCAAAGATGCTGGTGGCCATCCTCTCCTCATGTAGGCAAATGCTTGTGCAAGAATGAAGGAAAGAACAGAGAGAGATTGGGATTGATGTATGATGTTGCATGTTGCTAGTGCCTCTAGATCTATAAATGCCTAAAAATCTGTCCTTGGACTTTCTGATTACATGAACCAATGAACTTTCACCTATTAAAACTAGTTTGTGTTGAGTTTCTGCTTTGTGCAACCAGAGGGGTCATAACCCTCCTGGTAGAATATATACAGGTTGTGTGTGTGTGTGTGTGTGTGTGTGTGAGTGTGTGTGTGTGAGTGTGTGTGTGTGTGTGTGTGTGTGAGAGAGAGAGAGAGAGAGAATGAATTCCAAAGAAATCATTGATTCTTCTCACTGTTTTTTAAGTATAAATATGCCATTGTGCTTGTAGAAATAAGTAAAGCTAAATTGTACATGTGAATATGGACTTTTTATGTGTGAATAAAATAAGAAAGCATGATGCTAGAGATATAACTCTTTGATAAAGTTCTTTTCATAGCCTTTGAGGATGATTTCATCTAATGCTAACAGCTCACAGGGGAATTTCAGAGGGTAAGAAAAAGTGAACATTACATGATTCCACCAGATGTGGGATAAGGGAATAATTTTAGAATTTAAATAACTAAAAAGTGCCTCTGGTGTGCTTCTAATGTTTTAGTATATGCAAATTAGATTTTATATAGTGCATCTCATAATATGGCCAACAATGGAGTGAAATTGAACTTTAATTGAAAGCAGAGCTAAAGGAAAGCTGGGATTGGGAAGCACAATTTCCAGTTCCAACAAAAGCTGTTTACACTGCATATTAAGAATAGACCATAATTTTAAACAAAATCAGAAATAGATCAGTAAAAAGGAATTCACTCCAAAGAATGGAAGCAGATTGAGAGACACAGGATAAAATCTTATATATTTGGTAATCATTCAAATGTAAGTAATAGTAATTATTATGCATAATTTAAAAAATTGTCCATAGCAAAGCAGTTAATAGGGCAAGGAATAAAATAATGCTAGATCGAGAAGCATAACTGATAGGAAATACTATCAGAACAGCATTTTGACATGAATCTGTGCTCCTACATCATCTAAATTACATTTTCTGCAATTTTTCGCATTTATATCAGCTTGGAATCATAATCCAAGCAAACAACACTGAGACCTAATCATAGGACTATAGAACATTTCCCCCAGATCTCACTACTATAGTACTAAAGGCCTATTTACAACATCTCTGTTTACCCAGTACATAGTACTAGGATATCAAGAAAAAAAATTACAAGACATACCAACAGTCAAAAAATGCAGTTTGAAGAGACAGAACAAATATCAGAACCAGACTCAGACATGGCAGAAGATGTTAGAATGGTCACATTGGGAATTTAGAAACAATTATGATTGATATAGTAAGAACTCTAATAGATAACGTAGACAACATGTAAGAACAGACGGGTAATGTAAGCAGAGAGATGGAAACGCTAAGAAAAAAGTAGAAAGAAATGATAGAAATTTAAAAAGCCCACTATAGCAGGAATGAAGAATGACTTAATTGGAATTATTAGCAAACTGGACATAGCTGAGGATAGAATCTCAGAACTTGAGGATATATCAATAGTATGCTCTAAAACCAAAAAGCAAAGACTTAAAAAACCAGAATACCAAAGAACTGTGGAAAAACCACAAAAGTT
This sequence comes from Pteropus vampyrus, assembly GCF_000151845.1. Taxonomy (NCBI): domain Eukaryota; kingdom Metazoa; phylum Chordata; class Mammalia; order Chiroptera; family Pteropodidae; genus Pteropus; species Pteropus vampyrus. The sequence continues at coordinate 863,246 of NW_011889041.1, forward strand.
ATTTATAATACGCATAATGAGTATACCAGAAGGAGAAGAGAGGTAAAAACATTAAGAAGAAATAAAAAATAATAAGAAATACTTTAAACAATAATGACTGAAAATTTCTCTAAATGAATGTCAGACACCAAACCACAGATCCAGGAGGCTCAGAGAACACCAAACAGGATAAACGGAAAAAAAAAACAAAAAAACAAAACCAAACAACAGTAACAACAACAGCAAAGCCAGAACTAGGCATACAATTTTCAAACTACAAAAATCAAAGATTAAGAAAAAATTCTGAAAAAAACCCACTTTACCTGTGTAACAGCAAAGATAAGAAGTATGTCTGACTTCTCATCAGAAATTATGCAACCAGGAAAAGAGTACAGTGAAATATTTAACTTATTGAGAGAAAAAATCTCCACCAACCTAAAATTCTGTACCCTGTAAAATTTTACTTCAGAAGTGAAGGGGGAAATAAAGACTTTCTCAGACAAACAAAAATGGAGAAAATATATTTCCAGTAGATTTGCTTTACAAGAAATTTTAAAAGTTCTTTATGGAGAGAGAAAATGATGTATGTCAGGAACTTGGATCTACATAAAGTAAGGAAGAGGAGAACAGCAAAGAGGGAATAAGTGAAAATAAACTAAAAACATATTATTCTTAAATAATTAAACAGGTAAAGTTCCCCCCCCCGCCAAATAATAATAATGAAACCAAAATCTAGTTCTTTGAAAAGGTCATTAAAACTGATAAGCCTCTAGCCCAGCTAACTAAGAAAAAAATCCACAAATTACTAATATTAGAAATGAAAGAGAAAACATTACTATAGGTCCTATGGACATTAAAAGGATAATCGGGAAATACTATGAATAGCTAGCTCTATGCCGACAATTTTGATGACCTAAATGGACTAATTCCTTGAACAACGCAATCTGCCAAAACTCACGCAAGATATAGACCAGCTGAATAGGCCTATATCTATTAAAGAAATTGAATCAACAATTATCTTCCAAAACAGAAAGCACCAGTTTCAGATGGATTAGCTGGTGAATTCTACCAAACACTTAAGGAAAAAAATTATCTCAATTTTCTATAGTCTCTTTCAGAAGATAGAAGCAGAGGGCATACTGCTTCACTCACTCTATGAGGCCAACATTACTCTCATATCGAAATCACAAAAACATTACAATAAAAGAAGACTACAGACCAATATCTCTCATGAACATAGACACAAATATCCTCAATAAAATATTGACAAATCAAATTCAACAATATATACAAAGAATTATATAATAACAACTAAGTGGGATTTATCCCAGGTATTCAAGGCTGGTTCAACTTTCAAAAATCAATTAATATAATTCATCCCATCAATAGGCTAAAGAAGAAAAGCCACACCATCATATCAACAGATTTAGAAAAAACATGCCAAAATTTAACATACATTCATGATAAAAACTCTCAGTAAACTAGGAGTAGAGGAGAACTTCCTCAACCTGACAGAGAATATCTATAAAAAGCCTATAGCTAATGTTATACTTAAAGGTGAAAATTCATAGCTTTCTCACTCAGATCAGGAATAAGGCAAGGATGTTCTCTCTTACCACTGCTTTTCAACATCACACTGGAAATGCTAGCTAATGTAATAAGACCAGAAAAGGAAATAAAATGTATACAGATTATAAAGGAAGAAATGAAATTCTATGTTTGCAGATGGCATAATTGTCTATAAAGAAAATCTGAAAGAATCAACAACAGCAACAAAAAATCTCCTGGAACTAATAAATGATTTTGGCAAGTTTGTAAACAAAAGTCAATTGCTTTCCTATATTCCAGCAACAAAACAAGTGGAATTTGAAATTAAAAACAATATTATTTACATTAATGCCCCAAAATATAAAATACTTAGTTATAAAGCTGAAAAAATATGTACAAGATTTATATGAGGATAACTATAAAACTTTAATGAAAGAAATCAGAAGAACTAAATAAATGGAGATATATTTCATGTTCATAGGAAAACAATATTGTCAAGGTGTCAGCTCTTTTACAACTTGATTTGTAGATTCAGTACATTCTCAATTAAAATGCCATCAAATTATTATGTAGAGACCAATAAACTGATTCTAAAGTTTATATAAACGAGCAAAAGACAAAGACTCAGAATAGCTAATACAGTATGGAGAGAAAAGAACAAAGTTGGAGGACTGACACCATCTGACTTCAAACTTAACATAAAGCTACAGTAATTAAGACAGTGTAGTATTGGTGAAAGAATGAAGAGGTCAATGAATAGAATAGAAAGACCAGAAATAGACCCACATGAATATAGTCAACTGATTTCTGGCAAAGGAGCAATACAATGAAGAAAAAAACACTCTTTTCAGCAAATGGAGCTGGAACAACTGGACATTACATGAATCTAGGCACAGATCCACCCTTCAAAAAAGTTATCTAAAAGTGGGTCACAGACCTAAATGTAAAATGCAAAACTATAAAACTTTTAGAAGATAACAGAAAATCTGGATGACCTTGGGTTTGGTGAAGACATTTTAGATACAACACCAAAGTATGATCCATGAAAGAAATGACCAATAAGCTGGATTTTATTAAAATTAAAATTTTCTGCTTCATAACAGGCACTGTCAAGAGAATGAAAAGACAAGCCATAGATTGGGAGAAAATATTTGTAAAAGACATCTGATGAAGGACTGTTACCCCAAATATGCCAAAAAAAACCCCCAAAACAACACACATTTAAAACTCAACAATAAAAAAACAATCTGATTAAAAAATGGTCCAAAGACCCCACCAAAGAAGATATATACCGATGACAAATAAGCATATGAAAAAATGTTTCACATCATATATCATCAGGGAAATGCAGATAAAATCAACAGAGAGACACCACAAGCATCTATTCGAATGGCCAAAATCCAGAACACTGACGGCACCAAATGCTGGTGAGGATGTGGAGTAACAGGGACTCTTATTCATTGCTGGTAGAAATGCAAAATGATACAGCCACTTTGGAAGACAGTTTTGTGATTTCTTACAAAACTAAACATAGGCTTATCATATGATCCAGCAATCAGGCTCTTTGGTATCTAGCCAAAGAGTTGAGAATTTAGTTCACACAAAAACCTGCACACAGATGTTTATAGTAGCTTTATTCATAATTGCCAAAAATTGGAAGCAGCTAAGATGTACTTCAGCAGGTGAATGGATAAATGAACTGTGGTACATCCAGTTAATGGAACATTATTCAGTGCTAAAAAGAAATGAGTTAGGCCATGTAAAGACAGGGAGGAAGTTTTAATACATATTACTAAATGAAAGAAGACAACCTGAAAAGGCTACATACTGTTTGATTCCAACTGACATTCTGGAAAAGGCAAACCTATGGAGACAATAAAAATGTCAGTGGTTGCCAGGATTTAGGGGGAAGGAAAGGAGAATAGGTGGAGAACAGGATTTTTAGGGCAGTGAAACTATTCTTTATGATTCTATAAGAGTGAGTATATGTTATTCTACGTCATTATAATAGTATAATATTATAATGATGGATATATGTCATACATTTGTCCAAACTCATAGAATGTAGAACACCAAGAGTGAACCCTAATATAAACTATAGACTCTGAATGATAATGATGTATCAGTGTAGGTGCATCAATTGTAACAAATGTACCACTCTTTTTGAGGATGTTGATAGTGGAGAAGGCTATGAATGTGTGAGGACTGGAGGTATATGGGAAATCTCTCTATCTTGTGCTCAATTTTGTTGTGAACCTAAAACTCTTCTAAAATAAAAAGTCTATTTTAAAAAAAGGGAATTTTTTCAGTAGCTATTCAAAACCTTAAAAATACATATTTCTTTCACCCTGAAATTTCATGTTTATATATTTATCTAAAGAAAATAGAGACTTGTGTTCTAGGATGTTAATCATAGAGTTATCTATATGACAAAGTAAATAGTCTAAATATCTAATGAGTAATGAAATTGGTTAAATTATGACATATCCACAATGATCACCTTAAAATTATGATGTAAAATATTTGTTTACATGGGAAAATACTCATGACTTGCTAAATTCATCCAGCCAACAAATGTTTATTGCCATGGAAGGTATGCATTTAACAGTTGTATTTCAAGAATGAGATGGGCTATAATGTCACACAATAGAAACAGATGATTAGTGTTAAAAGATTTTTATGACCTTTCTTAGAAGTGATTCATCCTTTCTTATTTATCTTATTCGGTTAGTTCCTAAGTTACCTGGGGTTTTAAAACATGTTCAGAAATTCTTTGACACCCCCCCACTCCCCCAGAAAGTGAATTTCAACTTACTCTCTCAACAAATGTGGACTGGCTCTAATGACTCATTTCTAATGAATAGAATGTGGTGGAAATTATGTTGTATATTTCCACGGCTAAGTCATGAAAGATGTTACAGTATGCCTCCACTCCCAGCAGTATAACTGCCTTGGGAAACCTAAGGTGACATATAAGAAATCTAGTTTACCTGAAACTACCATGCTGGAGACACCATTAGGACAGAGCTTAGAGAAAACAAGAGATGCCTGAGAACACCCAGTTTTCCAGCCCCAGCTCTTGGTCTTCCAGCCTAAGCAACCAGGCAGGAAAGTGGAGGAGCTTTCAGATAATGCCAGCCCCAGCCTTTGAGCTGCCCTGGTTGACACTGAGTGGAGCAAAGAGAAGCTGTACCCATCACGTCCTGCCCAAATAGTAGATTTGGGAGCAAAGTACATGGTGCTCTATTTAAAGCCACTAAGTTTGAAGGTGATTTGTTATTCAGACTTAGATAACTGAAACAAACTTTTAACTGACAGGTAGGTTACAATCATATGTACAAATCTACAAAGGTATGATCTCTCTCTCTCTCTCTCTCTCTCTCCCTCTCAAGAAAAGACAATAGAAATACATAAAACAAAACATGTTGGTAGGATTATATTTGAGTGATGGAATTATATAGCATTTTGGTCTATTCCTTTGTACTTTTCTGTGATATACAGATTATCTGATATTGGCAATATATTTGTTGCTTCTATCATTAGAGAATAAATCAAATTAATAGCTGATTAAACGGAAGAGGATGAATCACCTCTGAAAAGGCCATGATAATCTAACACTAATCACCTGTTTATACGGTGACATATTATAGTCTATCTCATTCATGAAATATACTTATTAAACTGCACATCTTCTTTGACAGTCACAGTGCGCTGAGCTCTCTGGCTTCATAGATGCTGCATTCTCAAAGAAGGAGAGACCTGGAAGGAGAGAGGCACAACTCCAGTGGCTGTCTAGTAACTTGTGTCCACTAGAACTTCCATCAAAACTATTTTCATCAATATGCATGTGTTTCGAAAAAAATAGCTGACTGTCTCTGATTTCTGGGTATTTATCATCATGTTCTTTATCCTTCATATAATGAATCTTGGAAAAGCGAAGTTCACAAGGCTCAGATGGATGTCTACAGTGCTTTCCCCAATGTACAAATGCCAGGAGAAGATTGCTGGGAAGATAATTATTAGTCTGCTCTATATGCATTTCAGATGCTCCTTGCATAGAGGGGAAAATATGAAAATAGCCGTAGCTTCTTGGCTGTTGGGCTGTGATTGTGTAGAGTGTTTGGTTGGTGATGACATTTGCTTTCTTTTTCCACATCAAATAAGGCAGTCAAACATGTTGGGGAAGCTGCTTTTAGTGAAGAATAATTAACATTTTTGTCCCCAGGGAAAGATGTCATGGACACGATAGGCCTGGATTTGGTCTAGAAACATCAGACTGTTCTTGTAGTAACCTGTGAAAGTGTGTTGCATATTATTACTGTGTCAGGATGAGGGCCAAAAGAAGGCAAACAAGAGTATAAAATTTATCTTCGCTCTCAGAACCCTGGAATTTGTCCATTTTAATAATGTTTGAGGTAAGGGAGAACTGGTTTCTCAACCCAGCTATAAATAGCTTGTTTTTTTTAGTCCGAGTTCAAGCTGCAAAAGTCTTTGGGCATCCTCTGACCGGCTGTGCTCACCCTCCTAACAGCAACAGGTTTTTCCCCCCTTTCATTTCCTTATATTGTGAAAATGTTGGCTGTAGTGTGATATCAAATGCCCTAGGGAACGACAGTATTCAATTTCACTTATTTAGTGATTACTATGTGCAGACACTAAGTATTTTGCACATATTAAATCCTTACTTAATTTTTCCTGACAGCCCTGTGAGGTAGAAAGCACCTTTATCTCCATTTTACAGATGAGAACACTAAAGCAATGAGAATACCCTGCTTAAGATCACTCAGCCAGTATGTGGCAGAGCTAGGATTATAAAGATAGAAGTAATAAATGTGCTATCATATTTTCAGCACATATTTTGTAGTAGGCTCTGTGCTAAAGACTTTATGTATATTAAAAAAGTTATCCAAAGCTTGGAAATAAGGCAAAATGATGACTACATGTCTTTTCATATTGAAGCATTGTCTAACAGCACCACCAAAGGATTATCCAATTCTCTAGGAATGCATCTTTGTTTGACTTTCTACATGCTATTGATTCAGGCCCAGATGGAATCAGATGCGAATTTGTAGCAGACTGATAGATTTCAAATACTTTTTGGATGGTAGAGATGCAAATAATTTCTGTAGAAAAGATAACTCCATAGGTTAAATTTTATTACTCGGTAGGATAGTAACCAGTATTATAAGTAATTTAACGATCTTATTCCAGCATTTTCTTTTATTTATTGTGTGTACCAGTTTTCTCCATACTTTCTTTTTTAAAAAAAATAAATTTATTGGGGTGACATTGGTTAATAAAATTATATAGGTTTCAAGTGTACATTTCAATAACACATCATATATATTGCATTGCGTGTCCACCACCCAAAGTCAAACCTCCTGCCATCACCATATATTTTCCATACTGCTTTAAATAAGCTTTGTCATCCTGCTGGTTACCTCATTAATGAGTTAAGTAATTCTTTCTCTCATGTTCACTATAGGTTTAGAGGAACTAGTCTTTAACATTTTGAGAATTAACTATTTAACTCCCACAAAATCCAGTGAAATAGAGTGTTATTTTCTCTGCTATACAAAGAACCTGAGTATTAAAGAGGTCAAATAACCAGTCTAAGTTTTCACATTAATAAAGAAAGGAGCTGAGACACAGACCTAGGGCTGCCTAATTCCACAGACCATGTTTGAATCAATGTGCTTAATTTCCTGTTTGCTGAGTCACTGAGAGCAGGGCCTTGTTCTATTCATTTATATAAAAGAGCCTGCTTTAATAGACACTTGTTAAATTTTTATACCAAAATAAATTTTAGAAATAAGCTTAAAGTTTATTGGAATAAGATGAGGTATAAAATTTAAAAAAATAATAATTAGGGAAATCGTACAACTTCAGATGTGTTCTAAAGAGATAGCTTTGAAACTCTCCTTTCTGCTAAAGGCTTAAAATGCTATAAATGTCAGATTTTTCTTTAAAATTATTTGGAGTTGGGAAAGCTAATCACATTCAGTATAATGTTCTAACTAAGGTAATGTTCTTACTTGGTTCTTACTAAGGATAAGAACTATCTGGCCACTGAATCCTAGCCCAGAGTCCTTGCTCTTGAATCCAGACTGGTAACCATCTTCCTATTAGAAAATGAGAATGTTTTCTCTTCTTCTTTTCTCCATGTTTGGATTTATCCGGCTAAACTGTTGTTCTCTACCAAGTGCTTTTGAACCTGTAACTGGTTGCCTATTTTATTACTGTTCTGAGATTCTTTATACTAGAATTATTTGAAGTGCTGTTAAAAATTCAAATTCTTGGTTTGTCTCAGTCGATTTGAATTAGAATGACTAGAGCCAGGAATCTGAAGTTTTAAAAAATCCTGGGTGATTCTTTTACATACTCAGTTACTGGTTAGGTTAAAATTCTGAAGTCTTGGATTCTAGTCTTTCATTTTCTTGGATAAATTACTGCTCAATTCTAGGTTTAAAATTTCTCATTTATTTAAAACAGGAATGATAACATTTGTCTTATAGATAGTGAATGCAAAAATGCTCATCAAACTTCCGTGAAAGTTGGTAGAGACAAGGTCCTGAAATCTCTCAGGAGAAAGTAATTGGGGTCAGGCTTGGGTCACCTATGGAAAGCTGGAAATGAATTGCTGGGTTTAGAAAAGGGAATTAGCAGGAAGTGGTGCCAAGAACTATTCTTATAGGAAGCCACAGAATATTTTTGCTAGTAGAAGAAAAAAAATCATCAGACTTGAATCTAGATCAATAGAAATTATGCTATCTAAAGATACAACAAGATTAAGAATGAAAGGATGATGTGCATTATTTTTTGTCACTTTTCCACATCAATTATCTCAAACCAACTTGATATCCAACAATTCAATTCTATTCTGACACTATCTAACTGGAGTTAGCATCATATACCACAAGTTAATGGGCTTAGTTCCACAAGACTGCTTCTACTTCAAATACCAGCTGCAAGTGGGGTTCCCAGGTAACCCACAGTTTGGCCCAGCTGACAATAAATTTAAGGATTCCAATGACCATTCACCATCACCTCTGGTTTGATAATTCTCAAGAACAATTCACAGAACTCAAAAGTGTTCTAGTTACTATTATAGTTTATTATAAAGGATACAAATGAACTCTTAGATGAAGAGGTACATAGATTGAGGTCTGGAAAGGTCCCAAGCACAAGAGCCTGTGTCCTCACAAAGTCCGTGTGTACCACCCTTCTGGCACATGGATGTATTCACCAACTCAGAAGCTCTCTACACCCCATAAGTTAGGGATTTTTATTGTATTATGTATGTATGATTGATTAAGTCATTGGCCATAGATGATTAAACTCAATCTCCAGCTCCTCTTCCCTCCCCAGAGGTGGGAGTTAGGGCCAAAAGTTCCAGCTCCCTAATTATATGGTTGGTTTTTCTGGCCACCAGCTTTCATCCTGAAGCTATTCGCCCCACCCTTCCCCCAAACCTGAATCATCTCAGCATACAAAAGACAGTAAATTGCAAGAGTTTTAGGAGCTCTGTGCCAGAGACCAAAGACAAAGACCAAATATTTATTTTTTATTATGCCATAGATGGAAAAAGATATTCCATGCAAACAACAACCATAAGAGAGCCATACTAAGGTGAGACAAAATGGACTTTAAGACAAAAAATATTGCTGAAGACAAAGAGGGACATTTTAAAATTCCTTAACATCCTATAAAGAGGAATTGGTGGGGGTTGGGGGGAGAAAGGGAAGATCAAAGGTTATGCTGCTTGCTTACCCCCATAGAATTGGTTCAGGAATTGTGGCAGGCCTTACTATGAGCAGGTAAAAAATGAAGGTAAAAATGTTCCAGGTGTATGAGCTGAGGAACATAACATCAGAGGACAAGACCTTTCCTCTAATTCCTTTCCTCACGACCCTCACAGTTTAACCTTTAACTTTTATCATGGCCTCCCTATGAACTCTTGGTGGAAATGGTCTCATGATCAGGTTGAGTCCTAGAAAAATGTGCATATTATATCTTATAAGGAATGAGATTGAGAGGATATAAATTACTTGGGAGGATGGCAATTCAATTTAATGGTTGAATGGAATGTGTGCCTTGAAGACGACTAAGCTAAGCAAAAGAAATGATGAACAATTGTGAACAAATGGAAGAAAAATACCTGAGAAAATGAAAGATGTTTTAATAAAGCTTATGAAGGGCAAAATCCTTGAATTCTTTTGATATCTTAATGACCTAGTGATAATAAAACCAAAGAGTTCATCAGTCTTTCAAAAAGGTAGTTTTATAGTGATTGGGCAGGTTTTAGTGTATAATCTCATGTGTCCACCATAGCACTACCAAATTGTATTTATTTAGCATTAATGCACATGATAGAATTATCACTTTTATTTTCAAAAAGTAGGTGTAGGTCTTACTTGTTAAGATTATACCACTTAAATTTATTTTATGAATTAGAGTCATTCCTAAATTTTTAAAAGCAGGATTGTATAATGTACAACCTTTTGTTGACTCATTTAGAACTTTGAAGAAGTATTCTTACTGAAACTATTTTGAGTAGAATCAAGTCATGTAAATTTTTAAGGGTGCCAACTTTGTCATTTTTTTTGTAAGAATGGAGAAATGAGAACCAAAATCAAGGAAATTGCACATTATAAAATCTGTTAATCTTAATGCAAACTTGGTCCTTGGGAAATTATGTTATTTTTGAAATAAAACTTTTATGCCTTTAATTGAGAATCGATATTGACTTATTTTCATTGTGCAGACTTGAAAAAAATGATTCCCATTAGAATTCATATTCTTATTTTGATAGGGCAATAGGCTTAATTAGGGTGACAGATCCATGACATTTGACTTGTGAAGTGGTATGTAATACACATGACTGATATTAGAGGCTATACTAGTTTAAATTAATTAAATTAGTTAACCACTAATTTTTAAGTAACTAAATCAAATTGTTTTCATTTAAATTTTGTTTGGTCTCAGTTGTCTCTGCAATGATAAGGGCTTATTCTTAGAAGCAGTTAAAGTTTGTGTGCAACATCAGTTTTAAGGAGGCCTGAGTAAATTTCACCACATAAATCTCTCTGATATTTGCAAGATAAGGTCACTCTGAGAAAGAGTGTTAGCTCTAGGAAGCACTCCGGGTCATCTGGTCCAACCCTTTTACTTTATGGATGAGGATGGTGAGGGTGCTTTGACATCTCCCTTTCCTTTAACCCTCCCATCAACTGGTCCCCAAATTCTGACAATTTTACTTTCTAAATATTTCTCTAATTTATTTCATTTTCCCTTTCCCTACTCCCATTGTATATTCATGGCTTCACCAGGTTTAATGTGGAAAACTGGTTTTCCCATCTTCTTTTCATTCCCTTTGAAATTCATCTTTCACACAACCTCCAAAATCAGTTATTTAAAAAGCAAATCTTAAAAAGTTATTTAGTATTCTTAGTAATTAAGGAGTTTCAAATAAAAAACCGCAAGATACTATCTTATACCCACTAGACTACCTATAATACGCACATATGCACACACATGCATATACCAACAAAAAAAGAAAATAACAAGTGTTGGCAAGGGTGTGAAGAGGCTGGAATACTCATACATTGTTGATGGAAATGTAAAATGGCGAAACTGCTGGTGAAATGGTGAAACAGGTTGGTGATTTCTTAAAAAGTTAAATGTAGAGTTATCATATGACCCAGCAATTCTGCTCTTAAGTACGTACTGAAAAGAGATGAAAACAGGCACTCAAAGCAAACACTTGTACACAAATGTTCAGAGCAGCACTATTCACATTAGCTAAAAGTGGAAACAACTTGTTCATCAAAGGATGAATGGATAGACAAAAAGTGGCATATTCATACAATGGAATATTATTCGGCCATAAAAAAGTGTGAAGTGCTGATAGAGGCTGTAGCATGAATGAACCTGGGAAATAGTACGGTAGGTGAAAGAAGCCAAATACCAAAGGTCGAATATTTTATGATTCTATTTATATGAAATTTCTAGAATAGGTAAACTTATAGAGACAAAAAAGTAGATGGTGGTTGCCAGGAACTAGGGCAAAGGGCAGTTAGAGACTACTTGTTGGATACAGGATTTTCTTGTAAGGTAATTAAATGTTTTGGAGCTCAATATAGATGGTGATTGTACAACATTACAAATGTACTAAATGCCACTGGATTGTACACTTTAAAACAATTATTTTTATGTTATATAAGTTTCATCTCAATTGAAAAAAAACCTTAAAAATCTTAGATGAGGGAGGCAGAAAAGGAGGCCATAGCGATGCAGTTTGAGAGGGACTCACCTTACTTTTGCTAGCTTTGAACATTGAGGAAGAGGGTCATGAGCTAAAGAAGCTGGGAAAGGCAAGGAAATGAATTCTCCTCTAGAGTCCCCAGAAAAAACCTCATCCCTGCCAACATCTTGGTTTTAGAGCAGTGTGGCCTGTGTCAGACTTCTGACCTATAGAACTGTAAGATAATAACCTTAGTAGTGTTAAGCTACTAAAAAAAAAAAAAAAAGAAAAAAAGAAAAAAAAAGGAGATCTTAGCACATAACCCCTTCTCCCAAAGCTGCTCCAAGATACTTTATTGCTATTAGGAGACAGTAAAATCTCTTAACCATGGAAGGCAAGCACCACTGGGATTTGATTCCTACCAGCCTTTCCAGGAGCCTCGTGTATCACTCCTATTGCTGGTGCTGCCTGCTCAGTGCTGCCCTTCCAGCGCCCTTGGCCAGGGTATCATCTACTCCTATAAGACTCAGCTAGGACCACTCCCCTCCAAGCCATGTTAAATCCCCTTCCTTGATGTTCCCATAGAATCTTGGACGTGTTTCTATCCTTGTAATTGCATCCTTTGACTTGTGTGCTGATTACATGCAACTTGACATCAAGGCATAGTTGTAAGCCCCAAACATATAGTATATGCTTCCCTAAATTCCTATAGAGAGCGGTGCTTATAAAAGTTTGTTGAATGCATAAACGGACAAAACTTAGACTAGGGAGGTGAAGTGGCTTGTAGGGAATAGCAACAGAGCTGGGAGTGAGCCTTCTTCCCAGGTTGGTGCTGTTACGAGCTGCCTGATAATGAAATATCTGTAATTGTATCAGATATTTCATTTCAGTATCTGTTGTTTGGGGACCAGGATAATTTAGAAAAATGTTATTTTTTCTCTCTATTTTCCCTTTCCCATTTCCACAAGTGTAACCAAGACCATTGATGCTCTTTTGGCTTAGAGGAAGTTTTTGTTATTAGGCCGGAAGCAGAAGTTTTCAGTGAGATATTTCCCTTCCTGGCTTTTGTTTTTCTAAAGCCCCAACTTTGACAAGTTTATGCTAAGCTCTTTTAAGGACAATCAGAGGAGGAGAGATTTATTTCCTTAGATCAAATAAAAAGGTCAAAGAAGAAAGGCGAATGTGAGTGGTAGTTGTACCTTAGGCACTGTACCCCAGTCACTGTGCAGAAGCAAAGAGAGGCCTGTTCAATGAAGCACAGTGGGCTCACCAGTGAGGATCTCAGGGGCACCAGGGAGAATCTGACCACTAAGGGCATCTTTCCTCCAATTTTCATGCACTACCTTGCCTTTTGGGCTCTGGTATGCCTGCATGCTGAGAAGGGGCTTTGGAGGGATGGATGCCCCAGAAATTAACAGGAAAGGGGCTAGGAGTTATATTTACTCTAAGGTATTTTAAAATGGCTATTCTCAACTCTTTGAATTTGTGGACTAAGATGCATAGTCACTTAAATATGGATAAATAGAAAATAGCATCAAGCTATGGGGAGGTGGTGTAAAAGATCCTCTTTCCCTCTAATATCTCTTCTCACAATTTGCTTCGATGTCTGAAGTTATCTCATCTTAGCTTTTTGAAAATTATTATTGTCATAAAGTCACTGAAGAAGGTAACCATATGCTGGAAGGACTATTAAACAGGAAGCCAGAGAAGTGGTCCATTTCCCAAGAGCATGGGGCCAGATCATGAAGGAAGTGATTTGCCTTGGATATTACCCATAGGATGGTGCGTCTTAGGCTCCCTTCCTCTGCCTAGCTCCAGAATAAGCTCAAGGTTGTCAGGCTTGTTCTGCCCTTATCAAAATCTGTGGGAGGAACCTGGACAAGTTTCAGGAGACCCATTCTCCTTTTGGTACCTGGGTTAGGAGAGGAGAGAGAAATGAATACGACATCAAATTATTACCAGACGTTGACACTGTAGCATGGAGTAGTTTATCAGATTATCCAGTTACCTTAGAGAACAGGGCTCCAAGGGAACAGTAGTCAGAAGGGAGAGGTTTGGACTAATTGAGAGGAAGAGGAAGTTGCTGTAAAGGTTAGAACGGTAGGTACTGTTGAGACAGGGCTGTAGGACAGTGTGGGGAAATGTGTGGCTGGAGACAGGGCTGTAGGACAGTGTGGGGAAATGTGTGGCTGAACACAGGCTGTTCAAAACCAACATGGAAGCACCAGGACCCTTGAGTCTAGGAGAGGCAATGCCTTAGCTTGGGTTGCCATAACAAAATAATACAGACTGGGTGATTTAAACAATGGACATTTATAGTCTCACAGTTCTGGAGGCTGGAAGTCTGAGATCAGTACACCAGCATGGTAAAGTTTTGTATGATCACATGGCTTTTTCTTGGTGCATGCATGTGGAGGGAGAACAGGAGGGCAAGAGCGTATGTGAGAGAGTGAGAGCAAGCCAAGTCTTTCTCTTCTTATAAGTCCACCAGTCCTATTGGATTAGGGCCCCACTTTTATGACCTTATTTAACTTGAATTACCTCCTAAAAGCTTCATTTTCACATTCAGTCCCATTGGGGGTTAGGGCTTCAATATATGAATTTGGGAGGGGGGTATACAATTCAGTCTATTGCAGGCAGAAGGAGAAAGAGGGTGTGTGGGGGGAAGAGCAGAGAAACCTATTTCCCAACTTCACCTTTGGCAATACCTGCTTCTTCATAACGCTGTCTTCTTTAAGAATAACAGCCAAAAAATCCACTTGATTTTCCTGTAGAATCGTGGGAATGGGGAGACAATACAATGCTTTTGTTTCATATGAAAGATGAGTATTTTGGAATAACCAATGATGAATTAGAAAGGAGTACTTGAGTATTTTAAATGTAACTTGAGGGTACTAAAATTCACAAATATGGGATTAATCACTAACATACTGAAAATTCAATGGAACTATTGTGCAGATCATATATAATAAAGCTCGCCAGCTCTGACAGATGTGGTCTGCTTACCGCCCTAATGGTGTGGTAAATTTGACTGCTTGCCAAATCAGATGCTGTTGTTAGTGTCCTTTTTACATTTCCGTATCCATGACATCAGGAATAATTTACATGTAGGTCACAGATTCATTCATATCTGTCAAATTCCTGGCACAGAGAACTATGGGGAAGGGAAGCTTTTGTATGGTGTCATTGTAAAGGTGTTGCTATCAGAGTCTGAAAACCAGCCATCACCTGAGATTTGACAAGGCAAAGTGCTGGAAGTGTGAGTTCCAATTTGGAGTCAGTTTGTCACTTTCAGCTTTCTTAAAATACAACTTGCGGACTCTCTTAGCTGACAATTGACAAAATACTTTTCACCTTGCTGGAAGGTAGTTCTTCATTTGTTTGTGGTTGATTTCAGTCAAAATTGATTAAAGGGAAAGTTTTATTATGATCATCAAAGCAACTTTAGTAACTTATGTTGGGTGAAGGTTAATGTAACACCAAAAATATTACTATATTCCTACTGTAAAAATAGAAGTGGAAGTTTTCATGAATCTCTTTGTCACTGAGGCCATGGGCTCATGCTATCCCCAAATAAATATTTCAGTGATAAAGTGAAACAGTACTTCTGGCAGTCTAATTGCTTCTTTTCAAAGTAATAGTCATATAATCCCTTTTCTTCTCTATCATGTGGGCTTTAGTTGAGTAGATAGAGAGATAGCTTGTTTCTGCTTGGGCAAAGGTCCACAAACCAGATGGCGGGTGATACCTGGATTCAGGTGTTTATTCCACTTGTTCAATTTTTCCCCTTTCTAACTAAATTACAGTAGCCAGAGGTATACAGTAAATATAACTTCATAAACTGGATCACATAAAAATGACAACTATATGTATTCTTGCCAAAAATATAAGTGAAATTAAAAGACAAATGACAAGCTAGACACAATAATTGCAACTTATATCCCAACCAAGAGCTAATTTCCCAAACAGTTGTCTTTATTTGCAGTAGTTAATGTTCTATAAAGTCACTTCAAACCTCGAATTAGCAAATACCGAACCTTCACTCCTAGAGAAAATATAAGGTAGTTTCTTGCAAGACTTTAATTACAACATTTTTGTTGACCAGTTAATTCATAACCTCATTTTATGTGTGTTTCTGTTGAAAGACATCTTATTTGATACGCTCACATCCCGCAGCACCATCACTCATATCTTAACAAAGCTTAAATATACACACATATTTTCTCCATAAGGCACATCGCAGCCTCCTTGTTTTTAGAAACACTAGATAGCACTTCAACGCCACACTTGGGGAGCCATTTTAAATAGTCAAATCACCAATAAAAAGCACAAGTGTGAAAATGCGGCACTAAGTAGACCATAAAAAGAACTCTTATTTACAGTGTAGGAGCTGAAACAAGAAGCAGAGCCTGGCCTTGTTTGATATCTTAGCTGGGAAAGTGTGTGTTGAGTGACTCAATTTTTTTCTTCTCTGTGCATATCTGTGAGGGACATGAAATTGCTGTGAGTATTTATCCAAGGATTACAGATACATTTTAGCAAGTAGAATTCATGAATTTAGCAAAGTAGAATTCATGAATTTAGCAAACATAGAATTCATGAATAATGAGCATCTAATGTATATATAAAAGTTTGTAAAAATCAATAAGAAAAAGACCAACTGCCGAGTAGAAAAAAATGGGCAAAGGCAATGAATAGACAGATCTCAGAATGGGAAACACAAATGACTCTTAAATATATGAAAGATGTCCGCTCTCCTGCATATTAAGACAAATGCAAATTAAATTAAAATTACTTTAAGATGTCATTTAAAAACCTATAAGATTAATGAAGATAGAAAATTTTGTTAAAATATCATTTTGGAGAGGTCATGAAGAAATAGGCACTTTCGTATTTTGCCTCTAGGAGTATAAAATGATACAATATTAAATACTAAATTACATGCCCTTTCACCTAGCTATTTCATTTCCAGAAATTCATTCTGTAGATATATTTGCGTCCACGTAAAATGACATACTTACATTATTAACTGCAGCATCGTTTATAAAGGCAAAAATCTTTATAACAATCTAAATATCTACAATAACTGGTTAAAGGAATGATAATACATCAAGAGTATAAAATATTCAGCTTTATAAAAAAACGAGAAAGCTTTCTGAGGCGTATTGAATTTACCACTGCGAGCATGTTTATGGTCTAAATGGCATACAAAATTTAGCATTCTGCCAACTTCCAGTTTATTTTATTCTAGTCAAAGCTGTATACATGATCACATCTGTATACTTGAGGGTACTGAAGCACTCTTTTACCTATCCCTTCCTCCTCTAAACTTGCAGTTTTAACTTTTATGAATATAAATTTATGCGTAGAAGAGCAGTGAGAGGAGAAGGTGGGAGACTGATGAGTCCACATTATTTTGCCTTAGCCTACTTATTTATACATTATCTATATTCACCTATGCCTTATTTATATTTAATTCCTTCTTCCTGTTAGTGGACACCACATACTCTTCCCATGGGTTTTTAATTATAAAAAATTCAGGTCGTGTATCATCACTCTTTTGTAAGTTTTGTATAATGAGTAGTATCCTCTTAAAGTGTACAATTTGAAGAATTTTGACAAATATGTATACTCATGAATCCACCACTATAGTCCAGATGCAGAATAATTCCATCATACCCAAAGTTTTCATTTCTATTTCTCCATCTGATTCCTGACTGCAGCAACAAATGAAATATGTGTTTCATCACTATAGATCAGTTTGCAATATCTAAGATTTTATATCAATAGAATCATACACTATAGACTCTTGTTTCTGGCTACTTTCACTCATCATAATGTTTTGATTTGCAATGTTGTTGAGTACATCAGTAGTTGATTTCTTTTTATTGTAGACTACTTCATTATATGGTTATATAACATTTTGTTTATCCATTCAGCTCTTAATGAATGTTTATGTTTTCTAAACACTATTTTGATGTTTTTTCACCAAATCTTGTTCTTAGTACCACCTGCTAATTGTTTTATGTCCTTAAACCTAAATTTGATTTATCTTTTGTCATTTACTATGTTACTTGGATATATAGCTTTTCTATACACTATAAGAAAACAAAAAAAAAAGATTAAAAGTATACAAAGGACATTTATATTTAAGTGAGATTACTTAGGAATTTTTAAAAATTTGAGTTAATTATTTCTCTCCCAAAGGAAATTGCTTCTAATTAAGAATGTATAATCTTTTCCTCTAGAGGTCAATATTATCTCTGGGCCATTTTGTCACCTTGATGGCAGCAATGATAAAGATTTCTGTAGAAATGCATGCTGACATATACGTAGACCAGAAGTCCTCTGACAAAGCACTTCCTTGATTCAAAGAAACAGTACATAACATTTATAGGTATTTGAGTTATAAAGTTGATAAATGAAATGTTGGGTTTTCTGTTACCCATTTGAAAAATTTCAGTTCTTTGAGACTTTCAAAGTGACAATCATCTCTTTTCATCCTGTCGTTTCCTGAACAGCCTCATAATTTTCCTAGTTTTATTAACTACGTACATGTGAATAATTCCTAAGCCTCCATCTCCAAAAGTGACTCTTCCACCTCCACGCACATATTTGACATCTCTGCTTGGATGCAATATAGAAACACGTCTGAACTGAATACAACACATCTACTCTCCTCATTCCCATTCTCTTTGCTTTCTTTCTGCCTTTGAATTTTTCCATTTGCTCCTCTTACCCACCCACCCCAAGCCACATGTGATCAGTCATTAAGTCTTTCAAAGAATGTTTTGATTTTGCATCAGTCATGGTTTTGGTAGGAAACTGATGGAATGCTCAAATGACGTGACTTAGGGGTGTAAAAACCACAGTGTAAAGGGACTATTTACAAAGTATGAGCATGGTTTAGGGAGCCAACAAGGGATGGAGCAGCGCTGGGGCTAGACTAGCAGAGAGTACCTTCTACTCTAGTACTGAAAGGGCACTGGGCAGGGGTCCTGAGCAGAACCTGGAGAGAATGGCTGTATGGAGAAGAATGTCTGATTGGAGCTGTGATCTCACAGGGAGGGAAGCAAGGAAGTAAAATCTCAGACCTCACTTTCCTCCTATTCTTTTGTCTTCCACTGGTGCCTCCTACTGGCTGAACCCAACTGGAGGCAAGCGGACAGACAGCTGATTCATGTAGTCCATACAGCTCAGACTTCTCGGTCAGTGAACAACATGGAGAAGCATGGAGAACAGATCTGGAGAGCTAAACAGAAAATATCCAGCAATGCTCCTTCTGCTGGGACTCAGCATACAGCTGTTACTATTTATATTAGGGTTTTGCTGACCTTGATGCAATTTGTACATGTTCTCTTTCTCATTCTCTAACATTCTTTCTATCCTATTCCCTTTGGCTCTGGGTTTCTCCCACTTTTCTCTAAACTGGCTTTTTGCCTCTGGTGAGACCCATACTTCCCAAGAGTTCTGGCAACATGTAAGACTCGGCATGTGGTGGGGTCCTGCTCTCTGGGGCATGGTGACACTATGTGATGATTGAAGCTCTTTATTTCCCTCAGCAAAGATTAGTTTTCTGACAAACTTCCCCTAAGAGGAATCATCTTTCCACAATACTGAGGAATCTCACAATGTTCTAGGTGACCAGAAATGGGTAGATAATTAGATGAGGGTGGGTGGATATTTTGTTTAGAAGCAGTGGTTTTCGAATAATGTCTAGACATTACTGAAAATATTTTCTACAAACTTTCCAAGGTTTGGAGACAAGAAAACATAATATATCTTATTTAGAGAAATTCCACATACAAGATCCCTTCTAATCATTGTATTTCTTGGTTTCTTCCATTTAAGCTATCATATACTATTTTGTCCTTCTGAGGAGGTAGAACTAGCAAACAAGATTTATTCTTTCAATTCTTTGCAATTTGGTATTGGTGAGTTTTAAAAGACCAGTGAGTAATTAGGGGAAATTCTGTATAAAAGTAAAATGTTTATCACAGACAGCTCTTTGCTTTGGAAATGTCTCCTCCTCCATTCTATGAAATTGTCTTTCATATGCTCTACTGTTCTTGGCCATACAAATGGACATTTCACAAAGGTTGGGCCAATCATAAAGTCTTATGCCTCTAGCAACATGACTGGGGTAGAAGTTGGCATATATCCCCACCCGCCTCACACAGAAAGATCAATAAGAATTTTTGCCAGGATTGACATCCACTCTTAACAGACAGAAGTTCCTTTTTATCCGGGGTTGTTAAGCTGGGACACTATGACTTTGGGGCAGCTGTTTGCAGTCAATTTCTTATTTGCAAGTAATAGAAAATCACTCTGGATGATTTAAGCAAAGAAATTATGAAAAGGTTACTGCGTAGCAGAAGGAATCCCTGGGATGGCCAGAGAATCAGGTACTATTTTTAACAACCGGGAATATGACCTCAAATTATGCCCCAGGACAGGGCCAGGAAGGACACTATTACCACTGTGGCTGGGCATGAAGCCCTCCAAGTGACAGAGCTGACACTGTGAGAACAAGAACCTGGACACCACCACAGTACTGCTGCTGTCACCCCTAGCACAGGAACGTGAGCTTGTCATGGAGAGGGCCTCGACATTCCTGCCTTTTTTTCTCTTTTCTCTTTTTTTTTACTTTATCTGTGTCTAGCTCCAAATTTAGGACGGCTGTGTTTGGTTGGTGTTGTCTGGGTTACATGCCTGAGTCCCAGCTGCATAGGAGTTTGGGAAATCAAGCATCTGACATTTCCCTCTTCTGCAATGGGACGGCACGTGCCCCACGAAAACTTATGAGGTGGGAAATTCCCAAACAGAGAGAAGAGCTCCAGATGCTACGGAACAAAAGAATGGCCAATACTGTCACAACAGCTACTTTCCCTAGTCGTGGGAGAACTGGTCTGCAGAATTAAGCCAAGGTAGAGAAGGAAGAAAAGCCAAGAAATGGAGAGACAGACGAAACCCAGATGATATTATTGAAGCCTCTGAATCTAGATGTGCCTGAGCCTTTTTTGAAAACTCTGGCCTATTTATTTAAGCTGATAAATTCCCCTGTTGGCTTAAGTTACCAGCTCCTTTTTGAGTTGAGCATCTGTCACTTGTAAACAAGAGACTCCTGCCTTATATGGTGCTACTTTCATTATTAGTGTTGAAATTATATTCTTGCTTCTTTATTGGGACATTTTTACTGAGTTTCCTCTGCCAGTACTTTCTGAATACTCTTGATGTGTTGGCACAAAGACAAGCCTGGGTGAGGAGGGAGAGAACCGTCATGCCTGTCAGCCAGCCTTATAGGCTGGGCCTTATCCTGTATACATGTTCCCTCAGATAAAATTCTCTAGCTTTTCTCTAATTTTTCTCCTGTCTCCTGTATTTTAAAGAATATTGTTCTCAGCTGAAGAGACTATTAGAGCCAGCTCTATGTCCAATTGTAGGGTCAAGATGTCCTCTTTGTCTCTAAAATTCATAGATTTGTACAGGGATCTATTTGTAAGCACAGGATCAGGGGTCGACTCCTTCCCCTTCAAGAATTGGCATGTCTGGGGTCCCATGGAATTAATTTTCCGGTGTGGGACACTTCCTGAGGATTCATCCTCTGGAGAAATTAATACCTTCGAGTTGTCCCCTCAATCCCCCAGGGCACAATACTTGTTGTCTTGTCCCCTTCACTCTCCGGCCTCCCTATTTCATGGGTTTACCCTGTTCACAAGTGAACTCACCCCAGCTCCGCCAAGCAGGGACCTAGGGATGGGTGCTGGACACTCCTTCCTGTTGGTCTGATGTCTTCCCTTCTCTTATGACCCAGAGGACTGGAGCCTTTGGGGCTTTAGCCCAGGAGAGAAAAGTAAGAGGTCAGGAATTTAAAGACTGAAGGTGGGGATCTGTAATGTGTTCTTGGCATCCAAAAAGTTACTCATTCCTCCTGGATGGCTGAGACACTCCTGTGGGGTGTGTGGTTCTCTCACTTGATCTCTCTGGGAGGCTGGACTGTAGATTCTGCACGTCTCTGGCACTTTTTGGGTTTGTGAGAACTGGCCCAGGGACTGTTCTTTCCTAGGAAATCGTGATAAATTCCAGACCGCCAAGAGCTGGTAAACAGGTAGATGAGGAAAGAATGATCAGGGTGGATAGGTAAACCTAGGTTGGAGCTGACCTCTCTTCACCTAGTAAACCCCTATGTGAATGAGACCCCCGACCCCTGGCCTGCCTGTGAACTGCATCAGCAGGATGCAGTAGATGGACTGTAATGCTTTGTCATTCAGCCAAGCTGAAGCCAAACAACCCTTAAGATATCCCTTATCTTACCCCATCTCAGTGTACACATTTAGACTCTAAATCCTTTTTCTGCATTAGAATTTGCAATAAAGCTACTGAGTAAATAGCAATTGTTAAAGAACTGAGTGGTGATATATTTTTAACTTTTCAAACACGGGTGGTATTTAACTTCTCTTCAAGATTCCAGACTCTGGAATATATCACACCCGTTGGCTAGATTTCCTTTAAACCTGAAGGTTTT
Source organism: Pteropus vampyrus (assembly GCF_000151845.1). Taxonomy (NCBI): domain Eukaryota; kingdom Metazoa; phylum Chordata; class Mammalia; order Chiroptera; family Pteropodidae; genus Pteropus; species Pteropus vampyrus. Next base: position 885,541 of record NW_011889041.1, read on the forward strand.
CAGCAGACATGAGTAACTGGTGAGCAGAGGTTGTGGTCAGCATGTGGTGTAGATACTAGAAGAAGTGAAAGCAGGTTTTTAAAATGACCCTTCAATTCTTTAAGGCATTTCCTCTTCCCATGAAAAATTATATATTAAGCTGATTAGGAATATGTAAATAAGCCGCCTCCTTCCTCTTATTTTCATCTCTTGCTCTGTGAAATCTGTTCTTTCTCTGGAAATGGAAGGAACTGATGTAATTGTTCTGTGGGGAAGACAATGAAGAACTATGGGATCCTTGCCAACTGCATTTCCTGCCAGGGCTGCTCCTTCACTCAGTTTAATTATGAGCGATTGTTTGGGCTGTGATGTGAAGAAATATTAGAGAATGGAAAAAAAAAAAAGAGGAACAGAGCTCAGAATATTCTGCCGCAACTGATTCATGTTTTGGCAAGAACTCTTAACTAGATTTTATGCTTTAGCCTTGTGATGGTATCATAGGGAGCAACCTTGCCATATAAGCACATAAAGCCCAATTCCACGGTTTATTTTGAAAAGGGCCAAGTGGAAGCATTTGAAAAATGCAGGAATAACATCAGCCATCGGGTAAAGTTCTGTGTTAATCATGTGCAGTGCCCGCATCGAGGGACCGAAGTTATTTTGAATTGGATGCTAGCACCCCCTATATTTAGCTGGTGTGTCGAATTTTACTGCTAGTTTTCATATATTTGACAAATCTCACATTTTACTGAAAGGCTCTGATCACTTTTCACTGTATGTGCTCAGGGAGGGACATAAAGCCAGAAGAAGTTGAATCCTGTGAGGAAGTCTGGGACCAGAGACTTTTTTTTAAAGATTTGGGTCTGAATCAGGCAACCCTGGAGCAGAAGTGGCCTCAAGTGGCTGCTGCTGGGAGAGTGAATGGAGGCAAGAAAGTCTGATAATCAGACTCTGTGAGGGGCATTTGTTTGTTTGTTTGTTTGTTTCTTTTTTTTTCATAAGGTATAAGATAAACACAGAAAAACATAAAAAAATTTAAAATAGCCTTGTATCCCAGCACCTGGAGATAACTCCTGTAAGCCTTCAAGTTTTTTTCTATGCATAAACTTACATATGAGCACATATTTTTGAATAATTACAAATATCAACATAAACTGTGTTGTACTATACTTTTTCAATTAAAATATATCACAAGCATTTCTCTTGCTTTTAATTAGGAGGAAACAAGTTCTAATGGCTGTGATTACATTGTGGTTGTTTAATTTGTATTTATTTGAATATCATTGAAGTTGAGCAAATTTTTTTTTTCATATTTATGGCCATTTATAAAATTCTTTGTTGGTGAATTTCCTATTCCTGTCCTTTGAACACACTTCTACTGGGTGGGGAACATTAAATTAATCCTAATTGATATAAAAGTTCTCTTTCTATTAAACTTATTGACTCCTTTTATTATTCATTGCAAAAAGATTTTACAGTTGTTTGCCTTCTATTTTGTTCAAGATATTTTTTAATAGGAAGATTTACATTTTTATAGAGTCATATACATCAGTTTTTTTTTTTTATGTTTTCTTTTGCCGTTTTATGCTAAGAAAAGTCTCTGGGCTCCAAGATCAGATACTTTTCACCCATGTTTTTTTTTTTTCAGTTCTTTCATGGACACAGTTTTACATTTAACTTCCTCTTGCATCTGGCATTCCTTTTGCCGTGTGATTTGCAAGATGGTTTTTGATTGTCCATGGTTTTTTCAAGTATTCTTTTCTGTTTTGAATTGATTTATGTCTATTCTCATACCATTACCACAGTGATTAAATTATTATAACTTTATAACATGCTTTTATATCTGAGAGTAAGACTCCCTCTTTTTTTTACTATTGCTGCAGAATTTGCTCAGCTATTTGTGCCAGTTTAGTTTTTTCATAAATTTTAGAATCATTTTGTCAAATTGCCTGTGGGAAACTTTTCCCTTCAGGAACATAATGTTTCTCCGTTTATGTAAATAGTCTTTTATATTCTTCCTTGAAATTTTGTAATTTTACTCACATGAGTCTTAACACAGATAGTCTGTTGGGGAAAAAAAGCTTAATTTAGTGTTTAAAAGAATGAGCACTTTGGACGAAAATTTTTAAAAAATCCTATCCTGTTTGGCACTATATGCACTGATATTCTGAGCACTTATAGAATAGAGAAGAATTCTTTCAAATAGCTGGGTAATACCAAATCAGGAATTTTAAAAGATTTTTCTTTTTATGAAATATAGCAAACAAGATCAGATATTTAAAGCTCTCTATAACTTAATATATGTTCACTGGAAAACTTCCAAAAGCTTTCACCTTATGATTTTGCATATCCAATCAGAAAGTGAAAACAATCATTAAGCAATCAATGATTAAAATTATTTTTTTACTTAATTGAATGTTTTAAGTAAAGGGTCTATTGGCTTTAGTTAATAAAGATGGCGAAAACAATACTTTCTTGATATTCAGCTTATAGTAGATATTCTGGATTTAAGTCTCGTACTTATTTGCATTGACTTCTAAGCAATGTGTACTCAACCTAGTTCATTTTCAAAGGTGGAAGAAAATATTGTACTGCCCATTTTATAGATAGAGTCCATCTCAGAAATTATGTTGACGTTTTTCCCACTAAAATAATCACAGTTAAATGAAGTAAATGATATACTAGCTCATATTCGAAGACTGTTATAGAAGATTAAAAATTAGAGACCATTGGGAATTTTTCCTCCTCAGCACTGTTGAGAATATGAACAGGAAATGCCCCAAGTGACACTCGCTGACAGCGAATTAATGGTAGGAAGTGACCTTGAAGCTAGGCTCCCAAGAAATATAAACAAACTTTCACTAGCAGCTGAAGGCAGATAATTCTGAAACAAAGGAAAGTGTAAATGAATTTTAATGGGAGTGAGAAAAAGATAATGTGAAGGGAAGACCTGGCTCCAGCTTTGACCAAATGGAATTTTAATCAACTAACAAAGTTGTTGCTGCCCTGCGTGTCCATTTCTTTACTTGACCAAGCTTTCCCTTCATCTACAGAAAAATAAACCATTTAAAATTTAGTTTTTTCCACTTCAATAAGTCAAGTTGTATATTTTATCATCCACCTAAAACTACTATATAAAAGGCCATTTATGTCTTCTTGATTAATCCACATACCTAAAGAACGTAACTTTAAAGTCTATAGATGCAGACACTTAAAATTTTATTTTTGTCTAGTTCATGAATCATAACTTATATAAATCAATAGATGATGGAATAACTTAAAAGGGTAAGGTTCTTCTAGAATTATTTATCTAATTTTTAGCATCATTTATAAAATATGAAATTATAAATATATTGCAAGTACCACCCCAGCCCCACCTTGTTCAGTCAAAGGAGAGATTATTGAGCAATTCATGATTAGAATGTTGAGATTAACACAAATTCAAAATACCTAATTTCATTGTATAGTTTTTTAACTAAAGCAATTGTACTCAAATGCTTATGGATATTTATGATGTATCTTTAAGAATTATTTCACTTCCAAATAATAGAAGACTCTGGGTGAATAGAGTTAAACAGTGAGAGTATTTATCATTTCATATAACAAGAAGTGGTAGATGCTCCAGAACAGGTTAATTCATTGGCTTACTCATCTAGATTCTTTTTCTCTGCTCTGCCATTTTCAGGGTATTATAAATGATTGGTCATCTCCCCTCATTGTCTCAAAGCATTATTTCTAGACACAAAATTATCCTGTAGAAGAATGTGACTGTTTTCATTTATTCTTGTCTTTTTAGAGGGAGGATATTTTTTTCTAGAAACCCCCAGAAATCTTCCCCTCACATTTCATTGGCCAGATCTGAGTCATGTGCCCTAGATTAATCACTGGCAAGGGAAATAAAATGACCACTGTGGGTTTAGACTAATCAGGCTCCATGAGTCACATGGATAGTGATGAATAAGGAAACAAAATTGGAATTCTACCAGCAAGAAAGAAGAATTTTGTTGAATAAACAACCAGCATTAGAGGGTAATTTCCCACACATCATATATGTAGAATAATCAGTGAATAATGACATTTTAATCAGTTCCAAATTTTTAAATATTGATTTCAAGTAAAAGAGAAATGCTACTAAATTGATAAGTTTCTGAAATGCCATTAGTTGCATTTATTTGTAAGATCATGGACACCTTATGAATTTTTGAAATTTTAGACCTGTAGTCTAGGTGTAACTTTGAGGAGATTACATTTTTTGATAAGTAAATTAAGGTAAAGTGTCTACAGGTATATTTTTAATAGTACAAAGAACATCCTAAAACTTTATAAGTTGCCATTAGTCTTTCATGGTTGACCAGTTCTCTCTCTAAACACACATTAACCCAGTGGGAATAAACCCTCTTACAGTTATTGCTTCATCAGTTACTAAAATCACTGTACTCTTTTTCTTGCCATGAAACAATTTTCCACTTGTGGTACTGTGGGAACACTCATCTGGAAGAAACCTGCATTTGTCCTTCTGAGAGATGTTGGCGTAGAGTTCAAACCAAGTCCCATCAACCTAATTTCTCCTGCCACACGGTCTCAGGAGTGAAGAATTCTCCCTTTGTTTGCAACCTGACAGAGGGCAGAGCTCCTCAAGATATATTGCTTGCAAGAGAGAAATATGACTTTACATGAAATCCTCCTCTTGGTTAGTTGCTTTCTTGGCACTGCTTGGTTATACATTTGGATGTTGCTGCATTTTTTGATAAAACATGTCTTTTCAAATGGGAGCAGCCCATTCTCACTTCTGATACTTGGCTTCTGAGAATTGACATGTTCTCTGCCAGACACTCATCAGATTTTCCTGCTGTAAGAATTGACTGTCCAAGCTAAAAGCCTGCCCTCGTACATGTCCAGTGGTCTCCACAATTTGCAGGGGGAGGTGTCATGGGAGGAATGCGAGCACTGCATAGGCTCAGCCTTTGCAAGGCTGTGCCGTAATTAAGGTTTTGTCTGTTAAGCCAGACTGTCTCACCTGTTAGTCCCTTTTGCACTTCCATGTTGTCTCCTGTTGCAGCTGTCTGCATCCTTTATTATCTCTTTACTTCTATCAAAATGTGATCTCAGAAAAGGAATCCAATAACCTCAGTAACATATAAAGGTAAATGCTATAAGGTTAGAGACCTTTGCATTAATCCTTCCCTTGAATTAATTTTCAAGTGAGAGAAATCTTTAAGTCAAAGGCTACATTTCTAATTGTGATATTTTTAGTCTTCAGTAAAAACTAGTAAGAAAGGTTTTCTTCTTTTCCTGTGTTCTTTTTTAGGGGTTGGAATTCTTCGGGGGGACTTTAAAAGCCTCCCATACATTGCAGTGGCTTCCTACTATAAGTGTGGAGGCTGTGCTGAAATGAAAACAGACTTGGAGAGAAATGATTTGTTACAGATGATGTAAAGGTTCAGAGTCAAATCCATCAGATCAATGAAACTGCTCAACAACAAACCAGCTCCCCACCCTCCCCCTCTGTGAGGCTTTGACGAATGAGAACTGTGAGAGCATTTTACCATCACATTGGAATTCATGGTCTTATAACCTTGAGTGGTCTTCTGGCCTTAGTGAACTAGACTATTGGGAATAAATTTGACTAAAGTAGTTATTTGAATAAACTAGACTATTAGGAATATCTTAGAAAGTTCTGAACACCATATTTCTGTCCTATCTATAGCCAAAGAGGGAGGCATCTCCCATTTAATATATTAAAACATTCCAGGCAATAAAATAACAAAATCATTAAACCACGAGGGGGGAAAAAAGATTCAAGAACCAAGAAGTTAAAGGGTAAGAGTAGTTTTATACCAGAAAATCATTTATATAAAACTATTCTTTGAAGTATAAAACTTAGTACTGCCCATAGAATCAATGGACAGTTGAGATCTTATTATCTTCCTTGTCCATTCATTTGGAGAGGAAATAAACCCCTAGCCCTCAACTCAGGAATGAATGTATTGTGTAGCCTTTTATATGGGGAACACTGAACAACACAGAAAATAAGATGATTTATTACTGGTGAGTCATTTTGGTCAAGTGAAGATAGCTATTTAAAATTATTGGAGATTTGAGAATGTTGGGAAGAGGTTTGTGGTGAGCTGTAATTGGTTTTTCCTGATAAATTTGACTCTTGACCATTTAGGAGATTAAACAGTCTTAGATTTAATCCTGAGATTAAACAAGGTAACTGAATCTATTTTAAGAACCTCAAAAAGTATGTTTTCTGGAATCATTACCTATGATGCAAGGTTCTGGAGAGATAACATGAGCATCCCACATCCCCCCTTGTGGAAAAGATTTTACACAACCCCACAGGACTTTCAGAGCAGTCAATGCACCAGTGACTCAGAAACAAAAATGGCATCGAAATACTTTCTTGAAACCCGTGCAGTCCCTCTTGTACAAACCTGAAAAGGTGCCTGATAATAGCTACGGTAAACGATTGTGCTCTCTGCATGAGAGTGCAGATGGCTTGAATCTCCGAACCCCCCCAACCCCAGCCCTCCCCCCACCGGCTCTTTAAAGAGAGAGATAACATCTAGCAAATTGGGGAGAATAAGATCAGAGCTACTCTTGCTGTGTAATCTTTACTCAGGGAAAAGCAAATTGTAGCCCTAAAGCCATCCAAGAGAAAATGAAAGGAGCCGAATTCAGCTATCTGAGAACCAGGCAAGGCTTTTGATGGGGAAAGCAGCACAGCACAAAGCCCCTTTTCACCAGCTGCTCCTGTGATTCAGATGGTTTGCTATGGATGGAGATAAGTTGAATTTATGGGAGCAATCTCCCCAAAGGGTCTAGCACACAATCCCCTCTCCTAGTCAAACAGGAAAGCTCATTCATCTGTTAACAACATCCAGGAGAAAATGGCCCTTGAAGACGATATCTGTGAAAAAGCATTGTGTGCTGGTAAAAGAAACTACTTGTTTCCATGGAGGTGGAGGAGTCACTGAGGCTTCTAATTCTTGTCTGCCTCTTTTCTGAAAGGTCGCTGCCTAGATTTTCTCATTTACAGCACCTGACACTGCTACTTCTGCCAGGATCCATTAGCACTGTCTCAATAGCTCCCTTTGCCAATTAGAAAGAATTTTAACATTAATGAGGGTCTGGGACACTAAAAAGCTCATCATCACCAACTAAGGGACAACAGAGAGACACATGCTCCGTCAAAGATGTAGATATTTGTTTTTTTTTTCCATTCTAATGACATTATACAACACTCATTATGCTTGTAATGCATTTATCTTGGCAGCCAACCTATTGAATGCTTGCTGATTACATCAACCATCAAATCTGATGTCCGGTGCAAACTACGAGTTAGTCCAGGTCAGCCCAGTTCAAATTAACTGCCCTCTCCAGTAATTATCTTCCTATTGGTGTAATTATTACTGTGAGTTGTCAGCTATTAGCAATATAGGCATCGCTTTTAAATCAGAGGTTCTCAGATTCCTGCAATAGTTCTCATCCTGGGAAGGCATAGAAGCCCCAGGGGTGTTTGAAATGTGTGGGGGCATTTTGGATGGTCCTAATGAGAAGTTAGTAGGCAGGAATCAGGGATGCTAAATACTCAAACATATAGGACAGATCCTTCCAATGAAAGATTTCTCTACTCAAAATGTCCAAAATGAGTACAAACTGAGAAATATTGCCCAATACCTACCTCTCAGATGCAGGTTGGTTCCTTGTTAGGAATTCCACTTATCTGTGCCTGAAGCAAACCTCCTGAAACACACACTTAACTGGTAATTCTGCAAGTGATCAACCTCAAAAAGGCTCCCACAGAGAGCTATGGTACAAGAGACCACCTAGTTAAGTCAAAAGACCTGTATTTAAGTCTCCTGCTGACATTTGCCATTGGTCTGACTTCTGCTGACCGTCTTAACTTCTGTAAGCCTCAGTTTTCATATCAGTAAAATGAAGGTATAAAAACTACAGCTATGAACATCAACATAGATGATGAATGTGTGATAACTTTGCAAATAAGAAAGGTCTATACCCACGATACCTATTATGTTTTGGCCTGATGCTTCTGCTCTCTGTGATACTTACTTAGGAAAAAGAGGCCTAAATCCGCTCCCCAGAAGTTCAAGGAAGTGAGTCTTTGGTCTTCCAAAGCACGCATTCATTTATTAGTTTAGGGATGACAATTTGTTTCTCCATTCAGTGTTGCATGTAATAGGTGTCAGCCATTCATATTTCATGAAAGGAAGAACCCAAAAAGTTACAGAGCCAGTGCTAGTCTCCTCTGGCCTTTGGTCATGCTTGGCCCTGATAGAGATTCAGGGCAGAGAATCAAAAAAGTTGGGAGAGAAGCATGGCTGTGATAAGTAAGCCCTAAGGATGCTGGAGGCAGTGTAGGGCAGGGTCAGTTTCAAGGCTGTTCCGCCACATGGAAAATCATAAAGCCTCCCAATAGGCACTGGTCTGGGATCTTTGTCCAAACATACGAAAGCCTAGGGACTTGCACAGCAATGAGGGAAGGCCATTGTGTTCCTTCATGGAAGGGCTGGGAAGCTGGGGGCTTAGAGGGTGGGAGTGGAGAGAATGATCCTTGCTGACTGATTGTGTATAAAAGTCAGGAGGAAAGGATTGGGGCTGGGCTGGGGGGTGGATGAGAAGGGTGAGGGGATCAAAAGGTACAAATTTCCAGTTATAAATAAGTCATGGGGATGTAATATATAGCATAGTGACTACGGTTAATAATATTGTTATAATTTGCATATTAGAAAGTTCCTAAGAGAATAGATCTT
>NW_011889041.1:895691-920482 GCF_000151845.1 Pteropus vampyrus
TGCAATCACTATGTTGTATACCTGAAACTAATGTTACATGTCAATCATATCTCAATTTAAAAAAATCAGCAGGAATGAGAGGGGCTGTGTCCCAAATGAAAAAGAGAAAAGTGTATTGGTGGTAGATGAATAAGTAGAGGAAAAGTTAAGTTTCTTTAAGGAAAGGCCCCAGATAGGATGCCAGTAGGGTGAAAGTCAAACCTGGTTGCCTTTAAACCCAGGGTCATGTCTACTTTGAATAAATTTAGTACAAATCCCTGTAATTTAAAGCATTATATCCTTTAGAGATCTATTATCTATGTTGGCCTATTTATAAATATGGGATCTCAAATTATTAGCTTGATTAAATTGACAAAAAAAGTAATTCATTAAAAAAATTACAAAACAACATATATTTATTGTAGAAAATTATAAAACAGATAAGCAAAAATATGAAAATTTAAGGCACTTATAGTTCCACCACATAGTGATAATCATGATTAATATTTTGGTGAATTTCCTTCATGTGTTATTACTGTTATAAGCTTTTTAAATAAAATAACTGACAAAAATCTTTATATTCTTTTTCCTTTTTTTCATTTACAGTACGGTACCTTTCTAGTTTGTCTGAATTTGCCACTTGTCAGTTCATCATCTGGTAGAATCAGAGGGGGCCTCTGTGTGGTGTATGAGGTCACACAAGGGTTTCCAGGGGCAAGTGCTCATTGTGTTCCATTAGCCTGGAGACCTGATTCATATCCTCTCAGTGACCAGGAAGGTGGTTGTTCTTGATGGGAGGCCAACTGGCCAGTGAGCCAAAGGAAAAGGTTACATCTGCTTGAAAACAATGCTCAATATCCTTGTGGGTGAACCATGGCACTCTGAGCTTTGCCTCCTTGCATGGGCTTCAGTAGAACTGGAGTCTTCAAAAAGATATCAGTTGTCTTTCTGCTGTTTGTTATAGAAAAGCACATCCACACACAAAAAAGACATAAAATCACTTATAATCCCACAAATCGGAAACTGCTATTAAATTTTTGATTTTTGTTTTTTCACCTTTTGTTCTTCACTTAAAATGATCCTACCAACTAGAGATGAATATCATTTAATATTTAGGTGTCATTTTTTTTTTTTTTTTTTATAAAACAAAAGTGTGATCCTTTTTGCACCTTCTTTTTCTCCCTGTAGCAAACTGGCATGAGCATTTCCCCCAAGTCACTGGGTGATCTTGTACATCATTTCGAATGGATAGCTAGTAGTTTCTTGAATGTATTATAGTAATAAAAATTAATATCCTATCATCGAAATATTTAGCTTATTTCCAACTTTAGACTTGTTTTCAAATAATGTTTATCACATTAAAAATAAAGTTAGGCAAATAATTGTGCAACCTACAAACAAAATCATGATTAATGAATATCCTGGTTATTCATGGATGAGACCAGAGCGTGGATTGGAAAAAACTTGGCAAATGGACATCTGGCTCTGCTTTTGAAGGATATAGTTTATTTAGTCTAACCCTCTTATTTTACGCTGTAGGAAATTGAGAGTCAGCACAGCTCAACTACCTGTCCAAATCACATTACAAACAAATAATAAAAACTATAGGCTTCTGACTTCCTGTCTTGTATCCTTTATCTGGTTAACATTTAAATTCAATATTCTTGGATTTAAAATTAAATAAGTAAGAAAAGAAAAAGATGAAGGTTCCTGCTAATAATTCCAGCTTTCTATCTACCCGAGGCTTATAGAAATGTTTTTTGTTATTCAAATATATTTGTATTTATTTCTGAGGAATGATGCCCTGAAAAGGTACCATGGGTATTTTCTTTCTTCGACTCAAACCATTTCTATTTTAAACCTTTTTAATGCCTTTTATTTTTATGCTGCCAACTTTCTGCCAAGATGTTTTTACTTGTTGCTACTGCATTGTCCCATCTCCTGCTATTTTAGTTTCCATTTCTGTAAACTCTTGCTGCCACATCACCTCTATTAGTTTTCAGGTTCACAACACTTGTTGCGGCAGGGATTTTTTATTCTTATTTTTGTATTTAATAAAAGGCCTTTTCATGCCTTTCATCAGGTTTGCAATAATCTCATGCACACCCCTGAGTCTACAGCATCTGTTCTCCTTGACGTTGAAAATTTGAATTCCACTATTGTACCCTTCGAATTGGTCCACGTCACCACACCAGTGTGAAGCCAAAACAGATGCCATGGCACAATGCAGCCGGCTTTAGTCTCTCTTTGTGCATGTAACTGCATACCCTCCTATCTCTTCCTTGTTGCTTTTATTTGTTTCTGCCGTCTGTTTTCTCATCACCATTGTGTCTATAAGGATTTCCAGTTCCAGGAGAATGATTTAAAATCCTATGAAAAAGAATCAGTGTTACAATACCGCTGTCTGTCATTCTTTTTGGGATAATCAATAGATGTTCTATTATTTCTGTGATTATTTATTTATGGTCCAAATAAAATTATTATTGAGTGGTGTTCTGAGCACATTATATCTCTCTAGTTTATCATTCCTCAGTTTGCAACGAATTTATACTGAAAGAGAATCACAAATTAGTTTAAGGAATACGTTTTATTTCCTTTGATGTAGGACTCAGATGGGACTTCAGAGGCGCCGGCAATTCTCCTTTGTCTTGCTTTTCAGACTCACATAATAGAACATCAATCTTGCGAAGGATCCTTCTGCCAAAATCATCCAGTTTAATTTAATAGGCTACTTGGTTAGGACTGGAAGTCTTTATCTTCCATCCTACATTAATACGTCAATCCTAAGTGCTACAAAAAAAAATGGGAACATTACTCATAAAGAGAAATCTGAGGGTGTGGTCAGACATATCTATTAGAAAAAAAATCAATGACCAATGTCCTTATACCTCATATTTTCAGGTTTTAAAAATGTTACTTCTTTAATTAATATAATAAAACATTTACAAGACATAAACAGAAAAACAAGCACATCCTAATTCCGTGATCCGACTTGGGGATCTACAACTAAAGAAAAGGTATTTTGAGGTGCTTTGCTGCCCTCTGGCGGTCATTCATCTCAACAACGTGGATGTGACCTGGCTCATTTTATAGTGGCCTTGGGGATCTCTTCCAATCCTCAAGCTTTATAGGAAAGGAAACTAGCTCGTGGGGTCCGGTGACTGGAACAGACTGCAGGGAACTATCATGCAGTGGATAATTTAAGGCAGTTTTATTAGAGTTACTGGATCTTTTTAAAGTTATGTATATGTAAAAACATCCAGTAACCTTAAAAGATACATGTACACACACATATACATACATACATATAATGTATGTACATGTATGCACACACACAGCAGATCCTTGAATAATGCTGTTTTGTTCAATGTTGTTTTGTTACAACGTCGATAAGGTGTTAGAAGAACTTAACTTTTGTTTATATTAATTAGCCTCTGGTAAAATTGGTCTTGTAATACATTGTTTTGCTTAAAGTCACAGAACCTATCGATGATGTTAATTGAGGACTTACTATGTATATATTCATATTCATATGTTTGAACTAGTTTTCAGAAAATAACTATTATCAAGAAAATTCTTCCACAGAGTAATTTTGATATGGAATGAGTTGATATATCCTGACTTTTTAAAAATTTTTAATTTTTTTCTTTTTTAAAAGATTTTTTATAAAATATAGTTAATATATAATATATTTGTTTCAGGTGTATGCCATAGTTATTCAACATTTATATTTATGATTTATGTTTATGATATTTACTATTAAAGAAATAATCACCATAATAAGTCCAGAGACCATCTGTCACCGTACAACACTATCACAATATTATTGACTATTTTCTCCATGCTGTACTTTACATCCCCATAGTTACTATTTTGTAACTACCAATTTGTACTTATTCCTTCATCTTTTTAACCCTGGCCCCCAACCTCCCTCCAATTGGGAAACCATCAACTTGTCCCTGCATCTATGAGTCTGTGTCTGTTTTGTTTGTTTAATTTATTCTTTAGATTCCATACGTAAGTGAGATCATATGGTATTTGTCTTTCTCTGTCTGGCTTATTTCACTTAGCATAATACCTTCCAGGTTCATTCATGTTGTCTCAAACGGTAAGATTTTATTCTTTTTATGGCCAACTAATATTCATTTATATATGTGTACCATCTCTTCTTTATCTAGTTGTCTATTGATGGGCACTTAGGTTGCTTCCATATCTTGGCTATTGGAAATAATGCTGCAATGAACATAGGGGTGCATATATCTTTTTGAATTAGTGTTTTGGATTTCTTCAGATAGATACCCAGAAATAGAATTGCTGGGTCATAAGGTAGTTCTATTTTTAATTATTTGAGGAAACTCCATACTATTTTCCATTGTGACTATACCAATTTGCAATCCCATAGACAGTGCACTAGGGTTCCCTTTTCTCTACATCCTTGCCAACACATGTTGTTTGTTGATTTATTGATGATAGCCATTCTGATAGGTGTGAGGTGATATCTCATTGTGGTTTTAATTTGCATTTATCTGATGATTAGTGACATTGAACATCTTTTTATCTGTCGGCCATTTATATATCGTCTTTGCAGAAATGTCTGTTCAGGTCCTCTGCCCATTTTTAAATTAGATTGTTAATTATTTTGGTGTTGAGTTACATGAGTTCTTTATAAATTTTGGATATTAACCCTAATTGGATATGTCATTGGTGAATATCTTCTCCTGTTCAGTGGGTTTTCTTTTTGTTTTGTTGATGGTGTCCTTTGCTGTGCAAAAACTTTTTAGTTTGATGTAGTCCCATTATTTTTTTCTTTGGTTTTCCTTGCCTGAGGCGACATGCCAGAAAAAATATTACTAAGAGCAATGTCAGAGAGTTTACTCTGACAGAGAGTTTATTGCCTATATTCTATTCCAGAAATTTTTGGGCTTGGTATCTTATATTTAAGACTTTATCTATTTCAAGTTTATTCTTATATATGGTGTAAGAAGGTGGTCTAGTTTGATTTTTTTGCACGTATCTGTTCAGCTTTCCCAATAGATTATTTTTACCCTCGTTATATATTCTTACCTCCTTTTTCATAGATTAATTGACCATATTGACATGGGTTTATTTCTGGACTCTATTCTGTTTCATTGATTTATGTGTCTGTTTTTATGCTAGTACTATGCTATTCTGATTACTATACCTTGTAGTATAGTTTGATATCTGGTAAGGTGATACCTCCAAATTTGTTCTTCTTTCTCAAGATTGCTGTTGCTATTTGGGGATCTTTTATTGTTTCATATAAATTTTAGGATTATTTGAGTTCTGCGAAAATGCCATTGGTATTCTGATAGAGATTGCATTGAATCTATAGATTGTTTTGGGTAGTATGGACATTTTAACAATGTTAATTTTTCCTATCCATGAGCATGGTATATGCTTCTGTTTTTTTGTATCTTCTTCAATTTCTTTCTTCATTTTCTTATAATTTTCCAAGTACGAGTCTTTTACTTCCTTGGTCAAATTTATTCCTAGGTATTCTACTGTTTTTGATGCAATTGTAAATGGGACTGTTTTCTTAATTTTTCTGATTATTCATTACTCGTGCATAGAAATGAAACCAATTTATGAATATTAATTTTGTATTTTGCTACTTTACTGAATTATATGCTTGCTCTATCCCCACTTTGCTCAGAGTTTTTTTTTTTTTTATCACAAATGGATGTTGGATTTTGTCAAATGCCTTTTCTGCATCTATTGATATAATCGTATGATTGTTATCTACATTTTGTTTATGTGGTGTATCATGTCGATTTGCGGATTTTGAATCAAATTTGCATCCTAAGAATTAATCCCACTTGATCATAGTGTATGGTATTTTTAATATATTGCTGAATTTGATTTGCTAATATTTTGTTGAGGATGTTTGCATCTATGTTCATCAAGGATATAGGCCTATAATTTTCTTTTTCTGTAATGTCTTTGTCTGGCTTTGGAACCAGGGTAATGGTGGCCTTGTAAAATGAGATTGGGAGGCTTCCATCATTTTGAATTTTTTGAAATAGCTTGAGAAGGATAGGTATTAATTCTTCTTTGAATGTTTGGAAAAATTTACCTGTGAATCCATCTGGTCCAGGACTTTTGTTTGTTTGGAGTATTTTGATTACTGACTCGATTTTCGTAGTAGTTAGTGGTTTGTTCAGATTTTCTAATTCTTCTTGTTTCAGTCTTGGAAGATTATATATTTCTAGGAATTTATTAATTTATTCCAGGTTGTCCAGTTGTTGGTGTATGATTTTTCATAGTATTTTCTAATAATCCTTTGTATTTCCGTGGTATCAATTGTCACTTCTTTTTCACTTTTGATTTTATTTATTTAGGTCCTCTCCCTTTTTTACTTGATGCATCTGGTTAAAGTTTTATTGATTTTGTTAACCTTTCCAAAGAACCAGCTCTTGGTTTCATTGATATTTTTTCCTGCTGTTCTTTTAGACTATTTTATTTCTGCTCTGATCTTATTATTTCCTTTATTCTACTCACTTTGGGCTTTGTTTGCTGTTCTTTTTCTATCCCTTTAGGTGTTGGTTAGATTATTTATTTGAGGTTTTTTAAATCTTGAAGTAGGCCTTTATTGATATGAAATTTCCTCTTAGAACTGTTTTTGCTATGTCCCATAGATTTTGGGTCATTGTGTTTTCGTTTTTATTTGTCTATGACAACTTTTGACAGAAAGTAATGTTTTGGAATTGAACTAATAATCAAATAAAAATTCTTATTAAATTCTGTAAAATTTCTAAGACAGTTTTTCAGTATGTTTTAGCTAGAACACTTAATATTGAATTAATATAAAATGTGCTTTGCATTAAGTAAACATTTGTCAAGTGGAAATCTTTTGCCATTCAGAAGGGAAAGTACTTCATATTTTACTGTTTGTGTAAAACAAAGGTTCTACACACATTCCTATACCTCTGTTTATCCATTTGGCCATAATAGGTATTTTCATGCAATTTAAAATAGTCTTAATAAATGTGACTTCCTTTTCCAGAATATTCAGAGATTTTTAGATCTTTTCATCTTTAATTTATATTCTTTGAGTATTTTCCTGACTTGGAGCCATGTTGGGAGAATTCCATACTCAGATGTAATTCTTTTCTTCTGAATTCATTTAAATTTCAGTTAGATTTAATCGAAAGTACTAGAAGCTTAACAACACACAGGATTGAGTTATGGGCATGTCAGCTAGTGGGTCAGAGTTGTTTTAATGTCTAGTTCTCTTGCTCTGCCTGCCTCCTTATGCTTTTGGACTCTCTACTACATCAACAAGGTAGCTAGGGAAAGAGAATAGGAAGGATATAATTCAAATTATACTTCACAGTCATTATTTATGGGTTCAAATTTTACAAATGAAATCAATAGCTTAGGAGACATTGATGTTCATAATGTAGTTAGTTATAATATAGCATCATCTTGCTCATGCTTGAATTAAGGGATTTTACTTAATAAATTAGCAGATTATCCTCGAATATTGCCTCTTGATTTAACCAAATTTTGATGCAGGACAGGGCAAATTCCCCTGAGCGGGGGTGGAGATCGAACCTTGCACTGAGAGAAGAAGAAGGTCTTTGGTGGAGGTGTAGAAAGAATTCAACAGACATGCCAAAGCTAGAGTCAAAACAAAAGTTTATTGGAGAAGGGGTAACACTTCATAGACAGAGCATGATCTTCTCTCAGAGAGAGCCTGAGAGAGCCTAAGAGAGACTCAGAGGAGTAGAGACCACAGAGATGAGGACAATGACAGCGATCGAGTAAAGGCACTAAGAGGGACAGAGAAAGACACTGAGAGGGACCCTGAGTGTTCATGGAATTCAGTTTATATATCATTCTTTAGTTCCTGTGAATTATAGTTTAAAGACTTTGTTTACCCATTTCCTTTGATATGGACATATAGTGAGGAAGGGCAAGGGCAAGGGTATGTAACATGAAAGATCTGCTGGCAGTTTCGAGCCTTTAATCCATAGGTTCCCTATAGTTTTTACCATAGGGAATGAATGATTTTATTTTGTGTAGGACACCACTTAAAGACTCTGTTTTTCCTGTTTCTCCTTTGTGGGTATGGGAAATGGGCTGTAAGTAATTCCAGAAGAAATCTGGAGAGCTAATCAGCCTATTGCAGTTTCTGAATGTAGCTCGATTTAACACTTTAGTTCTCTTGCCTCCTCCCTACATTAATTTGACAATTATAAAATCCTAACAACAACATCTATAGTTTGTTGAGAACTGACTAGGTGTGAGCCGCTGTATTGGCCTTCTCTGTATTGTAGTCCCTCAAATCTAAAACAAATGTGAGATGAATCATCATTTTATATATCACGAAGGAAGAAAACAATGTGTAATTAAAGTATTACTAAATGCATTATTATTGCATAGAATTTTTGTTACATACATATTGAAAAAGCTGTTTTGGACTTAGCTAAATGTTGGACTTTTTAAATCACATATTACTCTTGCACATATATAGGAAGGAAAATGTAAGCACATTCCATTGGTTAAGAAATTCCTAAAAGATTTTTTTTTTTTTTTGTTTTCCTTTCTGCTTTTGTTTTTCTTGCATTCAGAGTCTATCTTTATTGAATCACTTTTGGACCAGAGTTGTTGAGGTTCTTGTTTCTCTACCCATTGTCTTCTGCACCTTCAAGAATGTAAGTGACACAGCATTTCTTGGAAGATGCTCCTTTATGACTACTGGGATTTCTTTCCACACTATTCTGCAGGTGCCTTCCTGAGGTATCAGCAGAAGGTTTTCAGACAACAACCAGAACCCATGGGACTTCCTCAAATGGTTCTATTGACTGAAAGTCAGGACTTCCCAGTCATGCTCCCAGGTTTAACAAGTCTGTTTATTGGCAGGCAATGACAGCTGGATTGTGACTGTCCCTTGCTGATGGGGAATTAAGATGTCGTAGATTATAAGATACATTCCCATTCTGGAGATGCTGGGATATGGGGAAATGCTTTTTCAAATCAGTGAAGGATGGCGTGTTATCCTTTAATGTAATCTTTATTATAACCCTATGAGGTAGTTATTTTTTCTTTAATTCACAGATCATTCAGTGAAACTACAGAATAGAGAAAATAGACTTTATAAGAGGGGTGGTTGCCTTAAATTAGTGCTTTCATAAGTAACTAGAAGAAATGAAAAGTAATTGTACCCATTCACATTACCTGACATCAGATACCCTATTTACAAAGAACAAGTTTATTATGTATGGTATATTCAGAGGACCCAGAAAAAATTTCACAGGGTGCTGCAGAATTCGCAAAAGCTCTGTTAACGTGTAAGTGGCTTTGGTTGTGATTTCTGAAAAATAAAGAGGCAGTCCATATTTTTTTGTACTGTATTCCAAACCAAAATCATCAAAGCTGCCATGATTGCTTCAGGATCGTGAAGAATGGGCTGTTGGTGTTATTTTTGTAAATGGGCAGCAGGACTCCTTCATGGAGAAATTTTAATTATCTTCTGTAAAGACATAAAAGCCTTTTCAGAAGGAAGTGGTTCACAGCAGGAGTTGGTGGCTAAGGGATTCATCCTATTGAAACAAGAATGTGTCAACAAATTTCCCAAGGCATGCTCCAAGGCAATGCTTGAGGAATTTAAGTTGCTAGCAAGCCATCAGCATCTGGCCATGAAAGATACCTTTTATGAGGAAATCACATTGTTATTCCATACAGCAGTCATTACTTTATGTTGGTCATGTTTTATGCAGCATATCCCTCTATTGTTTTTATGAATAGAGAGTAGAAGTAATATCTTTTTGCCCCCTTGGAAAAATTGACAGTGTCTGTGGACATTTTTGATTTGCAAGACAGATGGTGGTGCTGGTGGTGCTATGGGCATCTAGTGGGTAGAGGCCAGGGATGCTGCTAAATATCCTACAAGTCACAGGATAGCCCCCACAACGAAAAAATTATCAGGCTCCAAATGTCAATAGTACTAAAGTTCAGATTCCCTGGTCTAGTCCCTAATAGGCTATTCGGCTTCCACAAATAGCGTCTCTTCTGGAAAGCCTTTCTGGGCTGCATGGCGAGCACCCTGTATTCAATCCCTTCACTGAGCTTATCATTCTGTTCCGAAATTAACTACATTTTCTTATCTATCTTCACATTATACTTTAAGCTCCTGAGGACAGAGTACTTGGCGTGGTCACTATTATCTCCTCAGACATTGGCATTGTGCCCGAATACATGAAATTGTTCCAAATAAATGACAGAAATCCAATTAGAACTAATTTAGGCAAAATAAAGAATCCCAGAAAATGTTGAACTACGCTAGATTAAGGATATAGCTGGAGTTCAGGAACAACAGGAACAGCGACAGTTGGCAAGTGTCTCTCCTTGTCTTTTGCGTCTGCTTCTCTCTATGTGTGACCTTTTGTCCTCTGCATGGTGGCATATGGCTGTGGGCAGTTCCTGAGTTTCTAGTCTTTTGGCTGCCTCGCCTGAAGAGAAATAAGCCCATCTTTTGGGGTCTTTAGTTCAAAAATTATGAGGAAAGGATAGGTTTCCCTCATTGGCTGTCTTGGCTCAGTTGTCTACTCTGAACTATTCAGTTGTGAATACAGGTAAAGGCAGGAGCAGTTTCTAGAAAAAGAGGAACACCAGGCAGGCAAAACATAGGTGCTTACTGCACTGGAACATGATAGACACTCACTACTTATCTGTTTGGTAACTGAATATTGGTAAGCCAAGAGGAACATAACATGTGCTGAGCTACTTAGAATCACCTCTAGGGACCTCTAATTATGATGACAAATGAAATTTCTGATAAAAGGTAGTATGGTTGCTTGGGAAGCCCGTGTTTGAAGGAAGGCTTCTATTAGTTGGGGCTTTTAGGCCAAAAATTGCTAAAAACCCTACTTATATTAGCTTAACTAGACCAGGAACTTTTTGGCTAATATAACTTTGAAGTCTGAGAATAGAACAAGCTACAGGCATGATTAGATTAAGGATCTCAAACAATCTGTACTCTGTCTTTGCTTAACTTAATTCTGTTTGCAGACTCTCCATGTATTATGAAGGATGGCCGCAGGAAGCCCTAGACTCACATGTTCTCAGGTTAGTCATGAAAAAGAACTGTCTCATAAGTCAATATCTGAAGACACTAATTGACTTTTCTTAGGTCTTGGACCCCACATTGATTAATTGCTGTGGTTAGATGTATAGGAACTTCTGATGGGTACATCTGCAGCCAATGACCACTCTTGTGATATAGACCGAGTTTATGCATATGACAGCTTACCAGAAGCTACATGGAGTTGAGGAGGAGGTCCTTGAAGGAACTAGAAGAAGGGAAATGAGAAAGAATGATAGAAAGATGAAAATATTATTCACTGCATTTCTCTATGGCTTATTACGCATGTGACTTTGCAGAAAGAAACTTAGTAACTTCGAGGCTATTATTTAGTAAAATAAAAAATAAAGACTACTTACTAAATATAAACAGTTGACCTGTGGACTTTTTAGTGAGTAATGCTTAGTCTTACACACTTAATTGCATCTAGCTTTGGATTTGACATAATTTTTTTTGAGACAGCAATGCCTGTTGCCACAGACCAGGAGAGAAGGGAGCCTGATGGTCATGCAGAGCCCTCTGCACCCTCTCTCTCCCTCAGCTTCTGCACCATTATTCTTTCACTCTTTTGGGAGCTCAATTTGATGCCAAAGCCTCTGCTGATGGCTTTTAGGAGCTTCATCAGAGTTTTTTCCTCAATAACTGTAATACTTGAGACGAGAAAAGGCCTTTGTATTATAATAGAAAATTACAAACAAGAATAGAGAGAGTGGTGTAATCGCCTCTTTGGACTCATCACGCTGTTCAACAACCGTCAACTCTTGGCCGGATAATTGCATCATTCACATCACCATCACCATCCTCTTTGCTCATCTTTACCAGTTGCTCTGAAGCAAATTTTATCTCAGTTTTTGTGTATCACTAAAATATAAAGACACCTTGAAAAAATCGCAATGTCATTATCTTACCTAGAGAAATGAGCAATAATTCCTTAATAACTTCAAATAGCCAGACAATGTTTTAATTTCTCTGATTGCCGCATTCGTTCATTTATTTATTTGTATGTATGTATGTATGTATGTATGTATGCATGCATGCATGCATGCATGCATGCATGTATTATATATATATGTATTTATCTTTTATAATTTTTTTGGAGTTAGGATTCAAATAAGGATCATATACTACAGTTGTTTGATATGTCTCTTGAGTCTCTTTTAATCTATAGGCTCCTCCTTCATTTCTCTCTCTCTTTTTTCTCTTAATTTTTAAATTGAAAAACCAGTTCTATGTCCTGTAGAGTTTCCCATAGTCTGATTGCATCCCTGTGGTGGTGTTTAAAGAACTTTTCTGTCTCTTATGTTTCTGGAAATTGGCACTTATATTTAGAGTTTGATCAGATTTGAGTTCAGTCTCCTCAGCAGAACCATTCCGTAGCTGATGGTGAGTGCTTCCATCATGAGGCACGGAATGACTGCTTGTCTCTCTTTTGGTGACCTAGTAACCAATGATCCATTAATTTATTAGGATTGTAAAGTGACCATATTTTAATTCTATCATTATTTCTTAATTGATTAGCTGGAGTGTCATGCAAAGAGAAATTTCATCAGCTCTTGAGTTCCTCTTATGTTTAATTTGTACAGGAATGGAAGAATAGAGGCCTGATTCTTCTTTCCCTTTATTTAAAATTATGAATTGGTTTCTCTATCATTGTCTTGGTGACAAATGAGAATCGCTTTTTATTATCATGGACTTAAGTATATTGGATATGTTTTAGTTCATCGTATTTATTATTCTTATTATCCTTAGTGTTCAAGTTAAGTTGTCCTATTTGTGGCCAGTGGGAATCTATTCAAGTTAGTTCCTAATCTTTAAAAAAATATTTAGACAACTATTTGATTTCACTTCTAAAATGGACACTATTATCATTAATATTTACCTTGCAATATAAATGCATTGATTGATTTTCTCCCTTAATTTTTTAAATACTCTTTTTATTGAAGTATACATATAGACAGAAAAATGTGCAATTCATGAATGTACAGCTCAAATTTTAATTTTAAGGTGAATATACATGTGTTCCTAGTGCTCATATCAAGAAGTAGAAAATTATCAGCATGTCTTGGCCCTTCCTGGTCACTACCACTTAAAAGATAACCACCACTTGAGTTCTGGTCCCATAGATTAATTTTGCCTGTTTTTTACTTTAGATAAATGAAATCATACAGTGTGTTCTATGTCTGGTTTCTTTTATGTAAGCATTTGTTTGTGAATTTCATTCATGTTCTTGTATGTAGCAGTAGTTTATTCGTTCTCTATTATCATAGATATTGGACTTGTTGGATCAATTCTCTACCACTTAAATTCTTTTTTCTTTCATGTCTAAAAATTTTTTGTTCTATTGTTTGTTAGATTTTTCTCAACTTTGTGTTTAAGCTTTTTTTTTTTTTTTTAATTTCCTGCATTGTCTCTGCTTAATTTCCTTTTTATCCTGATGAATTTTCTTGAGATGATATGTATTCTGGTAATTTATATTTAAAAGTAAGGACTAAAGAGCCATTTGGAAGCAACTATTAGATGACTGGATAAAAATCCATGTATTCATTTGGGAGAACCTCATATGTCAGGGTTCTGCTTATCTGATGCCTTATAACAAACCACTCCAAACTTAGTGGCATAAAACAGTAACACTCACTTATTATTATTGTCTCTCATGATTCTGGGGATTGAATAGACTCAAATAGATGATTTTAATTCAGGGTCTTTCATGCAGTTGCTGTTAGAGCGTGTGAGGCTTGGGTCATCTGGAAGTTCTGTACTCACATATCTGGCTCCTTGGCTAACAACATTCAAACAGCTGGAGGCTGGAACTCCAAGGTTCTTCAGGAGGCTTTCCATCTCAATTCAGTTTCTTCAGCATTGCAGTTTCAGAGTAGTCAGAAATTTCACATGATGTCCAAGGGTTCCAAAGGTGTGTGTCTCCAGGTAGAGAGAATGAGATGGAAGCTATAGAAATGGTCTCTCCTAACCTAGCCTGGGAAATCATTCCGCATCACTTTTAGAGCATTGTAGTCACTAAAAGTGAGCCACTAAGGCCAGCCCATATTCAAAGGAAGAGAATTGTACTGATCTTCTTGATGAGACCAGGGTACAGAAAGAAAGGAGATTTTAGTTTGCTTGTGGGGATGTACATGATTCAAGATACAGATTTTTATTTAATCCCCACCTGCATCAACTGTATTTGTTTTTCCTGAACTTCGTTCTCTGAATTCAAATTCCCTGGGAGCTCTAGTATCCTGCTGGGTGGAATCAGGAGTTTAATTGCATTTTCAGATGTCCACCTGTCCATCTTTGTGATACTTGGTGCCTGCAAGTCTTGAGTCATTCTGCGTGTCTTGGGTATCTTCCGTTTGCCTCTCTGGATTTACTTTCCATTTCTTTCTACCCTGCTCAGGGACTTGAGAGCCTGGTTATATGGATTTCATGTGGGGCTCCCTCACGTTCTGCTCCAGCATCAATAACAGTGCTGTGCTAAGCCACATTAAAGCCTGAGAAAAGGAAAAAAAAAGAAAAACGAACCCAAAATTAATTAAAAATTTGAAAATTTTTTCAACAAGGAATTTTTTGCATCATTCTTGACCTTTTATGAGACTGTGTTAACAACCAAATGGGAGAAGATATTTGCAAATGATACTTCCAATAAGGGGTTGGTTAATATCCAAAATATATAAAGAACTTATACAATGTAACAACAAGAAAACAGAGTAGTCAGAAAACAATCCAATTAAAAAATTAGAAAAGGATCTGAATAGACATTTTTTTTCAAGGAAGACATACACGTGGTCAACAGACATGAAAAGATGGTCAATATCACTAGTTATTAGGGAAATACAAATCAAAACCACATGAGATATATCACCTCACACCTATTAGAATGGCTATTACCAAAAAGACAAGAAACAACAAGTGTTGGAGAGGATGCAAAAAAAAAAAGGGAACCTTCGTACACTCTTGGGGGGAATGTAAATTGGTTTAGCCACAATGGAAAACAGTATGGAGATCCCTTAAAAAATTAAGAATAGAACTACCAAATGATGCAGCAATTCCCCTTCTGGCTATTTACCTGAAAAATATGAAGACTCTAATTAGAAAAGATATATGCACCCTTATGTTTATTGTAGTATTTTTTACAATAGCCAAGACATGAAAACAACCTAAGTGTTTACTGATAGATGAATGGATAAAAAAGGTGCAATGTATATAGTTTTCAGCAGCATGGATGGATTTTGAGGGTATTATACTAAGTGAAATAAGTCAGTTGGAAAAGGAAGAAAACCATATGTTTTCACTCATTTGTAGAATATAAAAGGATAACAGCAAAAAACAAATGAACTAACAAAACAAGCAAAAACAAACTCAAAAGTACAGACAACAGAATGGAGGTTACCAGAAGGGAGGGATCTGGGGGAGGGTGAAGTATGTAAAGGGAGTCAATTGTATGCTAACAGAGGAAATCCAGAATTTGGGAGGTGAACATGCAATAGACTATGCAGATATTGAATTATAATGTTGTACACCTAAAATTTATATAACGTTATTAACCAATGTTGCCTCCTAAATCTAAATAAAAAAGGATATTATGTTAAAATGTTTATCTTGATTACTGAGTTTTTTTAAGTCCCCCCTTCTTTAAATTTTTCACGCAAAGTGAGTGTTTAATTTACCTTGCACTAGTCCTAGCCCTGACATTTTGAATATTATGTTGCAAGACTCCATATCCTGTGAAAAATCATCTGGAGAAAACTATTTTTTTTGTTTGTTTTATTTTATCAAGTAATAAGCTCAGTGAGGTCGTTTGCAAGTTCTGTCCTGTCTTCTCTCAGTAGTGGTTCCAATGTCAGTGCAGACTTCAAGGGCTTTGTAATGCTTTGAAGTCTGCCCCTGGTCACCCAGGTTTAGTCTATGACCAGGTGATGATTTATGTCATAGTTCAGTTCTCAAGGCCTGTGCTTTGCTTCTTTGGGTGTATGAAATGCACGTGCAGCTTGAAGGTGATCCCAGGACTTGTGGTGGTTCATACACAGAAGTAGGGGATCCCTTGCTGAGATTTTAGCTATACTCTCCAGCTTCCATAACCCTGCTTACTGGTATCTCTATCCAGAAAGATGAAGTTTTCTCAAGAGTTTTGTCCTTTTGTGGGTTGTGAAGTTACAAGCGACTGGGCCTGCCCTCAAGAAAGGCTGCAAGAGACAAGAGAAAGGAAAAACTAATATGAATTCCTCCCATCACTTTTCACATTAAGGACTGCTTTTTCTGTATCTTTCTTAGCATCAGTCACTGCACTACAAAGATATTTATGTATATAGTTGTTTTTCTTTTTTCTTTCTTTTCTTTTTTCTTTTCTTTTCTTTTTTCTTTTCTTTTCTTTTCTTCTCTTTTCTTTCTTTCTTTTTTTTTTCTGCAGTGGACTTCAAGGAATATAATAAAGAATCCAAAGAGAATTTAGCAGAGCTGCCAAAGTGATACAGAACACAGGCTCTTTACATCTAATTAGACATCTAATTATTTGTGTAGACTCTATAGTCACTGCTTGGTTGTAAGGGCTATATCTCTAACACATGGAACACAGCTGGAAACAGAGGGAATATAAAGAAATATTTGTTAAATGTTCCAGTGACAGACTTCAGTACCATAACCATTTAAAGTCTGACTAAAAATATTTTATTTCCAAAGTTTTAAAATTCATTAATGAGCTAATATTACATTAGGCAAATATCTCTGTTGTCAAAGAGAAACTGGGAACTCTGGTGGCTGAGTTACACAGGAGTGGGCTAGCTGTAGGCCAGGTGTGTCCTTGGGTGTGAGGACTTAGTAATAACACCTTAACCTGGCTTTGTGCTGTCCCTTTCCAGTCCAAAGCCTCAGGTAACTAACTTGTAGAAAGCAGACT
The DNA here is from genome assembly GCF_000151845.1 of Pteropus vampyrus. NCBI lineage: Eukaryota > Metazoa > Chordata > Mammalia > Chiroptera > Pteropodidae > Pteropus > Pteropus vampyrus. The sequence continues at coordinate 912,668 of NW_011889041.1, forward strand.
CAACTAGTGGAAAGTCTTTGAATAGGATTATGGTACATGCCCAGCAATTTTATAGCCTCTTCCTCTAGATTACTACTTAAGTCATCTGGAGGAGAGCTGTTAGAACTTAAAGTCCTTTGATGTAGGTCCAGAAAACAAAACTAAACTGAAAAATCACTAATGTTCTTGTTGGATAATATTTCCCTGAAATGTATTTTTTAACTTGCCTTTTGTTTATTTATTCAGCACATACCACTTAATGCTTATTTTGTGAGAGGCAACATGTAATACCCTCTGATGGATAAAAAGAAGTACTTGTTTGAAAAGCAATGGTCATTGCTTCACTCTCTCTTCTCCCAGCCAGTGAATATTCTTCTGGAGATCAAGACACCTAAGCCCTGGTTATACTGCAAGTGCTCTGAAAGTTACCAGTCCTTCATCATCTTTTCCTTGCTCTTCACAATGCTCTTGCTACCTGCCCGTGCTGTCATCTCAGGTAGTCTTATTTCTGCTGAGTTGCAGGCCATGTGACCCACAGCACAGCTTCCTCCACTGCCCAATTTGGAGTGGACCGGAAATGCATACTTGATCTTAGCTGGCCAATTAGAGTCCTTCTTGTGATAATTTTGATTAGGCTTACATGCTGATGTGGACTCAAATGGAAAACTGCCATTTTGAACATATCTTTAGGGCAGAAAGAAAGGGAGAAGAGAATGTAGAGAGGATCTGAGCAAAGAGTCCATGTCGGCTCCCAAGAGAGATGGAAAGAGAATCTTGCTTGGTTCCTAATGGTGTCCCTGGCCCCCACCAGGCTGGTTATACTTCTTGCCTTTGATTCCAGAAGATGCCCTGATTCCTTAAGATAAAAATTTCTTTTAATACCAATTTAATGAATTTCTGGGTTGTTTGTTTTCTTTTAACAACAGAATGCTTCTTGATTAAAATGACAAAACAAAATAAAATACAAGCTAAATAGAAGTATAGGCAGTAATGTAAAAGAAGACAGAAAATACGTCTTTTCTAAATTATTCCTATGTTCCTCCTTCTGACATTTCTAAGAATAAAAGTTAAAAATTTGTGTTCTGACATTTTCAATTATTTTATTTCTGATTGATGATTTTTAAATATTTAATCATGGGATATCCATCACCACTTTGGTGATAGCCCTTAACATCTCCAATTTCTTTGGTCAAAAACCACTTGCTGGCAAGAATGCAACTTGAGATGATTATGGCTTTTCACGCTGAGTTTGTTTGCTAAAGGTTATTTTGATTTATGATGACAACTCCACCGTCTATGCGGTTAACTTGTTTTTGGGTGGGTCGGGAAGTGGTCTTCATGGATTACCATGCTGTCTTCAAGAAGCATGAAATTAAAGCAACTATAGTTCTCTTTCTTACTCTAATTCACTTTAGTCTCTCTGGGGTGTTTAGTATTAAGGTACCCAACAAGAAAGTGCTTTCTCACTAAACTGATAATTATCATGTAGTAAATTATTGTCAAGACCTGTTTTCTTACTGCTCTAGCCAAGGATTAGAAGGAAAATCTTTTTAATTTCTCTTCTTCAGAATCGATTCTTTGTTCTTTTCTCTGCTTCGGGACATTTTTTTTTCCCCTTGAAGGAACATATTGTAAAGGGACAGCCTGTTTCCTCTTCCTCTCTCAGTGATAGACACACGTGTAGCATCTTTATCTTCTGACTTAATCCGTCTAAAACTTTCAAGTTGAATTTTTATCCCCTCCCTTTCTTCATTTTCTGCAAATTAAATAAAAATACTGATCTCTTCTGCCTTTTTGAGAATTCTTATGGTAAGCTCTGGCTGAAATGAGAGAAGTCCACAAAAGAAGAAATTATAGATTGTAAAAGACCACACCTCATCTTCCCAAAGGAGGGAAATTTCTCTGTTATCTAATCCCAAAGTGTCCTCAGGGAGGCTGGCCCAGCCTGAATAGTAAAGGAGACCACATTTGTTTTCTCCTCCTTCCTTCACCTTTCTACTTGTGATTTTTGGCTGTCTTCCGCGATCGGCTCTCTCTGGTCTCGCAGTGAATTGTCCTTTCCCACTGGCCTCTCTTACCATCCTGGAGCTCCACTCTGCTAGCCTCCCCATGCTACAAAATGATCTCTCCCGCCTTCTCCTCATTCTACCTAAATTCTTATGTTGGCTGGAAAAATTTCAGATGACTGAGGCAATGGCTTTCATAGTAATTATGTGGAAAAGGCTCTGGGGCCAAGAGTGGGGGTTTTGGGGAAAGTGAAATGAAGAAGAGGGAGATGCAATGTGGGGTATGCATCTGAGCTTGTCACCACATCTCATCTTAGAACTCTCACTGGGAATCCTTCCTCAACTCATACAGCCACAGCGATGGCCTTAGGTCCCTAGTTAAATATGATTGCTTTCCCCTCTAGGCTCTAATCTAAACTTCTTAAGAGAAGAGAGCAGATTTCTCCACTCTGCCTTTTCTATGTGCTAAAGCTTATGACTCCAAGTAAGCAGTCAGCAAAAATTTGTTCAATAAATGAATAAATGAAGAGGACTCCCTCATCGCTCCAATTATAATAAGCAAGTGACTGTTTATTCCTCCTCTGTGGGTCCCAACCATTCCTTTATGGAATGATGCAGGCCATAGTAAATTAAAAAACGAAATTTAAAAAAAGAATGGAATATGGAGGTGATATTTTGAAAATATTAAGCTGATATAACATTTTTTAAAATTCCTGTAACCTCTGATACTCCTCCCCTCCCCACACACGGGTTTTGTTATTTCAATGAAATAATAGAGTCTCCTAGTCTAGAGCAGAGAAGTCTTTTTTTTTTTTTTTTTTTTTTGGTTTTGGTTCTTAGAGCTGACATTCTTGAGTCTTTAGTAATATAATGTCTTATTATCAGAAAGAGATTTTATAAATCCCCAAAGTTTCCCTTTGCCCATTAAAAGTTAAGCCTGGCTGACTCAAATCAAAGAGTGATATTATAACCAGTGGATTCTGACCGTTTTGAATATCAGAAGCACTTGGGGAGCCTTAAAAAAGTACTAATGCTTAGGTCCTATTTCTAGATACTCCGATGCAATTATTTATTTGGTTTAAGACCAAATTCGAGTACCACTATTAAAAAAAAAAAAAAAGTTTCCCAGATGATTCTAATATAAGAACACTTCTATAAACTGTTCTGTAATATTTGAAGACCAGACGATATGACTTATTCAATAGCAAGATCCCATCACACAGGAGGGAGAAACAGTAGAAGAGGTCAGACCGGAACGATGTGACTCTCTGCTGAGAATGGAAGCCTGGCATAGGGGTGGCCAAGGAGCAGGAGCGACAACCAGAAAAGTTGCAGGATGCCTAGAATGGGACTTAGTCATAGTTTCTCAGATGTTTCAGGGGAAACTCTCAAGTCACATAGGGAGGTCTTGTATTCAACATGGTGCTGAGCATGGGGCTGCCCAGGTGATGTTGTGAGAGTGTCTGAGGAATGTGACTAAGTAAGTAGGCTGGAAAGAAGCTCATAGAGCCCATCACCCTTCAGTTTGGTACAGACAAGGCAGTTGAGAGTTCCTGAGATGTAAGGGGAATGAAGAAGTGGCAACAGAACAGGTTGACTAGATAGACCTGAGGTTGAAATGGGGAGAGTTGTGATTACTATTCACTCCAAATCAATTTAGACCAATATACACTGTTTTAAGCCAGAATATATTGAGTTATTTTTAATTGTCATATCTATGTTTTTATTCTGTTACCAGTTACAGATAATAAAGTTATGTTTCTTATATGCCTGAGTTTTGGTATGTATAATTTTGAGATGACACAAATAACGTAAAGGATGAACTCAGATATTTAGATACCAAGTAGATTTACATAATTTCTCAGTACATTTTATATAAAGTAGCTTTTAGCACAGTGGAATAGTACTCAGTAATAAAAAACAAACTGCTGATACATGCAGCAATATGAATGAAATGAAAAAACAATGAACAAAAAAATAAAAAGAAGCCAGACTCAGAAGAGTGCATGCTGTGTTAATCCATTAATATAAATTTGAGGAAAAGTCAAAACAATTGGTGGTGAAAAAGTCAAAATAGTGGCATTTGCTGGGGTGGGGGTGGTTTTATTAACTGGAAGGGCATTAAGGAATTCTGGGTAATGGGCACGTTCTATATTTTGATCTGGGTATAGAGCGAATAGTTGTAAAATGTCATTGAGTTGTCCACTTAAAAGTTGTGTATTTTATTGAATATAAATTATAATTCAAAAAGTACCAAAAAAAGGTAGATAATAGAAGAGGAAAAAAATTCTACTAATTTTTCACCTAGACTTGGGCTAAATTGTCAGAACATAAAGCCAAGTGTTGAAAAACAAATGATGCCAGATAAAAATATACGTGGTGTTTAAATGTGCCAGGGGTTGACTCAGTCAGCATCCTGGAATAGTGGAGAGAGAAGACAGAAAGTTTAGACATGAGCAATGAGGAAAATGTGTTTTCATCAAAAAGCTCCTGGGCCTGCTCTGACAACTTCTTTTTCTCTCTTGGAAATTTTTGGATGCCATTATGTTACCACAGTATTTTTCCAAAACTCCCCTCCTGGAATTGATTTGTCTAAAGACACACTGGCTCCTTTAAAATCAAAACTAAGCAGTCAACACATCCTAATGACATTTTTTTGGAGGGAGGGTTGGTGACATAAGTGGCCCTGGAAGACCCAGGGATCGTGCATGTTATATTTTGAGACCTTGGGAAAGTTACTTCTTTTCATTGTGGTGTAGTAGGAAGACTATTAGTTTTGACATCAAAAAGATGTAAGTTCAAAACTTGACTTCACCATTTCCTATCTGGGTGATCTTGGGAAGGCCACTTGATTTCTCAGACATTTGTTTCTTCATCTGTAAAAAGGAAACAACTTTTACAGATTTTGCTATGAAGATTAAATTGATCATATATAAGAGCTTGGTATATGATAGACTCAACAAATAAGTATTTATTATTTTTATTATTGTAGGCTTGCAAAAGGCTATCTACTCAAAATCACCATCAGTCACGGACCTTGGCTCACACAGTAATATTATTTTGGAATTCGCTTCCTTTTTCTAAAATCAAATACTCCCAAATCAAATGCTATCTGCTTCAAATTATGTTTTGCCTTTTGTTACCTTTGTTACTTTTTATATACTATTAATATATTTGCAATATTTTATACTGTAGCCCCTATCAGTTTATCATATTAACTGCTTATTAACTAACAGAGAGTACTTCCTGATGTTGGGAAGAAAATATTCCAACAGATACTTTATGGGAGAATATGGTAATTCTTGGGGACTGATAAGATTTTGGTTGACACTAATCCTCCATATTAGTTATCTGTTGCTGTGAAAAAATCTCCCTAAAACTCATTGGCTTAACATAACAATAAATCATTTATTGTCTCTTACAAACAATGAGAGTCAAGAATTTGAGAGTGGTTTGACTGTATGGTTCTGACTTGGGATTCCTCATGAAATTATAGTTAGGTGTCACATGGGGCTTCAATCATCTGAAAGCTTGACTAGGGCTGGAAGTTCCACTTTCAACATGCTCATGGCTGTCAAGTTAGTCCTGGCTGTTGGTGGGAGACCTCAGTTCTTCTACATGTGGGCCTCTCCACAGTGCTGCTTGCTATCCTCACAGTGTGGTGACTAACTTCCCACAGTCAGCAATCCAAGGAACCAGGCAGAAGCTGCAATGCTTTTATGACCTAGCCTTGGAAATCATGCAACATCACTTCTGCTACATTCTATTGGTCACATAAACCTGTCTTGATTTAGTGTGAAAGCAGATTACTCACAGGAATGAATACCATGAAGTGGAGATCATTGGAGCCATTCTGAAGGAGAGTACCATATTCAGGCGGTAGGGATGAGGTAGAACCCATTCTATATGCTTTCTGCCTGATGATGGGATATACTATATTTGAGTTCACTTCCTGCCTGATGATGGGATATACTACATTTGAGGATTGCTGGATTGTACAACTGCAGAGGCTTTGTTGGCATCCGAGTATGTGTACCCTCTTGAGTTGTGCAACAAAGCAGCGCACTGAAGGGCACTCGAATGATCCACTTAGGAGGGATATCTGAACTGAAATAAGGGGACTAGAAATTAAAAAAGCAAAGGACAATGTTAGAAAATACCCTCCTTTGGAATACGCATTCTGAGAGAATTTTTTTCTGTTTGTTCACAGCTGTATCTCCAGAGTCAGAACAGTGCTTGGCATATGATAAATGCTCAAAAAATATATATAGGATAAAAGAATAAATATTGAATGAGTTCAAAATCTGCTTAATAATTGATCTTTAGTACAATTTATAAACAAACTATAAGAACCTTAGTCTAGCACCTAAATATACATATGATAACACATTGTTATTTGTTAATGTTCAGAAAAGGCTGTTTTATAGTTAGATGAGTGTTACTTAAATTTTTACTTAAATATCTGAAAAATGTAGTTTTAATTTTGGCATTTTCTTGTGAAATGTCTTTTTTTTCTTAGGTGCATAGCATAGTCATGAAAGGAAAAAGGAAAATTGTAATTCTATTGGAAACATTAATTCTAGAAATAGAGTTCTTGGTATTTTGATCATAATAGTAAGTTTTAAGAGATTATTACTATTAAATGATGGCAGGCACAATGTGGGAAAATGTCCTTGGTGAAACACACAAGAAAGATAATAAATTCAGTTACTCCATGTCATTGACTATAGGAAAAATAATTTTTTCTTTGATCACTATGATATTGAATAATATATTTTATTTAAATAAATTTAGCCACAAAAATAGAATGCAGGAAAATTTTAAAGGCAAATTTGAAACAAGTTGGTCTTCCCAATGAAAACTGGCTGCTATCGACAGTCAAATACGATTATCTGCCACTCTCTCAACCTCCCATTGGTTTATAATCAGTTTTTATCGTGAAAGTGGCTTTGCTTTTAAAGCAGAGGGAGGCATCAGATACAGGCTTAAGTAGCCTCCACCTCTATCCCAGCAAATGTGTAAAGAGCCATGAACAAAGCAGATAAACAAGGCTTCCCCAACAAGGAAAAAAACCAACAACATGTGGTCAAAATAGAGTTGTTTCAGCATTTAAAGTGGGATGAAAGTTGACAGTTTATTGATTCCATATGTAAGAAAAATGCAAATTTTTAAAGCTTGGCATTAATTATTATTGTGAGTTCTAGAGGCTATTACAGCGACAGACAGGAAGGCAGGGGGATAACTTCTCAGGCAATAACTTCTAAGACTAGAGTGGCAAGTCTTATGCTGGTGAACTGCTACTCTAGGGCAGAAAGCTAAATATAATTTACAGAATCGTGGATGTTTTTAAAGACCAGATATGGACATCGAGTTGCTTAATAAAAGACCTGCTTTGTCTCTCTGGGTGACCTGGATGGTGGTTACTTTTAAAAATTCTTTCTCGCAACTTTGGGGATGTTCCACAGGGATGTTTACAGGAATGCAAACTTTTCTGGGCCTCTCCTGAGAAACAAACCAGGGTTCTGTCCTGTATAAGCAAGGGAGTTCCTCCTTTAGCAATTTCTACCTTAAAATTTATTCAAATCAGTAGCTGTGGGTTGTCAGCAGTGGGTTCCACAATACTGAGCTTCAGGAGGGTCTCTTCCTGCTGAGGAACTGAGGTCCCAGGAAAGTTCTAATTGGAAATGTTCTGCAGGATTCCTGCCCCACAAGTGCTGAGAACTGAGAACTAGATGGGACTTTTTAATTTTAATACCTGCAAATGACCCCAAATCAATAGAGTATCACCAAAATGAAGTTAAAGTTTGATGTAGCAATGAAAGCAGCACAT
>NW_011889041.1:920906-929313 GCF_000151845.1 Pteropus vampyrus
TTAGGGCTGGAAGATCTTGGAACATCTCAGGCCTTCAATAAGTGGTAGTAGCTGTTATTACTGTTGTTACTTTTATTAAGTAGTGGAGCTCTTGAGAAACCTATTCTAAATAACGAAGAGGTTCATTGCCCAGGAAATTTTTAACACCAGGGATATCTAATATTGTCGTATCCACTCAGTGGTTGTTATATTGGTGGGTCAAGTAAAACATCCAGAAAAGTGAATTTGTAGAGCACGTTTGAAAGAGAAAAAGAAATGAGACATATCTTTTGAAAGAGTAAGCTAAGGTCTGAGCTAAAAACAGTTCCATGTAAAGATTAAGGGTGGCAGAGGAGGATTCATAGAGATTTAAATATGGAGAAAGGGGTAGAAAGTACTTTCTGAGTCAAAACAAAGCAATCAAGGCCATACTGATTTTTCCAAAATAACTAAATGAAAAATGATCCACCCATTGTTTTGGACTAGACAGTACCAAATAACTGGTTTGACTGATTTCTTTCTGCCTCTGCACTAACCAAAATTTTGGCATTGAGCAGACAACCTAAATCACAGGGCAGGGAGAGCTACTAAGAGAGATCACTTTACAGTTACTTTAATTGGTTCTTAGCTGACAATAATGGCTGTAACTTCAGTTTGTGTAACTCCTTGAAAAGTATTTTCACATAAGTGATCTCATTTGGTTGAGACTGACCTCAATTTGTGTTTTTCAATAATTCACTGTTACATAGCATTGAGGAAAAAATGATTACTTACTAGGAAGAATAGTTAATCTTGAAAATTTATAAAACTTCTAAGGCTGGCCCTTCTTCAGGGGTTTGGGGGGAAAATCTTTAATATCAGAATTTTTTTTTATCTGTTTATTTTTCTGCAACTTTCATTACTTAAAATCTCACAAAGTGAATGGTATCCACATAGACTAATTCAATAAAGAAAATTGGAAACTTCATATCTTTTCTCATAACTAGAGAGGCAGTATAGAGAATCAGACTGCCCGGGTTTGAACCCAGCCTTTATACCTTTCTAGACGTGTGAATTTAGGCAAGTTACTTAGCTGCCCTGTGCCTCAATGTTCTTATTTTTAAATGATATGGATCGAAGTGAATTCATGGGGTAGACCAGTAATTCTCAAACTTGCCTCAGAATCACCTGGAGGTTGAGTCAGTGGGTGGGGAGGAGTCAGAGAATTTGCATTCCTAACAAGTCCTCAGGTGAGGCTGATGTACTTTAAGAACTCTGGCGGGGGTGGGGGGGTGGGGGGGGTATTCAGTGAGTTAATTATGTAACTAAAGTGCTTATCAGAGAACCTGTTAGGGTGTGTATTTGGCTTCCACTGATTGGTCCCAAATTGGAAGCCGTCAGTTCTTAATCAAGTCCTGGCCTTTAGGTCTGATTCTTACAGAAGTTATTGTTTAGCTTTCTGGATTGTCATTAGAGATAGTAATCTGCCTTCCTGCAAGTCTGACTTATAGCAGGCTGGTTTCCTGAGTTGTTCATTGTAGATAAGGGGATTAGTTTCCTGAGAAGATTGCTGTGGGTTGTGGGTCAAAGTTCAGTTTTTATATATGGTCTGGCTATTATCCATTTTTATACTATTTCTCAAGGTACAGAGACAATCCATAGGGAGAGGAAGTTCTGATGGTATTGACTAGTGATCCAACCCATGTGGCACCTAAATCTTTATTACAACTCACTTTGGCTCACTTTTGCATCAATTACTTGTGAGCCCAATTAGTGTTAGCCTGTCTAAGCAAATGACTCCTCTTGTTGCACAGGTAAATCAAGACCGAGCCTACCAAAACCAAGGAACAGATTCTACAGGTTACTAAATTGTAAGCTAATGCCAAGCAACAAGCTTCTTACTGGCTACGCAGCCCTTCTTTCATGAACAATAACTCACTTCATTGGAGTTTACCTTTAACGTTGCTCTGTTACAGCTTTTTTGAGCCACCACACCAGGATCTAGAAGTAATAATGACAATTATAACTTATCGTGTTTTTCTTGTGTGCTAGGCTAACATGTACAAATGCCTTCCATGTGTCATTTCACTTAATCTCTACGGCAATGCTATAAGGTGATAAATGATCCAATCACACACTTTTAATGCATGTGTGTAGGTTCCCCACACCAACCTACTGGGTGTCCCTAGAATTTAACTCAATTCTGTCACTATCTTCCCAGAGACAGCATCATATTCCACAGGTGAAGGTGTCAGTCCTACAAGAATGCCTCTTCCTGTTCATTTCAGACACTAGTCACAAGCCTAGGTTGTTACTTGTGCTTCTGACCCACTGGCTATAAATTGGAGGTTTCCATGACCCCCTTTTTGGGTTCTACTAATTGTAAGAGCAGCTCACAGAACTCAGAGAAAAATTTGCTTACTAAATTACTTTATTATAAAAGGATGTAATTTAGGAACAGCAAGATAGAAGAGACACATAGGGCAAAGTATGAAGAAAGGGTGCAGAGCTTCCATGCCCTCTCGAGGTGCACCATACTCCCAGAACCTTCATGTGTTGTTCATCAACCTGGAAGCTCTCCAACCCCTGTCCTTTTGGGTTTGGATAGAGGCTACATTACATAGGCATGATTGGTTAAGTCATTGGCCATTGATGATTGATTCAAGCTTCAGCCCATCTCCCTTCCTTGGAGGTCAGATGGGCGAAACTGAACGTTTCAACCCTCTAATCACATTGTTGGTTCTCCTGGCAACCAGCCCCATCCTTGGGTGCTTTCCAAAAGCCACCTCATTAATAAAACAAAAGATATCTTTATCACTCTCAATACTTAAGAAATTCTAAAAATTTTAGGAGCTCTATGCCAAAAGTGGCATGAAGACCAAATATATATTTCTTATTAGAAATCACAGTGTTGAAGGTAAGTAGAATCATCATCATACTAATGAGTTTCTGATTCAGCAGTTCTGGTGTGGGGTAGTCTGAGACCTGGTTTTCTAAGTTCACAGGTGATGCTGATGCTGCTGGTTTGGGGGGCCCATTTTGTTCTAGAAGAGCAAATGGACAAGTATGCATATAATTAGCAATTGTGATAAATTGTGGAAACAACACCAAAATAGATTGGGCAGTCAGGGGAAGTCTCCTCTGAATACATGACTTTCTATCTATTCCCTTTTTCTGTAGTCCTTTGAGATCTGATGATTCTTTTCTGAAAATAGGTTCTCAAAATATAGTGATGACTCCCTGGCACTTTTAAAAACATTTATGAAAGGCTAACATGGGAATCATAACACTGAGGAATTTAGAACTGGATTCTACATTCTAATGTTTTCAAGACCTATACATCAAAGTTGTTTTTCTTTTCCAGTGTTGCCTTTACTTCCATCCTTTTCAGTCTCTCTATAGTATTTGGCACTGTTGACCAACAAACCATCCTTCCTGAAACTCTCTCTACCCTTGGATTTCATGATGTTGCAGTTAACTGTCTTTGACATCTTTTGTTTTTCCTATTGCCTAATAGTTGGTACCCACTAGGGTTTGCTCTAAATTCCCGATTCCATGTTACATTAACTGAACTGTATTTCCATTTGCATGATTTTAAATAAAGTCTTTCATCTCCATTTACAAATCTACATTTTACATCCCATCTGTCTCATACTTCCAGATACAGGATGTCTCTCCATCATTTTACATTTATCACATGGAATCCAAAAGAAGGGAAGAGATTAAAGTCCTAGGAGTCACAACATATGATTGGTAGAAGAAGATCCCTGAAGTGAAAAGAGTTGAGATTTAAAAGACAAGTGAAGAAATTATCACTGGACGGGAGGAAGTTGAACTTATTACCTAGATGAGGATGGAGGAAAGAAAGGCCAACGATAGTTGAAAATATGTTTGTAAGTGTTATGAGGGGTTGAAGCTGCAAGATCTCATACCTGAAATCCACTTTTTTCAGTGAATTATAAATCAAAGTCTTCTGATACTAAGGAGGAAGATGGCAAGAAACAAAGCTTGAAAAAAGAGGGAGAATTAGAGAGGAATTGACAGGCAAAGTCTAGAAAATTTTCTGAGCCCAAAGTAGTTACCTAATAAATACTTATTGATTTATTTATTCCATGACAATATATTTTTACGGTAATCTTTTCAGTTAAATTTTTTTTAGGGTTTAAAACTACTTTATATTTTATTAGATTATATTTACATTATGAGCAGAAAAATAAAATACTTAGGGATGACAACAACCTCTACAAAGGTTTTGCCAAGTAATAAAACAACACAAGTAAAAAAAAAAAAAAACCCAATACATGAATTGTATATTTTCTTTGATTAAAGTACACAATATATTCATTATTATTTCTTCATCTTTTTGGGACTCTGAACTTCCTGGGCTTGTATGTTTATTTCTTTCACCAAGTTAAAGAAGTTTTCTATCATTATGTCTTCAAATAGGTTTTTAATTCCTTGCACTCTCTCTTCTCCTGGTACATCTATGATATAAATGTTGGTATGCTTGATGTTGTCCCAGAGACCCCTTAAACTATCTTCATTTTTTTGGGTTCTTTTTTCTTGTTGCTGTTCGGATTAAATGTTTTTCTGCTACCTTATCTTCTAAATCACTGATTCGAACTTCTGCTTCATCTAATCTGTTGATTCCTCCTAATGAATTCTTAACTTCAGTTATTGTATTCCTTTTTTCTCACTGGTTCTTTTTTATGTTTTCTTTTTTTTATGTTTTATGTTAAAGTTCTCACTGAATTCATCTACTCTTCCCCTAAGTTCATTTGAACTCTACATCTGGTAGATTGCTTGCCTCCATTTTGTTTAGTTCTTTTTCTAGAGCTTTGTTCTGTTCTTTTATTTGGGAAATGTTTCTTTATCTCCCCATTTTGGCTGCCTCCTTGCATTTGTTTCTATGTATCAGGTAGGGTAGCTATGTCTTAGAGCGGCCTTATTTAGTAGGTATCCTGTGGGGCCTAGTAGAGCAGTCTCCCTGGTCTCCTGAGCCAGGCACCCTAAGTGTGTCCCTCGTATGGGTTGTGTGTGTCCTCCTATTATAGGTGAGTCTTGGTTACTGTTTGCATGTCAATAGGAGAGATGGACCCTTGGGTGATTGGTTGTGAGGACTGGTGGTGACACAGTGGAGGACCTGTTGTGCAGGGGCTGACACTATGGTGTAGGTTTTGCTTTAGCAGGATTCCGTTGCCTGCCCAGTCTGCTCTTTGGGTGTGTCATCCTCAGGTGTGGACTTGGTGATGCTCCACCTCAGACCGAAGCCAGTCACTGGGCATGCAGGCATGGGCCTCCTGAGAGGTGCTCTGCCACAGGCCAAGTTCAGTTGCAGCCTATGCCCTGCATGGGGCCACCTGGCATGACAACCAAGCAATACACAAATGGCTGCCACCCACGCTGGGCTTGGATGTGCTTTGAGAGTTGCAAATTGAGGCCAGCTGCTGCTAGTTGCAGGCTTAGGAATGCTCAGCAAGAGGTATGGGGCACACTGAGGCCATATGCTGCTTGTTTAGGTTTTATGAACCTTCAAGAGATTTTACGAAAATCTTGCAGCACTAAGCAAGACAGGCTATTTGTATGGAAAAGCCACCAGAAGTGGCTTGGATAGGCCTGCAGGTTGGGGCAGGGGTCTCAGGGAATCACCAAGGTGGGGAAAACTGTGTTAGCCAGGTTGATAGAGACTGAGATATGGCAGGTGCATGTGTCTGCACGCCGAGAGAGGAGAGAGCTCAACAAAGGAACCATGGCTTCTGCTAGCACTTCTGTTTGGGAGAAAGTTGCCTCTCTAGCCCTTATCCTGAAGCCAGAGAACTCAATACCTCCTCACATTTCCCTGGCACTTTTTAAGCTGCTGCCCTAGTGCTGGAGCTCAAAGAGAGTGAATCCATCAGTGAGTAAGTCAGGGTACAGGCCCCTAAAGAGGCACCCCTTCATCTCACTCAGCTAAAATTGCCACTGGTTTTCACAGCCAGAAGTTGTGAGGACTTCTCTTCCTGGCACTGGAACCCCAGGCTGGGGTGCCTGATGTGGGGCTGGGACCCCTCGCTCCTATGGAGGGATCTCCATAGATGAGATTTCCTCCTAATCCTCAACCGCCATGCACAGATGTGAGACCAGTGCGTTTTGTGTCTCTGCCCCTTCTACCAATCTCAAGGTGGCCTCTTCTGTGTGTCCCCAGATGTAGGACTTCTGTTTAGCTGGATTTCAGGTGAGTCCCAATTTTGGTTGTTTTGTAGGTTAGTTATAATTTAGTTGTGTTCATGAGAGGAGGCAAGGACAACGTTTACCTACTCCCCATCTTGACCAGAAGCCTCCTCATTGAAATCTAAGAGTTCAGATTAATGTTTAGCTTATCATCCAAAGTTGCTCTAGAGAATAGCATTTGATTTAATGTTAGTAAGTTTTGTTTTTAAAAAGATTCCCTTTTGATTACAGGATACTGTTCAAGGTCTTTTATATGTTTATTTCAATTTATCTCTCTAACATTATTTTTAACTACTCCTCGGTTTAAGTCTTTTCTTTAGCAACTGGCTTATTCTTTTTTCTCCAAAGTGCCTTTAAGTCTACATAATTTTTTCCAGCATTTTCCTGGGTGGAATTTATTAATTCATGAGTTAATTTATTTACAAATTTCACTCATTCAGAAAACTGCAATTTAGTATCTTCTATATACAAAATATTTGACAGGTGAGAAGGCTAAAATTTATAATAGATAATCTCTGTCCCTGGGGAGTTCACCTATTGGGGAGATGGCAATGAAACAAATAAGTAGCATTTAACAATAAATACACAAAAACACAGTAAGAGAGAGAGAGTGAGATTTTATCTGTGCCTTAAAGAATGAATAGAATGGGTTCACTAAGGAATTCTAGAAAACTTTAAAAAAATAATACTAATTTTACACAATCTTTTTATGAAAACAGAAGAAGAATTAGTATATTTCAATTCATCCATTCACCCAATTCATTCAGAATACCATGAAATCAAAACCAATTGAAGATATTACAAGTAAACTACAAATTAATATTTATCATAGACATAGTTGTAAACAGTCTATACAAAATTTTAGCAAATTAAACCCAACAACTTATAAAAAAGACAATGCATCTTGACTAAGTAGTTTAACATTAGACAACCAATCAATGTAATTTTCCAAATTAATAAACTAAAAAAGAGAAAACATATTATCATTCCAATTGATGCAGAAAAGGTGTTTGACAAAATTCAACATCCATTCCTGATAAAAATTCTCACAAAAAATAGGAATGAAATGGAATTTCCTAAATTCGATCAAGTACATTATGGAATATGCAGTTAACATACTATTAAGTAAAGATTGAATGATTTAACCCTAAGATAAGTAATAAATGAAAGATGTCCACTTTCATGACTTTACTCAAAATTGTATTATTCTAGCTAGTGCAACAATGCTAGAAAAAGAAACAAAAGCTATTTAGATTATAGTGTAAGAAGTAAAACTCTCATTATTTGCAAATAATATGATTGTTTATGTAGAAAGTTCAATGGAATATACAAAAAAGTTTGCTAGGACTAATAAGTGAGTTTAGTAAGATATAGGATACAACGTCAATGTATAAAAATTAATTATATTTTTGTATAGTAGCAATAAAAAATCAGAAATTGAATTTGAATAAACAATACTATTTAAAATGGCATGAAAACATGAAATATTTAGGAATTGACAAAATATGTGGAAATTTTATATACAACACATTGATGAAATTAAAGAAGACCAAAATAAATGGAAGATATATACATAATAGATTAGAAGATTAAATATTAAGGTGCCAATTCCTCCCCTAATGATTCAAAGGTTCAAAGACAAATTCAGTGGAGAAACAATGTCTTTTCAACAAATGGTGCTAGAACAATTGGAAATCCGTATGCAAAATACAAAAACAAAAACAAAGCCAATGAATTTCTATCCACTTTTTGCACTGTATATGAAAAACTAACTCAAAATGGAATATAAACTTAAAAGTGCAGCCTAAAACTAAAACTTCTAGAAGAAAAATAGGAGAAAGTCTTCGTGACCTTAGGCAAGTATTTTTAGGTACAATGCTGAAAAAGTACAACTCATAAAAGGACAAATTAATAAATAAAAAACTTCTATCTCTTCAAAAGACCCTGCTTTGAGAATAAAAAGATAAGCCACACACTGTTATATAATACTTACAAAGCATATATATCTATTTGATAAAAGATGTGTAAACAGAATACATAGAGAATTCTAAAAACACAATAAAAGATTGGTGAAACTTTTGAATAAACTTTGCAACAAAGAAAATATACAAATGGAAAATAAGCACATGAAGAGATACTCAACATCATTAGCCATCAGGGAAATGCAAATTAAAACCACAGTAAGATCCTACCACACACACATATCATGATAACTTAGTTAAAGACTGACAATATCAAG
>NW_011889041.1:930688-941212 GCF_000151845.1 Pteropus vampyrus
TAGAATGGGTTCACTAAGGAATTCTAGAAAACTTTAAAAAAATAATACTAATTTTACACAATCTTTTTATGAAAACAGAAGAAGAATTAGTATATTTCAATTCATCCATTCACCCAATTCATTCAGAATACCATGAAATCAAAACCAATTGAAGATATTACAAGTAAACTACAAATTAATATTTATCATAGACATAGTTGTAAACAGTCTATACAAAATTTTAGCAAATTAAACCCAACAACTTATAAAAAAGACAATGCATCTTGACTAAGTAGTTTAACATTAGACAACCAATCAATGTAATTTTCCAAATTAATAAACTAAAAAAGAGAAAACATATTATCATTCCAATTGATGCAGAAAAGGTGTTTGACAAAATTCAACATCCATTCCTGATAAAAATTCTCACAAAAAATAGGAATGAAATGGAATTTCCTAAATTCGATCAAGTACATTATGGAATATGCAGTTAACATACTATTAAGTAAAGATTGAATGATTTAACCCTAAGATAAGTAATAAATGAAAGATGTCCACTTTCATGACTTTACTCAAAATTGTATTATTCTAGCTAGTGCAACAATGCTAGAAAAAGAAACAAAAGCTATTTAGATTATAGTGTAAGAAGTAAAACTCTCATTATTTGCAAATAATATGATTGTTTATGTAGAAAGTTCAATGGAATATACAAAAAAGTTTGCTAGGACTAATAAGTGAGTTTAGTAAGATATAGGATACAACGTCAATGTATAAAAATTAATTATATTTTTGTATAGTAGCAATAAAAAATCAGAAATTGAATTTGAATAAACAATACTATTTAAAATGGCATGAAAACATGAAATATTTAGGAATTGACAAAATATGTGGAAATTTTATATACAACACATTGATGAAATTAAAGAAGACCAAAATAAATGGAAGATATATACATAATAGATTAGAAGATTAAATATTAAGGTGCCAATTCCTCCCCTAATGATTCAAAGGTTCAAAGACAAATTCAGTGGAGAAACAATGTCTTTTCAACAAATGGTGCTAGAACAATTGGAAATCCGTATGCAAAATACAAAAACAAAAACAAAGCCAATGAATTTCTATCCACTTTTTGCACTGTATATGAAAAACTAACTCAAAATGGAATATAAACTTAAAAGTGCAGCCTAAAACTAAAACTTCTAGAAGAAAAATAGGAGAAAGTCTTCGTGACCTTAGGCAAGTATTTTTAGGTACAATGCTGAAAAAGTACAACTCATAAAAGGACAAATTAATAAATAAAAAACTTCTATCTCTTCAAAAGACCCTGCTTTGAGAATAAAAAGATAAGCCACACACTGTTATATAATACTTACAAAGCATATATATCTATTTGATAAAAGATGTGTAAACAGAATACATAGAGAATTCTAAAAACACAATAAAAGATTGGTGAAACTTTTGAATAAACTTTGCAACAAAGAAAATATACAAATGGAAAATAAGCACATGAAGAGATACTCAACATCATTAGCCATCAGGGAAATGCAAATTAAAACCACAGTAAGATCCTACCACACACACATATCATGATAACTTAGTTAAAGACTGACAATATCAAGGGATGGCAAGGATATGGAGGAACTGTAGCTCTTATATGCTGCTGGTGGGAAAGTAAAAAGTTACCACCACTTTGGAAAACAGGTTGACAGTTTTTTAAGAGATTAAATATACATAATCCAACCATTCCATTTCTAGGCATATATCCGAGAGTAAAAAACCATACATCTATATAAATAGTTATATATGAATGTTCATAGCAGCTGTATAGGTAATTACCCCGAACTAGAACAACCCAAATGTCCATCAACAAGTGGATAAATGCATTGTGGTATATTCATATATTAGAATATGACTCAATAAACAATAAGCAGTAAATGAACTATTGATATACACTACAATATGGATGACAAAATAATTATGCTGAATGAAAAAAGCCAGCTAAGAGTATATATTGTATGAGTTCAATGGATAAACTTCTTAGAAAATGCAAAATAATCTATGTTGACAGAAAGCAGATCAGAAGACACATCAAATAAAGACAGGGGCAAAGAAGATTGAAAACGTAGGATTGGAAGGGGCACAACAAACTTTTGGGGGTAATAGATATGTTCAATGACCTTGATATGGTAATGGTTTCACAGATGTTTAAATTTGTCAAAATTTATCAAATTGCATACTTTGAACATGTCTAGTTTATTGTATTGTCAGTTATACCTCAATAAAACTGTTTCAACAAATTAAAAAATAAAACCATAAATAAATTGGGGAAAATATGGAAATTTCTGATTTCAGAGTGAGAAGAACTTAAGCATAAGTGTAAAAAAGTACCATAAAAGAACGATAAGTTTAAATGACTTAACTACATGCAAATTTAAACTTATTAAAGAAAAAACATTATAAATAATGTTAAAGGTCAAATGACAGACTGGTAAAATATTGACCAATATGTCCAGACATATGTCCTTAAATTTTTTAAATTTAAACTTTTTAAATTTTTGCAATGTAATTAGTTAGATAACTGAGAACATACCAGTTGATTAATGAGTAAAGGCCATGAAAAGGCAATTTGTAAAAGGAAAAATACAATTAGTTAAGAAACATCTAGAAATTTTCTACTAATCGAATAAATGTGAATTAAAACTGAGCAGGGAGATATCACTACATAGTAAATTAACATGCACTTTAACCCAATGTTGAAAACTGAGGTAGAGCAATAGAAACCCTCCTATACTGCTCTGCTAATGGGAGAACAAACATACAACCCTTTTTAGAAAGCAATTTGGTAGCATGTATTAAAACTCTAATCCTTTGAGCTAGAAATTCCATACCAGTAATGTATTGTAAGAAAATAATTTCAATATAGGAAAAAATGTTTTACCCAATTTGTAACTAAGTTCAACCATACCTAAATGATTTTTTGAACATTCTTCTGAATATTCTACTGCATTAGTGATCCTCTGAGATAGTCCTTCTCAGCTAAGAATTTGTATTCTAAAGGAGCAATTACTATCCAAATATTATTTTTATTGATGACTTACATAGTTAAAAAATATATGTACTACTAATGGATTTTTTTTAGTGTTTTAGAAATGTTATCACTGTATTCTCTGTGTGTCTGCTTGCAAATAGTTTTATTTCTACTTTTTTCCCCCGATGCAGCAGTTAATTTGGTTTATATTAAAAATCTACTTTAATAACTTCCAAATTTATTTGAAATAATTTCAAAAACTTCAAAATTATTTCCAAATAATTTAAAATTTTAATATTTAAAATTTAAATTTAAATCAATGAATTATATTTCTAAACATGAATGATATATTTTGAGATCAATATATGTATATATTCAAGGAGAATTGGCTTGCTTTTTACAGTGCAGCAAACCAAATATCCTTCTAGGCTTCCAATGATTTTAAATTACAATAGAAGGTTATATTGAATAAAAACTTAAGAAAGGCAAGTAGCAATTTTTATTTTTATAAGATTATTTTTGCTGTTTGGCGTTTGATGGTCAAATGATTGACAGAGAAGCTTCATCAGCAAGATTCTTAAAAGGTTCTGTCCTTGGGGAAAATGAAATTTGTGGTTAAGATTACATTCTCTATGTGTCTGTACCTTATCTTGTCCATGCTGACATTACAGTGGTCTAGACTATCCTAAGAATCACAGGCCAATATATGAAACCTTTATTAAATAGTTCAGAAATCTGGGAAAAGATATATCAATGTTAGGAACAGAAGGAAACTATCTGAGTCTCTGCAGAGTTGTGTATACTCAGAGTGTGACACAACAACACAAAAACCTGACACAAAAGTGTGAAAAAAGAGAGACAAAAACAGCTGGTGGGAGACGCATGTTCTCAGCTGAATAAAAAGAACTTATTTCCTGACAAACAGCTCTTTTCATTTCCTCTCACCTCTGAACTTAACTGTTGTATAGGAAGAAAAAAAAAATTCAGCTGCCCTATATTCTTCAGGCAGTAATATTAAAGTCCAGATAGGAAATGGTCCAATGTGGTTATACAGATTTGGCATTTCGCTAGTTACTAATATGAACTACAATTCCTGACTTCCTCC
Organism: Pteropus vampyrus; assembly: GCF_000151845.1. Classification (NCBI taxonomy): domain Eukaryota; kingdom Metazoa; phylum Chordata; class Mammalia; order Chiroptera; family Pteropodidae; genus Pteropus; species Pteropus vampyrus. The sequence continues at coordinate 934,801 of NW_011889041.1, forward strand.
ACCTCTGACTTCCTCCATCCCTCTTTATCCTCCCCGACAGAGCTGCAACTGGGACAAAGCTCAAAGAACCAGGGAACTGGTGAGGGTGGTGCTCATAATTATCAAATGAGAGAAAGAGACAGAGAGAAAGAGAGAGAGAAAGAGAAAAGGAGAGGGAGGGAAGGAGAAAGGGAGGGAGGGAGAGAGAAGATGAATGAATTGAATATATGCACACACAAAATGAATTGAATATATGCACACACAAAATGAATTGAATATATGCACACACAAAATGAATTGAATATATGCACACACAAAATATTTAATAAGGTAGTCCTTAAAGAACATTTAAACTTGAAATGGCAGTAGATATATGTCATATAATAATGGTAGTAATGACAGCTATCATTTTTGAGCCTGTACTATGTGCCTCATAGTATTATAAGCAACTCGTAAATAGATATTCCTTTTCTCATTTTAAAGATGAGAAATGTGATAGGAAATATGTCTTACAACTAATGGCAAATGAAGAGACAATTACTCACTGACTTTGGTAGTGCAAAAGCTATTTTATATTGTACATACAGTTCACTATGTACATTATCATATCAAATTGGAATTAGAATAGATTTAAATATCATTAAGAGTTATTATTGAAAAGAACTTATTATAAAAATGTTGACCTTAAAAATATTTGCACCTACCACTGTGAAGACAAGTTTGTATACTTTGTTTATATAATGTTATATTTATTTCGACTCGTCTAATTAAAGATCTGAGAAATAATTCAAGAATTTTTGGGGTTAAATCATGAGCTCCTTAAAATACAAATATTTAAAATGTTTATTCCTAAAGGCAAAAAGTGCGCAACACTTTTCTGCAGAACACCAAGTGTCTACAGATATTCAATTAACTATTTTCTATAACAGATATTCAATTAACTATTTTCTATTCAATTAACTATATTTGATATTGAAAGTTAGTGGATGAGAGAGAAAAGAGGAGTTTTCACATGTAGAAGGTAAAAAGGATTACTTTGTAAAGTTTGATACAAGCTGAGCCTAATCTATGTTGAGAAAGGCATGCAATTATCTTTCTAGATAAGACATTATTAAACTTCATAGCTCATGCTAGGAAGTTTGCAGAGAATTAAGGATCTGATGAGAAAATGTTTAGGTCTTTGATGGAGGAAGGCATTGTGACATTTGGAAAGCAATGAGACTACTTAATTTAGACAAAGCAGGATTTAAAGAAATAATATAAAGTTAGGGCTGTTAGAAAAGATGACTTATACTAATTCTTCAGTCACTTTCTAGAAACCATGTGATTATGTGTCATAGTACATGACTGATTGGAGTGATGATGTGAGTAGAACCAGAAAGTATGTTGGATACATTTCCATACTGTTAAAAACCTCTGGGTTGAGTTTTAAGTCACTTTTGCTGCCTTTTGCTTCTGGGGAATATGTACATTTTATTTTCACATGGGTAGCAAATGACCCCACTCCCAACTGTACGATAGATAGCCTGACCCCAGATTTCTGGGTTTGTACTCTGTCTCATTTATACTCCACAAGATAGCAAATTGGTTCCTGATTACCAACTTACTTCTTTTCAACGTGTGTCTTTTCAGCTCCAGGTGCTGGGTTAGTTCCAGTTTGAGACGGTCACATAGCAAGGCCTTGTGCTAAGTGCGTTATATGAATGATTATCTCATCATTCCTCATAACAATCCTAGGAGACAAGTGCCCTGAGCATCTCCATTTACATTTTGAAGAAACTGAAACTTTTAGGACAGTAACTTGCCCAAGAGTAGCTAGTTATAAACTGTTAGGCCCAAGATTTGAGGTCAGGCCTGTTTGATCTGCTGAGTTCATATTCTTAACCACTTTTCCAGGATGAGTACAAATTCTCTGAAGTTTTCTAAATGCCTCATTGACTTTAGGCCACCTCTGCCTTGGACTCCTCGACCTGGGACCTTCTAGCTGCTGACCTGTTACCTGATATTTTCTCTTATGTTTCATCTTCCCCTTCACATGTACTTCTGGAAAAATGTCCATTTCCTTGTTTCTAGATCATTTGTTTTAGTCTCTTCTGTTTTTTAGGCTGAACCATTTTATTTTACTATCTAAATTCACTATAAACCATGTGGCATGGAGCTCGTATTTTTATTTACTTTTATTTAATGGAATGAGATAATAGTTGTTTATTTCCGCTCATATGTAAGCCCGAATTTCTAAAATCTAGAGCTTATCTAAAACCAAGTTGTTAGATTTTAAAAATATTTACGAATCTTAGAGCATTTGAAGATAATACGTAATATTAAGAGAGGTTCACAAAAAAAGATTAAATCAAAGTGAGGGAGCTTATATCTATTGCAGATTAGAATGTTAACTTGTTCATATTGCTTTATACAAAAAGGAAAAAATTTCATTCTAATGATTCATATGTCTCCACAAACCATTTCTTAAATATGTAATTGGAATGAAAGGATTTCCCCTTTTAAGATTTCCCTCTTGTGGAGTCCTAGTGCCCAGTGCAAGTAACTTTTGGAGATAGATGTAGGTGTCCATGTCTAGTCTCAATTAAAACTAAATCATTTCTGCGTTGCATACCATTTTCTTGATGGAGTTAATTTCTAAATGAATATGTGTTTTTAATTGAACAGATGAATTGAATTAATAGTTATTTTATTAAGGTGTTTTCAGAATTTCTTCTCCAACTTAATAAAAATAGTTACATTACTAGCAATAAATGTTTTCAAAAAAGTCTAAGATTTGTTTCAACTAATCACCATGTAAGATTGTCAACCAGAAAGAAAAACAGGGCTGCCATTTTGATTTGTGATGCTATGTTATATCATTGTGATAAAATGGCACTAAATTATAATTAGATTAGTTTTTAGAGTCCTCTGGAAAGATTTGCCTAATGAAATTAGGAGAAAGGTGGTTTTATGTAAGGGAGAAAACATTGGTATGCTAGGGCCCATGTTGTAGCTACTTGCTGAAATGGGAAATTGTCATTATCCTGTTGCTTCTAACTCAATACATTTTTATAATTTCCCAGGTTGTTTGAATTAATATATGTGAATTGTAAATTATATTTTTGGCTTTTTTAAAATTAAATTTTATTGAGGTGACATTGGTTAATGAAATTATGTAGGTTTCCAGTGTACAATTCTATAATACATCATGTGTATATTGCATTGTGTGTTCAATCCCCAAAGTCAAATCTCCTTCTGTCTCCATATTTTTGATGCCCTTTATTTTTATCTACTTCTCCTCTCTCTTCTTTCTCTCTTGTAACTATAAATCATATTTTAATATTAAAAAATTAAACTAACTGAAGAACCCAAGTACTCAAAATTATTGCCATGGATTACTTTAAAAAAATCAAGAGTTTCAAAATTTAATCTTTTCATTTTGTATATATGCAGTTAGTTAAAATATGTGAACTTTGATAATAAAAGACAATGTATCTAATCAAATATAATAAAATAGAACCATATATTTTCCCAGATTGCTCCCGCTTTACGTTAAAATTCTTAATTAGTGATCACAACTAATATTAATTAAATATCTGTTGGAAGAAAAACAATCATATAGAGTGTCTAAATTATTATATTAATGTGATAGAAGTGGGTGGAGTGCAGTTCCGTACCTGTCCAGCTATGATCAGACATCTATTTCTGTCCCATTTTCTCCTAAATACTATGGGATTGGGTCTTTCTTCCAGATACCTTCCTGTCCAGGTGTCTAGAACCCTCTTTTACCTCACGTCCAGGGTCAGTGAATGGAGAGGTTGCTCTCTAAGGTGGTGCTAAGCAATGTATTATCCTCAATCTGCTCCATTATAGGGACTGGTTTAAAGGAGAAAACCATAAGTTCATGATCATTTAACCTCTGAGGATTTTCTCCTTTAACCCACATAGTCAGTATTTAGTCCCCACGGCTTTGAGGAAAGTGTGAGGCTGAAAAAAAACATGGCAACTTCTTGTTTTCTAAGCATAATATGGTGGAAAGATTCAGACGCAAACTTGTATAAGCAAGCTTTTTCTGCCCCTAGACTAGATAAGAGAGATCACAGACCAGTAGGGTATATAAGGGAAGCTACCTAGAATTGACAAGAGATCTCCAGCCACCACAGTCAGAAGCACCAAATCAGTGTCCAGTTATCATTCTGACTGCAGTCCAGTGAGCTGTCTGTATGTTGCCTTGGATTGTCCAGCGAGAATGACACATACTGTGCCTTAACACATTGCTTAAGATTTACCTGGTGTCTTGGATTAAATATAAACATAGGCAAAGGATGAAACCTTTCATCTATAGCCAACTATATAGGTTATACAGAGAATCAAACAAAGGATAACTAAATGGAATATCTTTGGTAAATTTAGGGTTCCTAAGAATCGGGCATATAAACTGCTAGGATTTACTTGGTACACTGAGGAACAGTAGCATAGCGTGTGTCAAGAACTATTAAGAGTCTGAGATCTTATCTATTTGCAAGCTCACAAGTTAGCCTGCCACAATTTTGACGATGGTAGAAGACATGGCTCTTGGTTCAGAGACAAAGGACTTTATTATTCATGGCATAACAAACAGCATGTTTGTCAAAAGTTCCATGGGGACAATGTGTTGGGTCTAGTTTGGTGTCTATACTTGTGATAGGTTCCATTACAGAAGAGAAATCAATTTCTATTCGTTCTGTACTCCTAGTGGATAAGCTTGCAAAACTTGGAGTCCTCATCTGTAAAATTTAGTATTCTTTCAACTAATATATATTGAATGCTCCCTGTTTTCAGGCACTTTTCTAGGCACTGAGAATAAAGCAGTAAGTAAAGCAGACAAAATTTCCCATTCTTACAGAGTTTACATTTTATTGGGGATGTATTGATAATTTAAAAAATTCAGAAGTATACAGCAAGTCAAAGATGTTAATGATCTAGAAAAAAAAAAAGACAAAGCAAGGAAGAAGGAGAGAGTCCTAGGTGAAATGTTGGGGGAGAGTGCATTGCTATTTTAGGAAAGTTTCTTAGGCTTTTCTGACAAGATGACAATTGAATATAAGTCTGAACAAGGTGAAGGTATAATCTATATAGTTATAAAAGGGGAGAGATTTTTAGGCAAATGAAACAACAAAGGTGTGACCCTGAGACAGGTCCTAATTGGTGAGTTGGATAAATAGCAAGAGGATCATATAGCTGATATGGAGGGATTGTGGGGAAGAGAAGTAGAAGATAAGATAAGAGAAGTGTGTATGTGCATGCACATGTGTGTGCGTGTGTGTGTGTGTGTGTGTGTGTTAGTTGGACTTTGGGGGTTATCATTGGAACTTTGATATTTACTCTGGGTGAAATAGGGAGTCATTGGAGGGTTTTGAGCTAAGAAATGCCATGATCTTATTTTAAAATAAGATCATGGGTTGAAAATACCCTGGTAAATGCAAGAGAAGCAGGGAGCCCATTTAGGGAGCTATTTCACTACTTTAGGAGAGAGTTGATGGTGATTTGAAACAAGGTAAAGAAAAGTGACTAATTTTCTGATACATTTTGAAGATAGAATAAACAGGATTTGCTGAGAAATTAGATAATGGAGTATGAGGGGAGAAAAGAATCAAAAATGATTCTAGGGTTTTGGGTTGTATTCTTGGAAGGAGAGAGTATCCATTTATTGCAATATGGAAGACTATGGGAAAAACAATTTTAAGAGGAAGGAAAGTTACCAGCTTTGAATATATCTTACTTTGAGAGGCTTATTAAATATCCAAGTGGATATGTCAAGTTAGACATAGGAACCTGGAGTTGAAAATATCTGGATGGTATTTAAAGGTATGAGGCTAGAGGAAACCACTAGTGACTAGATAAAAAGGAGAAGAAGTCTAATAATTGATCCTGAGATACTCCGAAGTTTAGAGATAGGGACAAATTCAAAGAGGAAACAATGTGAACCTGGTCTAATTAACATAGAGTTGTTTAGGAACCCGACAGATATTATGTGAGACATCTTGTCATGTATGCTCCATGACTAAACACCCAAGATTGTTTTTGAGAATCCACAAATAACTGAAATTGGCTTTTAATCAGCTTATTCAAGGCTTGTCTCTTTACTAGCTGCCAGATAATCAGTTTATCCAAAACCGTGTGAAAATATTCACTGTTCCAGACTGCCTGCATTGCTCCAACTTTTTCTCTCTTCTCTTGACTCTGCCTACCAAGTAGGTATGAAAACTTTTGCATGCAAAATAACTAAATAGAGTGTCAAATAACTATTTAAATGTGTCTGAGTTATTCCTTGGCAACAGAGAGATAAGAGTCACCCAAATTGTGGATGGCAGTGTCCCGGAAATCAAGTAAAGAAGGAATTTTGAGAGGGAGAGTACGATTAACCACATGAAGTACTGCTGAAAAGTCAAGGGAGATGATGACTGAGGAT
>NW_011889041.1:941262-943405 GCF_000151845.1 Pteropus vampyrus
GGAAGAAGGAGAGAGTCCTAGGTGAAATGTTGGGGGAGAGTGCATTGCTATTTTAGGAAAGTTTCTTAGGCTTTTCTGACAAGATGACAATTGAATATAAGTCTGAACAAGGTGAAGGTATAATCTATATAGTTATAAAAGGGGAGAGATTTTTAGGCAAATGAAACAACAAAGGTGTGACCCTGAGACAGGTCCTAATTGGTGAGTTGGATAAATAGCAAGAGGATCATATAGCTGATATGGAGGGATTGTGGGGAAGAGAAGTAGAAGATAAGATAAGAGAAGTGTGTATGTGCATGCACATGTGTGTGCGTGTGTGTGTGTGTGTGTGTGTGTTAGTTGGACTTTGGGGGTTATCATTGGAACTTTGATATTTACTCTGGGTGAAATAGGGAGTCATTGGAGGGTTTTGAGCTAAGAAATGCCATGATCTTATTTTAAAATAAGATCATGGGTTGAAAATACCCTGGTAAATGCAAGAGAAGCAGGGAGCCCATTTAGGGAGCTATTTCACTACTTTAGGAGAGAGTTGATGGTGATTTGAAACAAGGTAAAGAAAAGTGACTAATTTTCTGATACATTTTGAAGATAGAATAAACAGGATTTGCTGAGAAATTAGATAATGGAGTATGAGGGGAGAAAAGAATCAAAAATGATTCTAGGGTTTTGGGTTGTATTCTTGGAAGGAGAGAGTATCCATTTATTGCAATATGGAAGACTATGGGAAAAACAATTTTAAGAGGAAGGAAAGTTACCAGCTTTGAATATATCTTACTTTGAGAGGCTTATTAAATATCCAAGTGGATATGTCAAGTTAGACATAGGAACCTGGAGTTGAAAATATCTGGATGGTATTTAAAGGTATGAGGCTAGAGGAAACCACTAGTGACTAGATAAAAAGGAGAAGAAGTCTAATAATTGATCCTGAGATACTCCGAAGTTTAGAGATAGGGACAAATTCAAAGAGGAAACAATGTGAACCTGGTCTAATTAACATAGAGTTGTTTAGGAACCCGACAGATATTATGTGAGACATCTTGTCATGTATGCTCCATGACTAAACACCCAAGATTGTTTTTGAGAATCCACAAATAACTGAAATTGGCTTTTAATCAGCTTATTCAAGGCTTGTCTCTTTACTAGCTGCCAGATAATCAGTTTATCCAAAACCGTGTGAAAATATTCACTGTTCCAGACTGCCTGCATTGCTCCAACTTTTTCTCTCTTCTCTTGACTCTGCCTACCAAGTAGGTATGAAAACTTTTGCATGCAAAATAACTAAATAGAGTGTCAAATAACTATTTAAATGTGTCTGAGTTATTCCTTGGCAACAGAGAGATAAGAGTCACCCAAATTGTGGATGGCAGTGTCCCGGAAATCAAGTAAAGAAGGAATTTTGAGAGGGAGAGTACGATTAACCACATGAAGTACTGCTGAAAAGTCAAGGGAGATGATGACTGAGGATCGACTATTTGATTAAACATTGTGGCTGGTGGTGACCATGACAAGAGCAGCTTTAAAGAAGGGGCAGAAGCTTTGGAGGCAAAAGCCTCAGTGAAGTGGGTTCAAAAGAGAACGTGTGAGTGTGGGTGGGGGTGGGGTGAGAAGAGGGGGAGGTTTAGACAACAGTTACAACAATTTCAAGAAGTTTTATTAAAAAATAGATCCAGAGATCTTTGGAAACATGGCGAGTGAGAGACATCCCCAGATCTCTCCCCTTGAAACGACAATAAGCTGAACATCTAAAACTCAACAAAAAACACCAAACTGCACACCAGCAAGTCTGAGCATGGGATCTGCGTATAAGAGCTACCGCAGGTCAGAACCTCGGGTGGTGGACCTGGAGAAATAAAGAAGCTGCCTCTCACAGCCTCCGGAGCTCCCTGCAGGAGGAGGGGAAGGGGAGAAGGAGCAGTGAGTTCCCTGAACAGCCCTGCCTGAGAAAGTTGTGAGCTCCCCGTGGCCAGCTGGCTGCAGGGCCCAGTCATCAGGGCAGAAAGCAGAGAAGCGGCCAGCAGAGAAACAGCAGTTGATTTTTACTCACTGCGGTTGCAAAACTGAGGCTGAGCTGCAGCCCCCAAACCCCAACCCAGTGGCCCCTCCCCCCATGCCCTCTGAGACAGAACACCGTGGAGCCCCAGGA
>NW_011889041.1:943462-949306 GCF_000151845.1 Pteropus vampyrus
AAAATAAACTTACAGACATAGAAATATGCAACTTAAATGACGGAGAACTCAGGATGGTATTTCTGAAAAAAACTCAGTGAGTTCAAAAACGAGTCATAAAACAAGAAGAACCAGAGGCAAAATCCACAAAAGCAAACCAAAATAAAGAAAACAGAAACACAAGGACAAGGAAGCAATGGAAACACCGAGCTACCAGAAAGCAAAAGATAGTTCTTTGAGAAGGTTAATAAAATTGACAAACCCCTGGCTAGACTCACTAAAGAAAAAAGAGAAAGGACATAAATAAACAAAATCAGGAATGAAAGAGGGGAAATTATGACTGACATTGCAGAAATACAAAGGATCATACAAGAGTATGATGAAAAAGTATATAGCACCAAATATAATAACCTAGAAGAAATGGACCAGTACTTAGAAAAATACAAACTTCCTGGATTGAAACAAGGAGAACTGGAAAATCTAAATAGACTGATTAGCGGTTTGGAAATTGAAATAATCATCAAAAACCTACCAAAAAGTAAAAGTCCAGGACCAGGTGGCTTCACCAGTGAATTCTACCAAATATTCAAAAGAAGATTTAATACCTATTCTCTTCAAACTCTTCCAAAAAATGGAAGAGGAGGCAATACTTCCCAACACATTTTATGAGGCCAATATTACTCTGATACCAAAACCTGGTAAAGATAACACGAAAAAAGAAAACTACAGACCAATATCTCTCTTGAACACAGATGCAAAAATCTTAAATAAGATACTAGCGAACCGAATACAGCAACATATCAAAAAGATTATACACCACGATCAAGTGGGCTTCATCCCAAAGGCATAGGGATGGTTTAACATACTCAAATCAATTAATGTGATACACCACATAAACAAATTAAAAAATAAGAATCATATGATCATATCAATAGATGCAGAAAAAGCCTTTGGCAAGATACATACTACTCAGTAACAACAAAAAACCAAATGGCACAATCAAATAATGAGCAGAGCACCTGAACAGACACTTCTCCCTAGAGGACATACAAATAGTCAACAAATATATGAAAAGATGCTCAACATCACTAGCTATTAGAGAAACGCAAGTCAAAACCACAACGAGCTACCATCTCACACCTGTTAGAATAGCTATAATCAACAGGGCAAGTAATGACAAATGTTGGAGAGGATGCAGAGAAAATACATTGCTGGTGGGACCACAAATCGGTACAGCCACTATGGAAAACTGTATGGAGGTTCCCCAAAAAACTAAGAATTGATCTACCATATTATCCAGCAATCCCACTACTGAGTATTTACCCCAAAGACTTGAAAACCTATATCCGAAAAGATATTTTCACACCGATGTTCATAGCAGCATTATTCACAGTGGCCAGGACGTGGGAGCAACCGAAATGTCCTACGATAGATGATTGACTAAAGAAGCTGTGGTACATATATACAATGGAATATCACTCAGCCATAAGAAGAGATGAAATACTGCCATTTGCTACAACATGGATAGACCTCGAGATAATCATGCTAAGTGAAATAACCCAGACAAAAAAAGCTGAAAATCACATGATATCACTTATGTGTGGGATATAAACCTAAAAGCAACAAATGAGCAGGACAAACAGAGACTCATGGACATGGACTATAGACTAGTGGTTACTAGTAGGGTGGGGAAGGAGGGGGTAGGTAGGTGAGGTAAAGGGGGTCAAATATAGGGAGGTAGGGGTAGGGTGAAGTGGGTAAAGGGGATCAAATATATGGTAGCTGAAGGAAACTGGATTTTGGGTGGTAAACACAATAGAATATATAGATCACAAAATAGAATATACAGATGTCAAATGATAATGTACACCTAATAATTATATACTTGTATTAACTAATGTTACCCCAATAAACTTAATTTAAAAAAAAGGAAAATAAAAATAGATCCAAGAAATGCAATAGTAGCTAGTGGGGTCAATACTAGATATATACTTTTTTAAGATGGGAGAATTTATGGCATGTCTATATGTTAAGACTAATTCATTAGAGAAGGAAAAATCAGTGTCAGGAGAGGTTTGGTTGAGAAGGTAAGAGGAAAGGGTCCAGTGCACACATGGGAAAGTTGCCCTCGGTTAGATACAAGATTGATTGTAATAGGATGATGGCAGAGAATATGAGCACAGATGCGGGATAAATTGAGTAGAAGTAATTGTGAGAGAACATGGACGTTTTCTCTTGATAGTTTCTTTATTCACTGAAGTGGAAATTAAAAGTATGGTCATCAGTTGAGGGTAAGGAGGTAGGTGAGGATGTTAAAGGTTTGATGACAGAAAATTTATAAGGAAGAATTTAGGGGAATGGGACTGGAATGTACTAGAAAGTATAGTTGGATTTCCAAGCATTACTAGGATTAATGGACACATAATTAACTTCAGACCAGTCAGCATGGTTGCGTATTTTTCTTTAGTTATGTTTAGCTTCATAGGTACAGATTAGGATTAGGCAGAGATGGATTTAACCAGAGCGGGAGTCATAGTAGAGTAAAATGAAAAAGGCAAGAGATTTGAGGCTGTATGCAAAGGCATAATTATAATGATGGACCATGGACATGGAAGAAAGGTATATCATGAAGATGGGAAGAGAGAGTGAAAAATGGATTGTACATCTATTGTCATTGACATGTTTTTGGGCCAGAAGAACTAGAGGGATTGAGCTAGGAAGATAGGAGATGGTGGCCAGAAAATGCATGTTTGAAATTGGGATTATGGAGAGATTTATATTTGTAATGACAAATATGCCGTTCATATGACCATGGGAGTAGGAAGGCAAGATAGGATGAAGGATATCGTCAACTGAGGAGAGAAGGAGGTCAAGGAATGATGAGTCTGGAATATTGGGAGAGTCACCTACATGCATTTTGAAATTTCTAAAAGTTATGATAGTAGTAACTAGAATGAAGGAGCTGAAATCTTCACACAATGAATCAGAATTACCTAGGGCCTGTAACTGAGGCATCGTTGTGGTGTAGGGTTGCAGTGGAGAGCCATAATGTTACTGGGAAAATTAAAGACATAGAAGCTTCTATATGGTGTTAGGCACATAGTAAAGCTCAAGAAATTATTTTATATATAGTTTTTGTTCCAACATGTAAAGAGCTTAGAAGTCATCACTCCCATCCTTACAACAAGAAAAAGCTGAACAAACTGAAAACCAGTGACTTTTCTTGACTCATCAGAGAACCGAAGTTGTAGGGCCAACTGCTACTCTGAGATCTGGAGAAAGGTGAGTTCAGACAGGCACAGACGAATTCATACAGTCAAGGCTGAGATCCACTTAACTGGAGCAGAAGCCACTGGAGTCACGGACTGGTAGCAATACTTAAATGATAATTTTGATGAATTGCTGGAGGTTAAGTGTAGACTAGCATGAAAATGAGAAACTCCTGGGTGCTGCAGTCTTCAATCCTAAATGACACTTCTAGAGAAGTAATGTTTCTCAGTTTGGACTTGAAATTGGACCCCCGATAACCCACTCTGCTGCTCAGAATTTTTAATGTCAAATCTCTGATTAATTTTATAAAACTATAATTTGTTTTTTAAAAAAATAAGAAAAAAAATCTGCTTGAAAATACATTTTTAATTGTAGTTTCATAATTTATATAAATTTATAATTTAACTCTATTGCGGTTCATGGATATGCTCAAGCAATTGCAATATATGTGACATATTAAGTACTGTGCAAAAAGAAAATTTGTTAGCAATGACATAGCAATTACCATGGGAATGCTTGTAAGCTCCTTTTTTTTTCAGGGAGAAGGAAAAAGTATTCAATTAGCCTAACTCAGGGAAAGATCCATGTGCAAGATCAGAGTTGGGATCGGGGAGAGGGAAAGGTAGGAGGGATGAAGGAAGGGACAGAGGGAAGGAGAGAGAAATCTCAAAGGAAGCTATGCACAGCCTTTAGAGAAGAAAAGGAACTGTAGTTTGGAAATGGAAAAGATTCAAGATTCAACCCAGATCTAAACATACACCTTTTTAATGGTTCCTCAGGAGATTCCTTCTCATATATATTTCTGCAGTCAACTGTCTGATTATCTCTATAATTCTCAATTTAAATTTCAGAATGAGAGAATCTTATTGGTGCAACCAGTCATCCTTGGCCACATTTGTCTTGAGCTTTTATATCAAGCTAACTTATGGTCGATTGGCCAGTCTATGGGTTGGTTATCTGTCCTCCAGTCAAGAGGCAGGAGGATGGTCTGAGGAGAGGGGAGGACACAGACACCCTGCTCAGGGAGTAGCTTGGGGCTTCTTCCTGAGGCAATATCCCTTAAAAAGGATGGAATGTAGCTGTCCTATATTGTGTAATCAGACATCTGGATAGAAAGTCAGTTATTTGAATTTACATTCATGCATTTGCCTCATTTATAGGCAGTCAAAATGTCTACAACATTTATCATGCTGGCATTAAATAATTCCCAGTTGCATTTTTTTTCCATTTATTTAGTCTGTGTTTGCTGTGACACCCCATAATACTGCCAGTGCTCAGAGATTCCAAAAATTACATCATGTCTACAGCTGATCCACCACTATATGATGAAATATTGTATTGGAGGTATTGTACTGCCCTCTTGTGATTTACTCTCAGGTTTACAGTTACTGTTCTGCCATATGTGGAAAACAACATTTTGGACTACTTCAAAGTTATAAGGGAAACTCTTTGTTTCTGTTCCATTAGGAGAATGGAATAATATCACAGTATCTGATTAATATGACTGAGTAATATCACCGTATCTATTTATTTATTCTGTGAGAAACGACAAACTAGGCCCGTCAAATGCAAATAAACGCTCCTGAGTTGGAGACTGTGGAAGCTGAGTGTTTGAACCATAGAAGCTTTTCGATGCTGTTAGAATTATATAACATTAGGAATGGAATGAAGTTTAAGACCATTGAATCCAACTCAGTCATTTTATAGTTGATAAAAAAAGCTCCAAGATTTAAGTATCTTGGCCAAGTTTCTGCATATAATTTTCCATAGAATGGAGCCTAGAATTCAAGTTTCCTGCCTCCTAGGCAGGGAATCTTTCTCTCATACCACCCACATATTGCAATAACACTTATTCAATGGGAATAGGGCCCTAGGTTATAAAAAAGGTGTGATATCTTAAAAAGGAAAATTAATCCATTAGTTGTTTCTAGGGAGGGGAGGATACATGCTCTTTCTCTCTCAGGAAAATAATACAATTAAAAATATTATTTTCTTTAATGATTCTAGAGCATTATTTCTGGGCAAAGCAGGAGAGAAGAGAAGGCAGAGGCAAGTGGCAGGGGTGGGGGGCGGGTTGGTGGTCAACAGGAATGCCTCTATTCATGCTTCTGACCTCAGGTGCTTTTTCTTATCCAAAGAATAGGTTACAAGAAGGGTGATTTGGCTGCAGCAGTCTTTCCTTTTCTATCAGGGATCAGAATGGCTATGCTGGAGACTAAATTGTGTACCTCCCCATTCATATGTTAAAACCCTAACCCTTAATATGACTCTATTTGAAGATAGAGTATATAAGTAGGTAATTAAGGTTAAATGAGATCATAAGATAAGGGTGAAGTCCAAATCTGATAAGAAGAGAAAGAGCAAGAGATCTCTATTTCTCCACCACGTGAAAATAAAATGAGAATGTGCCATCTGTAATCACAGAAGAAGTCTCACCAGAATGCGACCATGCTGGCACCCTGACTTTGGACTTTATACCTCTAGAACTGTGAGAATATAAATTTCTGCTCTTTAAGCCACCCAGTCTGTGCTATTTTGTTATGGCAGCCCAAGCTGAATAATAGGCTATGTAGTGGTTATCTTTGACCTTTCCAG
>NW_011889041.1:949594-950898 GCF_000151845.1 Pteropus vampyrus
CCCTGACCTGTGCTCCCTCCCATACCTGTTTAACTTATCTCATCTCGTCAGGTTGTCCTTTTGACTTAAGGCTGGGCCATGTCTCCCCCGGGAGCTGCCACTGCCGTCCGCGTTCTTTCCAGCAGCGTTGCTCAGCAACGACATGGCTCCCGTCACGCCACACACCTCGTTTGGCGCCCTGGTTTTCTCGTTTTCTTTCCAAGTCTTGGCAACAGAAGAGCCCTGAACGGTTATGAAGCTCTACCGCAAGTTGTCTCTGATGCTTTCCAGAATAGAAACCACCTTATATTATTATTATTATTATTATTATTATTATTATTATTATTATTTTAAACAATATTCACATTCTTAGGCCTTCCAAGTAGCTTTCTCTTTCTTTCTTTTCTGTTCTGGTTTCTCCTGAGCTTTAAATTCATGTATCAAGTATATGCTGGATATTTCTTTCTGAATCTCTGACAGATATTTTAAAACAAATTATACATCTGAACTTAGAAGTTTTCATTCATTGAATGTTCTTACTCAAACTCATCATTCCCTAACCCAGAAGTGTCAACAACTTCCCAGTCACCCAAGCAAGAAAGTTGGGAGTTAGTCTTAATGTTTATTTCTACAACTTCTCTCTTATCCAAGCAATCATCAATTTCAATCTATTTTATCACCTAAATAATCATAGACTTCATCCTTTTTCTCTTTCCTATTACCATTACTCTGCCTCACAATCTCTTCATTGCTTACATTCATTAACCTTCTAACTCATCCCTTTGCTTTCATTATCGATCCACTTAAATCTTTCATACTATGGCTAGATTGAATAATCTAAAATGCAAACTTGACTCATTGCAAAGGAGAAATTTCAGTCTCTAAAACAAAGTACATACAGCCCTCATCATCTAGTTGCTACCACCTTTTCTTCTAGCCTCATCTCTAGTCACCTTTACAGCATACATTATATTACAGGTTAATTTTAGTCCAGCTCAACATTTTATAGTTCCCCGATCACATAATTTTATTGTCAGTTCATTATGCTCTTTCCTCTGTCCATAACTCATTGCTCCTCCAAACCTTCAGCCCTCACTCTCACTCAGCAAGAATGATGTCTATAACTTATCATTTTTTCAAAACACATTTGAGGTCTCATACCCTCCAAGAAGCCTTCCTTATATTGCATTAGGCTAAGTGTTCGTTCTTTTGCTAACATAGAATCCTAAGCATTCCTCTACCATTGAATCTACCATCTTGTAGTTATTCATCTGTCTTCCTTTGCTTCTCAAAGGCAATGGACTCAGCCCCGTGCTTAATGGGTC
>NW_011889041.1:950948-951485 GCF_000151845.1 Pteropus vampyrus
TTTCTGCTCTTTAAGCCACCCAGTCTGTGCTATTTTGTTATGGCAGCCCAAGCTGAATAATAGGCTATGTAGTGGTTATCTTTGACCTTTCCAGGCTTATCCTTTCCAGGATATCACTTTCAACTGCCTCTGAGCTGCATCCTCCTGCCCAGTCCCACCCTGACTGATCCTAAGAAATCAATAAAGATTTATCAAGCATGGTTTAGTAGTCATAACAGTTAAAGATATGTGTCATGTGTTCAGTCTTTCTAGTATGAGAGACCATGGATTTCACTTACTTACTGACTTCTCTGATGCTTTTGCCTTTGTGGACCATCTCCTCCTTGTAAAGCTCTCTTTCCTTGTTTTTTGTGATACCAATTTCCATTGGCTGTCTTTATTTCTATCTAACTCTTCCTTCTTGGTCTCCTCAAGGGCATTTTTTTCTCCATATGCGCTTCAGTGGCATTGATGTTCCCCAAATGGTGTCTGTCTCATTCTCACTCTAACTGCTTTTTCTTTGGACAACTTCATGTCCTTATATTATTATTATTATTA
>NW_011889041.1:954425-956629 GCF_000151845.1 Pteropus vampyrus
AAAAGAAAAATGATTCCAATATTAGAACATATACATTTAAATAAAATTATTGGTCATTAATAATTATGGGATACAGTTTCAGCAGTAGTGAATTTATTTCTATTTTGTGAAATTCTCTACTTGTCAAGCATTCGTATGCCTTTAAGACAGTGGTTCTCAGTCTTGGATGGTTGTTAGTGTCATCCAGGGAGTGTTAAAAATTCTGATTCATACTCAAATTCTTCTCCTAGAGATTCTAATTCAACTTATTTGGATAGGGGTGTGGGCATTAGTATTTGTACATATATACAATGGAATATTACTCAGACATAAGAAAAGATAAAATGCTGCTATTTGTGACGGCATGGATGGATCTTGAGATAATCATGCTTAGTGAAGGAAGTCAGTAAAAGCTGAGAACCATATGATTTCACTCATATACATGGGATATAAAACTGTAAGCAACAATTGAACAAGACAAACAAACAAAAACTCATAGACACAAACAACAGTTTAGTGATTACCAGAGGGAAATAGGATAGGGGGAAAGTAGATAAAGGTAAAGGGGGTCAAATATATAATGACAGAAGATATGACTTTGGGTGGTAAGCACACAGTTGAATATATATATGACATATTATTGAATTGTACACTTAAAACCTATATAATTTTATTAACTAGTGTCATCTCAATAAATTAAAAAAAAAATCCCTAATGCATTCTAGTGTGCAGCTAGCATTCATAATAAAAGGCCGAGCTAACTAACGAGCAATTGAATGTCAGATAGAAGCCTCTGTACCTGCTCTATTCCTCTGCCCTCCACTCTGGCCAACATAGTTAATTAAAAGCATATTATGTACAGGAAATAACAAGTGCCACTTTTAAGATGTAAAGCCACGTTGTCCCAAAGAATTTTCTGAAATGATGGAAATGTTCTATATCTACCCTGTGCAATAGAGTACACACTAGCCAAACATGGCTACTAAGCACTTGACATATTGCTAGTGCAACTGAGAAACTGAATTAAAAATTTAATTTTTAGTTAAAATTTAAATTTAAATTGCCATGTGTGGTTAGTGGCTACTGTATTAATCCAGACCTAAAAGATGTGGAAGTGATGACCTCTGTCATATTTCCATTTAATCTCATCCAAAAAACTGTTTCTGATGTTTCTAGTCTGAAGTAAACTTGTTCCTATTTGTGTATTTCCTATTGCTGCAATAACAAATTACCCCAAATGTAGTGGCTTAAAATAAGACAAATTTAGTGGCTTAAAATAAGACAAATTTAGTAGCTTAAGTTCTGGAGGTCTGGAGTTTTTGGAGGTCAGAAGTTCAAAATGGGTCTTACTAGGCTAAAACCAAGGTGTTGACAGAAGGTTGTTTCTCTCTGAAGGCTCTAGGAGTGAAAGTTTCTTTGCCTTTTCTAGCTTTTACAGGTCACCTGCATTCCTTGGCTTTTGGCCCCTTCCTCCATCTTAAAAGACAGCAGCATAGCATCTTCAAATCTTTCTCTGACTCTGACATTTCTGCCTCCCTCTTTCACTTATCATAACCTTTTGATTACATTGAGCACACTTGGATGATCCAGATAATCTCATTTCAAATTCCTTAATTTAATTGTATCTTCAAAGTGCCTTTGCCATGTAAGGTAACATATTCACAGATATAGGATGTTGACATCTTTGCAGAGCCATTATTCAGCCTACCCCACTATTGTATTTACTTTGCCTTGCTTTACAGTTTTTCTTGTGCTTTTCTACCTACCTCCTTGAGAACGGCAAGTGAGTCTTACTGATTTTAATTCCTAGGCTAAAACTGTGGCTTTTACACCATAGGTGCTCCAAATATATTTGTTGGAATGAGTTGATTAAAGTAAATAAAGAAAAGAGAGTATTTGATAGATGCTGACTGAGAGAATGAAGCATCAGGGTGGGTTCTGATACAGCAAATTAATTTTGAGCATCTTCATGTATCGAAATATTCACCAACCAACCAACCAACCGATTAGTCAACCCACAGAACAGATTTTGGAGCAGTATTTATCAATCGCAAATCAAATATTGACTGAATAATTGGGCCCTGGTCTGTTCATTTTAGCTAAATATGTGTCTTGGCCTAATGCAAGCAATGAAAGCCAAAGCTTGTTTGCAAGCTTCTCTAGGAATTAAGTCAAGAATAAAAAAAGGTGGAATGACAATGAATGGATTATTTTTCATGAATGCA
>NW_011889041.1:956679-958821 GCF_000151845.1 Pteropus vampyrus
TAGTGGCTTAAAATAAGACAAATTTAGTAGCTTAAGTTCTGGAGGTCTGGAGTTTTTGGAGGTCAGAAGTTCAAAATGGGTCTTACTAGGCTAAAACCAAGGTGTTGACAGAAGGTTGTTTCTCTCTGAAGGCTCTAGGAGTGAAAGTTTCTTTGCCTTTTCTAGCTTCTACAGTTCACCTGCATTCCTTGGCTTTTGGCCCCTTCCTCCATCTTAAAAGACAGCAGCATAGCATCTTCAAATCTTTCTCTGACTCTGACATTTCTGCCTCCCTCTTTCACTTATCATAACCTTTTGATTACATTGAGCACACTTGGATGATCCAGATAATCTCATTTCAAATTCCTTAATTTAATTGTATCTTCAAAGTGCCTTTGCCATGTAAGGTAACATATTCACAGATATAGGATGTTGACATCTTTGCAGAGCCATTATTCAGCCTACCCCACTATTGTATTTACTTTGCCTTGCTTTACAGTTTTTCTTGTGCTTTTCTACCTACCTCCTTGAGAACGGCAAGTGAGTCTTACTGATTTTAATTCCTAGGCTAAAACTGTGGCTTTTACACCATAGGTGCTCCAAATATATTTGTTGGAATGAGTTGATTAAAGTAAATAAAGAAAAGAGAGTATTTGATAGATGCTGACTGAGAGAATGAAGCATCAGGGTGGGTTCTGATACAGCAAATTAATTTTGAGCATCTTCATGTATCGAAATATTCACCAACCAACCAACCAACCGATTAGTCAACCCACAGAACAGATTTTGGAGCAGTATTTATCAATCGCAAATCAAATATTGACTGAATAATTGGGCCCTGGTCTGTTCATTTTAGCTAAATATGTGTCTTGGCCTAATGCAAGCAATGAAAGCCAAAGCTTGTTTGCAAGCTTCTCTAGGAATTAAGTCAAGAATAAAAAAAGGTGGAATGACAATGAATGGATTATTTTTCATGAATGCATTCCACAACATCACCAGAGCATTTTAAGATTACACATTATTTAATGATGAAAATGTATGAACATCTATATGATTACTTTATTAAGCGTTTATGTCTAATGAGTGAACAATTTACTCTAGTTTTTTAAAAAACATTTCAGGATGTCCAGTTTTATTATGTATAAATTAAGCATTTAATAACATCTTATTCTACAAAATTTAAACATATACAAAAGTAGAAGGGATCATAAAACAGATCCCTTGTACCTATCACCCAGCTTCAACAACTGTCATCCCAAGACCTGTCTTGTTACAATCTGTACTCCATTCCCCACTTTCTAGCCCCATCTCTGCCACAACCCTGATTATTTCCAAGCAAATCCCAGAATTATATTATTTTGTCTATAAACTTAATCATTTATAAACACATTTGAGTAGATTTGTTAATGATTTTCCTCATATTCATGTAGGCTTCCTGTACATTTTGCCAGCTTCATAATCTTCCTGACATTTACTGACTTTTCTTTGCCTTATGTGGAATTTTGTACTGAAGGACAAAATGTAACAACTAAATATAGAAAATACTAAGCTGGCCAGCCTTGTTTAATTTTCCTATTACTTCAATTCAAATTTATAAAGTAGCTTACAAAGTGGAAATATATGAGATCGTGAGTTAAAATAATATTTGCATTTTTATTTAGGGAGAGAGAAGGGAGCTCTTAACCACAGGGGAAATATGAGTGAAAAATCCAAGCTCTGTTTTCTCTTATTTTAGAAACATATTAAAAAATGTTAAGGTAAAACATATATAATTCAGTTTAAGAAGGGACATAGAAGACTTCTAATATTGGCAAACATTCTGAAGGAAAATTTCTCGTGGAAATAGGTGAAGTCAAAACTAGAACCAAGAAAGAAGATATTGATGAAGAAGAAAGCCTGATCAGAAAATATGAAGCCATACAAAATACAGTTTTATAAAATGTGAAATGTATCTTTTGAACACTAAAATAATATCTTCTCATATATATCTGTATACAGTGATTGTAAATGATCTTCAATATATTAAATAAATATTACAAAAGTATACATTATCAAGGTTGGCTGGGCTGAAGGATGACGATTTTACTCTTTTAAATTATAATATCATTTACAATTGCCTCTGTTTTTCTGCCTTATCTTTCTGTCTTCTTATGTTTAACAATC
>NW_011889041.1:960368-963465 GCF_000151845.1 Pteropus vampyrus
ACATTCAGTTCCTGGATGACTTCACTTTCGGGCCATTTGCTATGGCATTTGGTTTCCATTCGTATCTTTTGCTCTTGCAATTGCTCCAGCTCTTCATCTGTCAGTTTTTGGTCATGAGATGCTAAAACCTCTTCAACATCATTTTCATCAATTTTCTCAGACCCAGCTTCCTTAGTCAAAGTCACTTGCTTATATGAATAACCACCTTCTATAATTACATTCTTCAGTTCTTCCGGGAACTTTTCAGCAGTTTCAGTATCAGCAGAAGCACTCTCTTCAGTAACCTTTAAGTTATGAAGTGGCCCTTGCCTCAATAACTGATCAAATCACCCATGACTACCTTTAAATTCCACTTTTGCAAAACTTTCATTGCTATAGTCGAGTGCTTTCTGTTTCAGCTTATTAAAAAGACTGATTTCCTTAAGTATAAGATTACTTAACAGAATGCCACACTTCATACACTCATCAATCCACTCAAACAATAGACTTCGCATTTTATCCATTACTGGATGCCAACCAAAAGAGACTGCTCTGCTCTTAGCAGAACCAATCGAACTTTGGCAGACTTCACGATTCTTTCTCTCTGCACATAAACAGTGTGAGTGGTGGACTCAGGCAAATTCAAGGCACACATAATGTCTTTATTTAATTCAATATAATCGAAACAGCTTAATTGCATTCAATTTTACGCTAAGCATAATACCCTTACGAGCTCTCTTAGGCTTTTCTAATACCTTAGGACACATCTTGCTAAGGATGCACAAAATAAATAGAGATAAAGCACGGATGCTCCCAGACACAGTTCAGATCTCTGGCGGCTTGGAGCTGAGATGCTGAGTGTAGTTTCTGGGGAAGGAGCTTGGCAGGGTCACTCTCCTTCTTGAACAAAGTGTGTGCTTGCATGAAGACAAACCTGAATGCTGTTTTCATTTCTTGCCTTTTTTCACAGTAGCAAAAATCTCCTCTTTGGATTTCTTTCGGTTAGCAAAAATAGATACTGATGTAGGTCTTGAAAAAGCAAAGTGACAATACAAACTTTTGAAAAGTCAGGGAATACTTGTATATGACTTTTAAAGTCCCTTCAAGCTCTAAGATGATAAATTTATAAGATGAGATCCTGGTTTTAATTTTTAAAAATTGAATACTATGTTTTTGTAAAAAGTAATGTAATAAAACTATGCCAAATCTTTCCAAAAGACCAAATATAAATAGAGGGAAAAAAAGAGGGTTAGGAGTCTGCTACTGGTCTCTGTCCTTGTTGTCATGAGTGAAAGCGATGATATATTTATAGTAGTGCTGAGCAAAAGAGCTCTAATAATAGCAATCTCCCTAAACTCTTAACTTTTTCTCTGAAGACTTCCTTCACCTCCTTGTCTTAATTAAAACTTTCTTCTACCTTGAATAAACCACTCATCCACCAATCCCCTAGACTCAGGGATAAGAGAGTGGGGTTATATTGTTCTTACTCTCCATTATTATTTTCAGATCATTTCTCCTCCATACTCAGACTGGACACCCAGCTTCCAATTGCAAATGTAGGTTTTATACAGGCACAGAAAACTCAATTGCTTCTAACTCCCATCCTTCCACTATCCCACTGTCAAATCTCTCCATGTCCTGTGCTCACTGTCCCATGAAAAGACACCCTGAGTTTGCAATTGTTCAAGACTGAAACCTGGGAATGATACTTGGCTCCTCCCTACCTGACCTGATTCAGTCAAAGCAAATTCTGTTGATTCTACCAGTTAAATACATCTCCAATCTGTCTGCTTCTCTCCAACCCTGTTGACTAACATTAGTTCTAGTCACCAGCTCTTTCATGAACTGTGGCCACAGCCTCCCTCACCATTAGACTTGGTCTCTTCCAATCTATTTATCTACTTGGTGGCAACCACATACAAGGTACTTTTTTCTTATAGCATCCGTATCACTTTTCACAATGGAAATGAAACCTCAAGAAAACCAAAAGATTCGTTCACACTAACACAACTCGTGCATTAGAACCAGATATTCTGACTCATTACTGAGGTTTCACTAACTTCCAGACGTCTTCTGAAGGTATGTGTATCCTTGAAGAATAGACAGTACAGAACTGAGGCCTAATCACAGGATAAAATTATAAAAGGCTCTCAACTTTTAAACCCCAATGTAAAAATGTTCAGCTGTTTGAAGGACAAATTCTGAGTCATAATAATGGCATTTAGTTGCCATCAGTCTACAGTATTGGGACCTTTTGAGAACTATAACTTCACTGTGTATAATTTGTTTCTACTTTTCAATATCTCATTTTGTTATTATTATTATAAATCATGCTTGTTTTTAAAGACTTTAATTTTCAGATTGCTGTAAAACTAAGTTACTCTTTGGTCAGAGTTAAAACAATCAGTTACCCATGAAGCAAAACAAACAAGCAAACAAATTACAATCAATGAAAGAACATAGTAAAAATCTTAACTATTCTCGACTACTCTTTTCTCAGCTTGGAATTATTTCACAATGTGACAGAGCATTAAGCAAAATAAATATATTTGTTGGCTCATGTATAGGAACCTGTCTAGCTTTGTGTGGGCAGATGGCTACTGATCAAATTTTAAGGTTAGCGTAAAGTAATCTCAAGTTTCACTTGATTTAAGCTGAAGAGAATAAACAAAACAGTGAACTAAGTAGAGAAAAATTCTGAGATATGCAGGTTTTGGGGGCGGGGGCTAGTTTACTGAGATGATTTTCAAAGGCAGAGAATAACATGAACTAGTTTTTACTTGCCCACGGTTTTATTCATTATGCATAATGCAAGCATTGTAACTTGTTCTGTTTTCAGTCATTTTGCTATCAAAGTATGCTGTTGTTTTAGCCCCCTTTAAAAATTAGAAAATATCAGGGGTCCATATTGGATCTCTATTGGAGATTAATAGTTTAACATGGAAGTGGACAATATTAAAAAGCTATAACAAGAGTTCTGATGACTGAAATTTCAAGAAGTGGGTACATAGCCTCAGATGTCTCATGGGTGGTATAGCCTAGGTTGAGCCTTCCTCAGGTTACGAGACATGTCAGTGACCAAGAGCCTATGGATAGTAAATCATTTCAGAAACCCATC
>NW_011889041.1:963515-972747 GCF_000151845.1 Pteropus vampyrus
CATGGGTGGTATAGCCTAGGTTGAGCCTTCCTCAGGTTACGAGACATGTCAGTGACCAAGAGCCTATGGATAGTAAATCATTTCAGAAACCCATCCTTACTTTATAAAATGTGCCATATTTTCATACATTTAGTGCCTGAGGTCAAGCACTTTTCAAGTATTCTATGAATACTTGTAAATACTTTTCTGAAGATCAAATGTCAAGGCAGTTTTTTTGTTTGTTTCAGAGAAACTCTTCTTAATAGTTTGTAATATGGGAAATTTGCATAAAATTTTCCAATCTGACCATCCATGTGTTAATATATTCCTTTCCGGATGTTGGTTTACCATAATGAAGACAGAGACTAAATATTGTCTCAAGGCCAAGCTTAGCATAATATACAGTCAACAATCTGTCAGCAATTCAGAGCCAATAAAACACATTACAAAATTGCCTTTGGATGTTTATTACACATGACACCCATGTGTGTTTCAAGAGAAAATTATAATAGTTTTAAAATATTATGATATGTGTTGAAGTAATTGGAGAAATAGCTAAGTGTAATGGATAAAAAATTAAATAGTAAGTATACACAATAGTTTAAAAAAGTATTGATTTTGAACAAGATGATTGAAGAGTAATTTTGCTTAAATATAGTTTTTGTTGAAGATTGGAAAATGCCATTGCTACTTAACTATACCATTGAAAATTATTTGGGTTGATCATTTCTTATCTTCATTTCAAAATATCATGTGTGTTTGATACTGTTACTTTAGAAGTTTTAGGTTAAACAAGAAAAGATGACATATTACCCACTATATTTTAAGGCAGATTTTATTCAATTTAATGCTGAAACAAACTAATATTTCCATTAAAATAAATTAAGATCTCAGCAAACTAGGGATAGAAGGAAACTTCTTTAACCTAAAACAGAACATCTACAAAAAATCTATAGCTAACATACTTAATAGTGAGATTCTAGATGCTTTCCCATTATGATTAGGAACAAGATAAGAATGTCTTTCTCGCTACTTCTATTCAACATTGAACTGTATGGCTTAGCTAATCCAGTGAGACAAGACAAGGAAATCAAAGGTATACCAATTAGGAAGGAAGAATAAAACTGTCTTTGTTCATAGATGACAAGATTGTCTATGTGGAAAATCAATAAAAGATTTTCTGGAACTAACAAGCAATTATAGCAAGATTGCAAGATACAAGGTTAATACACAAATGGCAATTTGATTTCTTGTATACCAGCATGAACACTTGGAATTTGAAATTGAAAACATGATACTATTTATATTAACATCAAAAAAAAAAAAAAAAAGAAAGTATAAATCTAACATAACATGTCCAATATCTATATGTGGAAAACAATGAAACTGTGATGAACAAAATCAAAGATTTAAATAAATAGAGAGATATTCCATGTATATGGATATTAAGACTCAATATTGTTAAGATGTCTGTTCTTCTTATGTTGATCTGTAGATTCAATACGACTCCAATAAAAATCCCAGCCAGTTATTTTGTAGGTGGCGACAAACTGATTGTAAAGTTTATATAAAAAGACAAAAGGCCCAGGATTGTCAATAAGATGTTGAAGGAGAAGAACAAAGTAAGAGGACTGACATAACTAAACTTTAAGATGGCCTATACAGCTATAGTAATCAAGACAGTGGAGTACTGATAAAAGAATAGATAAATAGGTAAGTGGAACAGAATAGGGAGCCCAGAAATTGATCCACACAAGTATAATCAACTGATCTTGACAAAGGGACAAAGGCAATTTAATGAAGAAAGGATAGTCTTTTCAACAAATGGTGCTGGAACAATTGGACATCCACATCAAAAAAAAAAAAAGTTTCTAGACACAGACTAATAAAAACTAACTTAAAATGGATCATAGATGTAAATGTAAGATGCAAAACTATAAAACCCCCAGAAGATAATGTAGGAGAAAATTTAGGCAACTGTGGCTTTGACAGTGACTTTTTATATAAAATATCAAGGCATGATTTATGAAAGAAAAAAATTGAAAAACTGGACTTTATTAAACTTAAAATCTGTTTTGCGAAAGACATTTTCAAGAGAATAAAAACACAAGCCAACGACTAGGAGAAAATCTTTGCAAAACACATATCCAATAAAAGGCTGGTATCCAAAATACATAAAGAACACTTAAAGCTGAACAATAGGAAAACAAACAATCGAATTAAAATTTGAGCAAAAGATCTGTACAGATACCTCACCAAAGAATCTAAACAAATGAGATTCTCACCACCACTTATCATTTAGTAAATTAAAACAAGGAAGTACCACTATACACCTATCAAAATGGCCAAAACCCTAAACACTGACAACACCAAATGTTGGCGAGGATAAGGAACAACAGGAGCTCAAGTTCATTGGTGATGGGAATGCAAAATAGTACAGCCACTTTGGAAGACAATTTGTTAGTTTTTTACAAAACTAAATAGACTCTTACCATAGGCTTCAGCAATCGTACGCCTTCGTATTTATCCAAAAGAGATAAAAACTTCTGTTCATTCAAAAATCTGCACATAGACATTTATAGTAGCTTTATTCAAAATTGCCATAACTTGGAAGCAAGCAATGTCTTTCAGCAGGCGAATGAATAAACAAACTGTGTATATCCAGACAATAGAATATTATTCAGTGATTAAAAAAAATGAGCTATCAAGCCACGAAAGGACATAGAGGGACCTTAGATGCATATTGCTAAGTAAAAAAGTCAGTTTGAAAAGGCTATATACTGTATGATTTCAACTATATGTCATTCTGGAAAAGAAAAAAACTGTGGTGACAGTAAAAGAATCAGTAATTTCTAGGGACTCAAAGGGAGGGAGGGAGGGATAAATAGGTGGAGTACAGAGGATTTTTAGGGTGGTGAAACTTAATAGTGCATCTGTTGTAACAAATGCAACACATTAATGCAAGATGTTAACAATAGAGAAAACTGTATATGGTGGGGGCGAGTGGGTCGATGGAAACTGTACTTTCTGCTCAATTTTCTGTAAACCTAAAAAGCAAGAGTGTGAAATTACTTTCTGTTTGAAGATGCATTATATTATTTCTTTATTGATATGTAATTGATATACAAAGAACTAGACATATTTAAAGCATACAATTTGATGAGTTTAGACATATGGAGACACCGTGATATGATAACCACCATTGAGATCATTGACATATCCAACACCTCCCAGAGTTTCCTGTGTCCCTTCTCCCCCTTTTTTGGCAAGAAAATTTAATATGAGATCTACCCTCTTAAATTTTCAAGGACACATACTGTATTGTTAACTATTAGAGGCACTATGTTGTACTGCAGGTCTCTAGAACTTACTCATCTAGCATAACTGAAACTTTATACCCATCGAACAAATTTAATATAAAAAAATAGGAAATTTCTATAGCTCCATAGCAATAATAATAATAATAATAATAATAATAATAATAATAATAATAATAATAGTAAGAACAACAACAACAACAACAACCTTAAAAGGCAACCAATCTAGGAATGGGAGAAAATATTTGCATACTATATATCTGATATGCATTGTTTCTCAAACCTTTAAAAGTTTTTGCTCTGTGGAATTCATTAATTAACTAATTTGTTCATTTTTAATTTTAATTTTGACTGAAAAGGCAAAAAAGTTATGCCCTCACACATTGCAGTAAACTCACAAAGATAGCAGAGACCTGCTACTTAATTCAATCTTGCCTTCCTGTATGATTCGATTCAAGAGATAATAGTGATGATAGCCTTATTTAGTTTAGCAAAGTAGAGATAGGGGTTTGAAATGATTATGATTGGTAGGGTAACAAAACAATTTAGGTCCAGTTCTGGTTCAACTAAATTGCCATTTCAAATCAATTTTCTGGTTTTATTTTAATTGAGTTTGACTCACCACATGCAGTTTTCACCATATGTACTTTGCAATGAACCAGGATAAATTCCAAGAGGAGCCAGCACAGCTCAGCTGCTATAGTTCAAGTTCAGTCGAAACATAACACAATGGAAACTTTCTCCCCTTCCATAAAAGTTTCTCATGCCTCAATGCATTTTGCATAATTAGCCAACTGTTTTGAAATTGTGATGTAGTTTTCCTTTATTTCAATGAAGTTTAAAAGTCCAAATAATCAGCTTTCATGTCTTCTCTATCTACGTGAATTTTTCTTAATCACTCAGATTTCTATGATAGTTTTATTTTTTAAATCAAGAGCAGAATTTCTGTAATATGTTTGTTATCATCTGGGTTGGAGCTGCCTAAGATAATGAAACTTTCAAGAGTTTTATCTAAATCTTATGTTTTATTTCATTAATTATCAAAAATTAATACTAAATTTATAACATGGTTTAACACTGAATTTTTTCCTTTTGATATAGGATACCTGGTCTTCTAGTCTCTACATAATAATTGTATGATTATTATAAGTTACACTTTTTTGTTGTTCTCTGAACATCGTGTAATCTTTTTTATCAGCATATTTACTCATCAACTTACATGTCTACACTCAAATAAAAGAATCCCTAAATGTTATATGTCATGAATAGTTTTAAAGAACTTGAAAATCTCAGAATCCATGATTGATGAAACTTGTAAGAAGAATCACCCCATACACAAGCAAATCAATCTTATAAAAATCAAATTGTTTTGGCAAGCCTGAAACACAAATGTGAACCTTTGATTCAAAATCATTGACACTTTTTATATTGCTTAATTTTTTTTACTTCATGTAAAATTTCAAAGAGAATTTATAATGTTTAGAACTAAAAAGCAAACCTGTACACACACATATATGGAACTGTGATTCTCTCAGTATATCTTTAAACTATGAAAAATCTCCCCACATTTGAAAAGAGGTCATTTTTTTATTCACACTTTCATATGAGTTGTGTTCTCTTCATAAAAGCACTCTATAAATTTCCATTCTTATAAAATTGAGTATGTATACACATATAGTATATATTAACCCACATGTGTGAATATGTTCCATTTTAAATGATTTTTTAAATACATTTAATAAAAGGATTGGCAGTTTTCAGGAACAATTATACTTAAACTTCGAATAAATTCAAAGTGCTAGACTTTTTTACTAAAATCTAAGCTTAAGACTTAGGGACATCCACTGGGTGGCAGAAGTGTATCAGAAAAGTTCACAAATATGCCCTGTCCTGGGAATGTGCTGGTTATGCCAAGGTGATGCTACCAAGGGGGATATTTGCTGACCAGTTTTTTTTTTTTTTCTTCAGCTGTGTCCATGTGTGGGCACTGAGCCTGGAATCCCTTGCGGCTAGCAAGTCACATTTGCCAGATGCCTGGTAGAGTGAAACACTCCGGTCTCTGGCTAACAGGGTTTTCTCTCAGAGAAGCTGAGGTGTCTGTGTGAGAAAGAAATACTGAGTTCTCAGACTTACTAGTCCCCTGGTGAGTTAAAAGACCCAGAGTCTCCTTGAGGAGGTCAGTGTTTTGTTAGTATTAACTGCATAGTTGGTGTTTTTAATTTTACTCAGCCCTTTAAGAAAGGACTATGGAACAAAAGACTGACAATTTGCTTTTGTTTGTAATACTTTAAAATAGAAGAGGAAAGAGACACAAGGAAATATTTAGCTTTTATGAGAACACAGAGACTGAATTCATTTCTTTTCCCCATTGAAAACACTCTTTACATGTAAGATGATAAACCACAGTAAAGTAGTGGTTTGTATCCTTGGCATTACGGAATGATTTGTGATTATTTTAAAGTAGGGGTTGCTGCCAAGCTACTGACTAACGTGAGGTAACTTGTTTACAAGTCAGCATAGAGAGAAGAAGTGACAGCCTCTAAAGTAGGATTTCTCACATTTTAGCGTGTATGGGAATCCCCTGGGGATCTTGCTGAAATGAAGATTCTGAATCACTAGATGTGCCGGTTATCATGCTATTATCTCCCTACTCTACACCTGCCCTTCCAAGCTTTGGGTTGCTAGGGCTGGTCTCTGCAACTATTGGTGCTTTGCCAGCTAACTCTATGCTAGGCTTTTCCGTTAGGGGGTACTAGAGGGAGTCTGCAAAGCCAGAGGAGGAAAAAGGGACCCCGTCTACTTGTTACTATTGTGGGCGTCACCCAGGCATTGCTTTTCATTCAATGTGGCAGCTTCAGTACCTTTCTGTTGCAGCAACTTCCAGTTTGCAGATTTCAGCATTCTCAGGATAAACTTCATTATGCCCTTCAGAGACCCCAGCACTGGCCAAGTACCTGTCTGTCAGGGATTCTAACCACTTTTTTTTATCCCCTCACTCTGTAAGTGGTAGCTACTTTCTGCAGTTGCTATCACCCTAATATATTAGAGCTTTATTTTGACTCTTGCAATGACCAAGTTAATAACTTTATACCTAGTTAACAATTCTGTATATGAAACTCTCACTGTTCAAATAATTGGTGTGGTTTCTGTCTCCTTCCTGGACTCTGACACAGTAGATCTGGGATGGGGCCTGAGATTCTGCATTTCTGATAACCTTCAAGGTGATGTCAATTGCAGGTCCATGGACTACAGTTTTAATAGCAAGTAACTAGAGAACTGATCTTCAATTTTTGGTTATATAGTCAAGTCACCTGGGAGCTTAGGAAAATACCAGTGACTAGATGCCACCCCAAGTGAGTCTGATTTAGTTGGTTGAGGTGTGGCCTAAGCATTGTTTTTTTTAAAAAAAGTCTTTTTAAGTGATTCAGATATGCAGCCAGAGTTCAGGACCTCTGTTATACACCAGTAGTTCTCAAGCAAAGAGCAATTTTACCCTTCTCTTCCTTCAGGGACATTCGGCAATGTCTGGAGACATTTTTGATGATCACAATTTAAGGGACTGCTATTGGCATCTAGTGGGGAGAGACCAGGGATGCTATTAGTATAGTATAATGCACAGAAAGTCCCCTACAACAGAGGATTATTTCACCCAAAATGTCAATAGTGTTGAGGTTGAGAAACTCTTACCTAGAAGATGTGGCAAGTTCAATCTAGTTTATCTCTTTGTTGCCTCGTTCAAATATGTTTATTGGGCTTCTACTATAGGATTTTTTAGATGTTGAAAACTACAGAAATATTTGAGAGCCAGGTATCATCAGCAACCTTGGAGGAGAGAAGGTAGTCCCACAATGTACTTGTTGGGTAAAGATGCATGCTTTGTTTGCCACTTATTCTAAGTCTTGCAAGTTAACTGCAGTGTAAAGCTTGCTGGTGTATCTATGAGCTTCAGGGATTCTCCTAGAACTTTGTAGATACTATGGACTTTGTCCCATTGCATATCGTTGGTGGGAACTCTGGTGTCACTAACAAGAATGACAGTCCAAAAGTGGAGAGAAAGCTGACATGTTTCTCTGAGCCTCCATTTAGCTGCCAGCATGGTAATCAATACATATCCTCAAGAATTGAGGAATTGGTTAACTTCAGTAAGAATGAATAGTGAACTCACTAATGAATAATAATTTCCACTGTCTGGGTCTGTACTATGCGCCAGGTGCTTCGTTAGGCACTTTATGTTTAAGATTTTTAATCCTTTGAGGGGAAATTTGTTAACTCCATTATAAAGTCATGGAACCAAGACTCAGAGTATAAATAACTTGCGGATTTAACATAGCTTGCAAGGATCAGAGTTTGTATCACTTCGAAAAGTGATACCCCTAGATACACTCTATTAAGAATACTAAGGATTTTCATCCTAACAATGAATTTGTGTAATTTTTGATGGTAATATAAATGTCAGAGCTATAAAATGATTGCTAATGAAGACTGATAATGCTCTTTCACCCTTGTACTGCATCATTACCTCCAGATTGTTAATGCAGAGTTCTATGTTCCTGTACAGCCCCAAGGTCTGAGAGCCATGGATGGTGGCTGATCATTAAGATGCTAGCTGGTTCTCAGATAGCTTGCCCCCAGGCTTACTCAGCCCTGGACTTATACATTACACTGAACCTCAAAACAGAGAATGAGTGACTATGATGACCATCTGCCTCTTCAGCTGTTCTCTTGGCTGTTTCATTGGCTCTTGTCTTCCATTGGCTCTTGTCTTCCGCTGGCTCTTGGCAAGCAAATATGGTGCGCAAACAGGTAGTGTGTCTTCAAAGGCAGCGAACACTGTCATTTTAAAATTCATGTGTCTCTTGAGCATGGTTGCGACAACCATTCTGAAGATTTTGCTAAGATCATAACTCATTTTCTCTTTTACCAGAGCAAGCCTTACCTATATACCCCCTATGACAGTGTTTTCCAAACCAGGGTTCTGTGAAACCTGTTAGTGAACCATGCGGTCAGATGCCTAGCATTTCCATTTCTGTTTTAATGAAATAAAATGAAATAATGAAAATCATTAGAAAGCATTCCATGCAGTGTTATTTCATGTAACTTTTGCGTTATAAATATATTCACGTGTGGGGCCTATATTAATTTCCTATTGCTGCTAGAACAAATTGCCAAAAATTTCATGGCTTAAAACAACACACATTTATTACCTTTCAGTTCTGTAGGTTAGAACTCCAACACAGGTCTCACTGGACTAAAATCAAGGCATCTTCCAACTGTGTTCTTTTTGAGGCCCCAGAGGAGAATCCATGTCCCTGACTTCTAATTTCTAGAGGCTGACCTCATTCCTTGGCTTGTTGTCCCATACTCCATCTTCAAAGCAGCAATGGCCAGTTGACTCCTTCTCAAAGAACATCACTCCGACCTCCTCTTCTGCCTCCCTCTTCTACTATTAAAGACATTGTGACTACATTGGGCCCACAAGGGTAATCCAAGATAGTCTCCCTCTCTCAAGTCAGCTGATCAGAACCTTATTTCCCCTTTGACATTTCCCTTTTGACACTTAACCTAACATATTTAAGGTTCTGAATAGTAGGATGTAGTAGGCATTTTGTGTGTGTGTCATGTGTGCGGGGGTCATTTTACTTCCCACCATGAAAAATACAGCTTTATGTCAAAATATTCTGCTAAAAATATATCACACAGCCTTGGAATGCTTATATGTAGTGGTAGGTCAGATTCAAGTCATGTCTCACATGTCTTTGAGCCTCAACTTGAGGATTGTTTTCAGTTTCCTTTAACATGGAGGTTCATTCACAGGCCTAAATGTCAGCTGGTATCCTGTCACTTTCTATTTATTCTTTCCCTAAGAACAATTAGTATGAGAATGTAGCATGGAACATTAAAGTCAATTCATCATTATCTTTAAACAAGATAAAAGC
>NW_011889041.1:972797-988043 GCF_000151845.1 Pteropus vampyrus
TATAAATGTCAGAGCTATAAAATGATTGCTAATGAAGACTGATAATGCTCTTTCACCCTTGTACTGCATCATTACCTCCAGATTGTTAATGCAGAGTTCTATGTTCCTGTACAGCCCCAAGGTCTGAGAGCCATGGATGGTGGCTGATCATTAAGATGCTAGCTGGTTCTCAGATAGCTTGCCCCCAGGCTTACTCAGCCCTGGACTTATACATTACACTGAACCTCAAAACAGAGAATGAGTGACTATGATGACCATCTGCCTCTTCAGCTGTTCTCTTGGCTGTTTCATTGGCTCTTGTCTTCCATTGGCTCTTGTCTTCCGCTGGCTCTTGGCAAGCAAATATGGTGCGCAAACAGGTAGTGTGTCTTCAAAGGCAGCGAACACTGTCATTTTAAAATTCATGTGTCTCTTGAGCATGGTTGCGACAACCATTCTGAAGATTTTGCTAAGATCATAACTCATTTTCTCTTTTACCAGAGCAAGCC
Source organism: Pteropus vampyrus (assembly GCF_000151845.1). Taxonomy (NCBI): domain Eukaryota; kingdom Metazoa; phylum Chordata; class Mammalia; order Chiroptera; family Pteropodidae; genus Pteropus; species Pteropus vampyrus. The sequence goes on from NW_011889041.1 coordinate 973,286, forward strand.
TTACCTATATACCCCCTATGACAGTGTTTTCCAAACCAGGGTTCTGTGAAACCTGTTAGTGAACCATGCGGTCAGATGCCTAGCATTTCCATTTCTGTTTTAATGAAATAAAATGAAATAATGAAAATCATTAGAAAGCATTCCATGCAGTGTTATTTCATGTAACTTTTGCGTTATAAATATATTCACGTGTGGGGCCTATATTAATTTCCTATTGCTGCTAGAACAAATTGCCAAAAATTTCATGGCTTAAAACAACACACATTTATTACCTTTCAGTTCTGTAGGTTAGAACTCCAACACAGGTCTCACTGGACTAAAATCAAGGCATCTTCCAACTGTGTTCTTTTTGAGGCCCCAGAGGAGAATCCATGTCCCTGACTTCTAATTTCTAGAGGCTGACCTCATTCCTTGGCTTGTTGTCCCATACTCCATCTTCAAAGCAGCAATGGCCAGTTGACTCCTTCTCAAAGAACATCACTCCGACCTCCTCTTCTGCCTCCCTCTTCTACTATTAAAGACATTGTGACTACATTGGGCCCACAAGGGTAATCCAAGATAGTCTCCCTCTCTCAAGTCAGCTGATCAGAACCTTATTTCCCCTTTGACATTTCCCTTTTGACACTTAACCTAACATATTTAAGGTTCTGAATAGTAGGATGTAGTAGGCATTTTGTGTGTGTGTCATGTGTGCGGGGGTCATTTTACTTCCCACCATGAAAAATACAGCTTTATGTCAAAATATTCTGCTAAAAATATATCACACAGCCTTGGAATGCTTATATGTAGTGGTAGGTCAGATTCAAGTCATGTCTCACATGTCTTTGAGCCTCAACTTGAGGATTGTTTTCAGTTTCCTTTAACATGGAGGTTCATTCACAGGCCTAAATGTCAGCTGGTATCCTGTCACTTTCTATTTATTCTTTCCCTAAGAACAATTAGTATGAGAATGTAGCATGGAACATTAAAGTCAATTCATCATTATCTTTAAACAAGATAAAAGCTGAGGAGGAAATGAAATAAGGCTACTTTTTACAGAAAAAAAAATCCAAACTCTTTGCTCCTGAGACCTTTCCATCTCTCCCTGTGAACATTCTTTTCATCGCTAGTCTTGTTTCATATAGAATGTTATGGGATTACTGATCCTTCTCATACTTGCATACCCCTTTGCAGTGCATATGCTCAAGGATCATCAGTTTTGAGCATCGCTGTAACTATCCAAGATAAGTAAGAGTTATAATCGATAGTTTTCACTTGGGAAAAACAAAATATTAAGTTATTTAAATATAGTCAAAAGGCTATTAAATTTAGACATACCAATGTAGAGAACTGTAAAAATGTTGAGTTAACTTGTATTTGTTGGGCTTGTATTTGTTATGTAATATGGGCTCGGTCCAGTGCTAGGTACTATAGGAAGATATAAATAGATGACATGGTACCAGCCTATGGAAATTAGAATTATTTGGGAGGTAATATGTGAGTGTGTGTACATGTACATGTGTGCATATGTATACATGAGAATGTGGGAGTGTGTATACATATATGTGTGTGTGGATGGGTGTGCATGTTGTATGTATTTGCAAGTATGTTTAAGTATACGTGGGAGTGTGTGTACACAGATGTGTGCAGTTATGTGTATGTGTGCCTCCATGTGGAGGACACGTGTATGTATGTGTTTATGTGTTAATATGTGCATGTGTATGTGTGTGCACGTTAGTGTGTGTGCTGTGTATGCACAAGTGAATGTCAGAGGTAGCAGAATGCTCAAGTGCATAAAGTTTTGAGTCACACTGACCTTTACTCAATTCATCTTTTATGGATGTCCACTTCTCTAACTTGCTTTGAATATCCCTTGTTTAAACTTTGCGTAAAATCATACCACAGCCTAATTAGTAGGCTCAACACTAGGATAATTTCTGATTGGCCAGTTAATGAAGACTTATCAAGGAAAACTTTAAGTTCTTTGCTCTTTTTGACTTCTCTGTTTCCTGAAACAGAATGAGCTAATGAAATCCACATTTAATTAACTGCTAGTATAAAGGCCTTAGGGAAAGGCAAAAAAATAATCAGCAATAATGTTCCCTTTCATGGGAGAGTCAAAGGGAATAATGTGTACTGGCAAGAAGAAAAGAGTAAGCAAACTGTGTTTGGGAGATTAACAAGCTTTATTGCAGAGTGCCTTCAAGATAGAGAAAATGTGGGCTGAGGAAAGAGGGTGAAGTGAGGGGTGAATGACTGTAGAGGGCAGGTTTAAAGGGTGGGAAGAGCACTTGTAATTTGCTCCATAGAGATCTTGGGGTAGCATCTGAGAACATTTTCATTTAAATACTATTACATCACATGAGTACTTGAGAAGGTGTTACACTAATTTAAATGATGTCACTTTTTAGCCATATGTTTCCTTCTTGTTGTTCTAACTGAAGAGAAATGAGAAGACTTCACTTCCCTTTTAAATATATATATACATATATATATATAGTGTGTGTGTATATATATACATGTACATTATATATATATATATTCTTCTGTGAAGGAATTTTTGTACTTAACATTTATGAAGATTAAAGCCATTTGGAAACTAAATATTTTAAAATTTGTGACTTCCTTGTGTTATATAAGGTAGACTCTTCAGAATAAACTCTACCGTCAGAGTTCTACCCTAAGGACAATTGGGTTTTAAGATTTGTTCCAGATTTAAAATATGCAAAGTAAGTATAATTAAAAAGAAGCAAAAGCCTGATGCTTTTTAAGAAGCTATTTAAGACTATGATTAAAAGCTGGAAAACACTAGTAATGATTTCAGTGAAACCAAACATACTTTTATTGAGTTCTTATTCTGTGCTAGGCTTTATGCTTGGTGCTGGGTGGACAGGAAGAAGGAGAAGAGGGAGATCAGATATAAAGATGAATAATGCCTGACACATAATAAATACCCCTTGGATGAATGAATAAATGAACAAGTCCTTGCTATTGATTGATTCAGTTTGTTGGGAGGGAGAGAGGGGGTGCTAGGGAGACAGACACAAAAAGAAATAGACATGAATAGAGACTGGTTTAGTTCTCAGCATTTGGCTGCACATTGGAATCACCTAGGATATTAAAAAAATATTAATGATAGATGCCACCCTAAGTAAGTCTGACTTAGTTGGTTTGAAGGCAAAGAAAAGGCAGAAGGAAAAACTGTGCCAACGGACCCAGGAAGTTAGAAAAGCAAGGCATATATGGAGAGGAATAAGTGATTTGGAATAGGTAAAGTGTTGGGTGAACTGATTCAGATGATGGAACTTCTGGACAGATGGTGGACAGGTTGGTGGAGTTCAGCTCCTGAAAGGCCTGGTTGCCATAGTAATGAGATGGATTTTATTCTGTAGCCATTTGAGAGCCAAGGGAGAATTGTAAGGAAAGGACATAATAAGATTTTTACTTTGGAATGGTAATTTTGGAATGAGTGGAGTTCATTAATGGGGAGGGATAAACACCATTGCTAGGAGGCTATTGCACTAGTCCAGGTGAATAAAGTCATTGGCATTGGGATGGAGAAGAAAAGCCATATTCACAGAAATTTTTGACTCACACAGTCTTGCTAACTAATTGGCTGAAAGTGATGAGAAAGAAGACATTCTGAGATAATGCTAAATTTTCTAGATTATACTTTCAAGTGTAAAGATCATTTTCAAACATTGACTAAAAAACTACAGACATCTATATAATAATATTTACAGTTTTAGCATCTGTTGATTGAGAAAATCAAAATATTTGACAAGCTCGCTCCATGTAAGCCACTTTTGTTCTGTTTACTATTTGATCTCTCCCTCTCTTTTCAGTGAGTGTGTGTGTGTGTGTGTGTGTGTGTGTGTGTGTGTTTGTGTGGTCCCTGCTCTGCCTTCTTGAGATTAAATCTTTTTTATTGAAATGTTTGAGTTACAGTATACTTCTTAACAAGGTTTATTTAAAACATTGGTTTCTCCCATGGATAGTTATTCACATTTGTGTATGGTTTTCATTAATTTCTTGGAGCAGCCTTATTTCATTATTTGTGGGCCTCTCACATATTACCAACCATCACGCCTATTTTTTTCTATCACTGGGCACCATTGACAGAAATGATTTGCCAAAAAAAAAGTACATGTTCATTATATATACTTATAAAATGTAGGAAAGTCGAAGAAGAAAAAAATAAGAATTATTCATAATAGAACTCTCTCACACTGTTAGCATCTTGGTATATTTCAAGTATGCCTTTGGTTTATGCCTATACTTATTTGTAAAGTTAGGAGATAGCTTCCCAATGAATTTTTATTCTCCCTCTTTATTTTTTCTCTTAACTTTAGATTATGAGAATTTCTCCACCTGATTAAATATTTGTTAAAAATTTAACATTTAATGACGTTATATTATTCCAACAGATGAATTCATAGTAATTTTTTTACTATGCTCCTTTGTTGAACTTTGTTTTTTCACTTTCATAAATAATGCTATACTGAGAACTTTGCACATAAATCTTTGTGCAAGTTCTGATTCCCTTAGGATAGGTACTTAAAAGGGGATTACTGGGTTAAAGTATATTATTATCTCTGAAGATCATTATACAGATTGCTGAATTACTTTTCAAAAATGTTGAGCACATTTACTGAATGTTAGAATGATTACCTCGAACATGTGCCATAATTGTAATAGAAGTTTTTCTGATCTATACTGAACATCTTTTAAATGAGAAGGATTAGTCCAAAAAACTACATTAATGCTGTGAAAGCCATGGGAAAGTATATAGCTTGGTAAGTAGATGCAGTATAGTCTTATTTTTTATAGTAATGAAGGGGATTGTTGATATAAATAATTTTTAAGAACAAAGTTTATTAGCTCAGTGGTCCTGCAATAGATTGGTTTTCAGTGGCAAGGAATCTTACTAAGGAATGATCATTTTATTTAGAAGAACATTATCTACTGTCCAGATAACCTGTACACAGAGAATATCCTTCTTTGCAAGATAAAAAAAATCAACCTGTACATTTCTTGGGAAATCTTTCTATATTCAAAATTGTGTATGGCTAACAAGGGTCTGGATCTGGTTTATTTAATCCAACACACAAGCAATGCATCTGGAAGAAGTCTTCATACTATGAAATGTTCTGCATGCTGGTCTGACCACAGAGGCGTTTTCCCATCATAAGCTTGTGCTGAACAAACTTTGAACCATTTATATCATGTATCTGGCATCCAGAGCTCTTCTCTCTGACTGCACATGTTTTATAATAATAGAACAATAGAAATATTGCTCTAGTCTTTGTACCTTTGTTTGTAATTTTTTTCTCCAGGAATATTTGCTCCAAAATTATTTTCTCTTTTATGGAAAAATCATGCATATAAAAGAAGAGGACATTTTGTGTTTAAATAAAATTTACCACCATCTCCCAACAGAAATAAATATCTTGTTTACCCTTTTCAGCCTAAAATTTTCCAATTTCTTTTTTCTTGCTTCCTTCAGTGTTCCATGAACATCCTCAGTGATACCTATAATTGTAATACAGTTTTGATAGTAACCAATACTAAGGCTTACTGAGGTGTTTGGTGAATCTGGGAACACAGACATTTAGTGTGTGACCCTAATCAACAGTTGCTTATTTGGCATTCCTAGAACTGTAATTTGAAGGCACCAGAGCTTTTAAAATTCCTCCAAAAATACTTACAATGGAAACTTACCACTTAGAAAATAGCAATCCTAAAAACCCATGCTTGACACGTCATCTCCCAAAACAACAGCAAAGTTACTCAGTATTGAAAGACATTTTCTAAGAGTTTCTAGAATTCAATATTTCTTATTTTTGAACATCCAGACTACTTGTTACCTTATCTTTCTTATGACACTTAACCTTTTCTTTGGGTATTACAGTTATTTAATTATAGACCTTATCTCCAAAATCTAGGCATCATTTGATTCATACCTGTGCCCAGCCTCCCACATAGTATAAGCTCAATTGATACAAGAATTGGGTATTATATTATTTCTTAAATTTTCTATTTGAGATCTGGAGGCGACCATTCAACTCACAGGCTCTGGAGGTGCCACTCCAGATTAGCAGCATGGGATAAAGAAGGAAATGGATAAATTAATACAGCAATAGTAAAGTAATCACTCAGTTCATGATGAAGAAGGATAGCAGAATTGGAGATTTTATTTTTATAAAGTTCTGAAAGTATTCTTGAAGTCTAGATCTCACATAACATGAGCGCTTAGGGTTGATAATGATGTCATTGGTGGTGGTTAGAGGTGAAGTTTCTTCCTTGCTTTTTCTCATTACCATACTATTTACAAAAATATAAAATCTTTCTTAGCACCCTCCCATAGTCTTTATCATGTGTGCATTAAATGTGAAACTTCTTCATAAACTGTAACTTGATAACTGTTGTTTGATATTATCATCATTCATGAAAAGATAACTATCTTCAAAGACATATAAAAACTCCCACTTTATTTCTTTTTGTCAGGCCTAACATTCTAGGCTGTTGTCCTATTTCTAAGTCTTCTGAACTGGGAACGCTTGGATACAAAAGTGGCAGGAAATACAGAGGGCAAGGGTGTTGAGTTATTAGGATTGAAGGAGAGAAAAATCTGGTATGGTGGAAAGAACATTTCCCTTGGAGTCAGACAGACTCAAGCCTCAGTTTCCTCAGCTATAGAATGGTGATAATAAAATCTCTTTCCTATACAAGATCATGAGTGTTAAGTTGCTGGTCTGGTCACAGAGTGTACAAGCGCAGGTGTTTCCATCCTTCTGCCTAACGTGCCCATAGCCTTTGATCAAGCTTCCCTGATAGCATTTCGCTTAGTTTATTGTAACCACCTCCTAGACTGCTGACTCCTTAGAGGGCAGAGATTGTCTCCTGTTCACTTTTCATTTGTAGTGACCAGTTTGGTTCCTGGTAAACACTGGAGTCTCCATGAGTGGCAGTTATACTGAGCTGCATTCAATTGTGCAAAAGAATTCACAGTGATATCAGAAATTTGGAGAAGAGTTGAGAAACTTGGAAAGAAGCAGAACAGAGCAATAAAAGACTGGTACTGTGCTACCTATTTACTTATCTTGTAATAGTTTGGGGCTTAGTCAATACCTGTTGAATGGTTGATATTAATAAGAACATTTGTTTATGATCGCCACAGGAAAGGTATGTGGAATCAAGATTAGTTGACCTAGCTAAGTGCTTGGTATGTACTGGACACTGAATAAACATTCACCGAATCAATGAAAAAGTGATTGAGTAAATACACAGTAAACTCATAGATAGTAGTTGAGTAAAACATTATTTGGAAGATAATATATGTGATGGAAGGTGGTAACCATTTGTATGTCACCTACATTGTGTGTGTATGTGTTTGTGTGTGTGTGTGTGTGTGCGTGCGTGTGAGAAAGGAGAGAGAGGAAGGGGAGGGGACAGAAAGGAAGGGGAGAGAAGAAAAGGGTAGGAAAGGGAAAGGAATGAGTGTTCAAATGAACCACTGAGGGAACTGAGTAATTTATCAGTCTTAGTGTCCTGTCATTGCTATTAAACATTAATTTAGATTACTGAGGAAGGTTGGTGATCTTAGAGGCAAAGGGAAAACTCTGAGATAACTAACTCAGGTAGCTGAGATACAAAGCTATCTGATCCTGGAGGACAGAGGAAGAGGTAGCACCTGTTATTGCTAATACCTCTTGCTAGTTCACTTGCTTGCAGACAATATTGTTCACCAGGATAAACCAAGACTCATAAAAAAACTTCATTTGACATTTCAAGCAATTAAATGAACACAACTTTTATTTTCCACCTGAGGTTTGTGAGTCACCCTTCAGTGTTTCCAGTACTTTTCCTGTACAACACTGGAGTTATCAAATCTGGCAATAGGAGCTGAATGGTTCTCATGAGGATTGCATCCAAAAGGAATAGCCACGAGGAGAAAAAAAAAAATGGTGTGGATAATAGAGGCTCTGTTTATCCCTCTGGCGACCAAATCAAAGTTATGACGGAAACAAGGAGCAGCAGCAAAGAAAAATCACCTGGGATCTAGATGAACAAGCCATACAACTAGGGAGAAATCCAAGAAAGCACCCTGCAACGGCAGAAGGTAGGATGGGGCGAGGATGCCGGGGGACCCGGTCCTGAGCAGCTGAGTGAGACAGAGGCTGCGGCAGCGGCAGAAGCCTTTTAAAGGGGCCACATTTGTGAGTGGATTTTCGCGGTGACGGACCTGCTCTCTCTGAGCACCAGTGCCCGTTGGGCTGCGCACAGGGGGCACGAGGGACTTACAGGGAGATATTGTTGGCGTGAGGGTCTAGGGGAGGCTTGCTCAGTACAGAAGTGCCGGTGGAATCCATTGTTCCCTATTGAGCCATTCCCTCCACCCCCCGCCGTGCATGGGTACAGTGCTGCCGTAGCTGTGACGTCATCAAACTGGATAACAGAGGTCACTCTGCCCAGAGGATTCCCTGAAACCCTGCCTCCCCCAACCCGGGCCCCACCCAAGCCACATCCACGTATATCCTAGGTGACTCAGATGCGCCTTGCTGAGCAGTGCCTAGACTCACACTGGAGGCAGCTGGCCTCAGTTTCTGGTGTGGCCTTTTGAGGAAACTATAAGCACAGCATCTGTGGATTGCTTGCTGAATCTTGACAGGTGCCCTGGAGGGGTAGAGGCTCTGGCTAAATTTGGCCTGCAGCTGAACCCCTTTCAGGCCTGTGCCACTGGACACCTACTTCACAAATCCACACTAATAAGACCAGGAGACTTAGGAGCTTTGCTTAGTACATAGAAACAGATGTGGAAAGGCAGCCAAAATGGGAAGACAAAGGAGTAGAAACCATATGACAGAACAGAACAGAGATCCAGATATAATAGAGTCAAGTAATCTAACAAATGCAGAGTTCAAAACACTGGTTATAAAGATGCTCAATGAACTTTTGGGAAATGTGGAGAACTCCAACAAAGAGATAAACATGGAGATGGAGATTATAAGACGGAACCAGTTTGAAATGGAGAATGCATTATCTGAGATGAGAAGTGTATTGAATGGAATAAACAAAGGAATAAATAAAGTGAATAAAGAAGAGGATCAAATGCCCTATCTAAAGGACAGGAAAGCCAATCAAGACACTCAATCAGAATGGTAAGAAAAAAGAGGCCAAGATTGTAAAGATGATTTAAGGAGGATATGGGACACTATTAAGACTCCAAATATTTGTCTGATCTGCATAAGTGAAAAAAATCAAGATGTTGAACAGCTGTTTGAAGAAATAATGATGGAAAACTTCCCTAACCTGGTGAAGGAAATGGACATAAAACCCCAGGAAGCTCAGAGGATTCTAAAAATCAGGGATCCAAAGAGGCCCACACCAGGACACATCATAATTTAAATGCCAAAGGTTAAATACAAAGAAAAACATTTAAAAGCAGCAAGAGAAAAACAAATAATTACATATAAGGGAACACCTGTATGACTGGCAGCTGATTTCTCAAGAGAGACTATGCAGGACAGAAGGGCTTGGTAAAAAACATTTGAAAGAATGAAGACCCAAGATATAAAACCAAGAATAATTTATCCAGCAAAGCTATCATTTAGAGTTGAAGAACAGATAAAGAGATTCCTAGACAAAAATAAACTAAAGGAATGTATCACTACCAAGCCAGAATTACAGGAAATGTTGGAGGGACTTCTTTAAGAAGAAAAACCATGTATCAAAAACAGGAGTAAAGAATGGTAACAACTACATTTCTATCAGTAAGTACCTTAAGTGGAAAAGAATTAAATGCTCCAGTCAAGGGATAGAGTGGCTGAAAGGATAAGAAAACAAGACCCCTACATATTAAAAGGAAGGGAATGGAAAACAATATTGCTTTGATGGACCTAGAAGGTATTTAAGTCAGACAGAGAAAGATAACACTATATGATTTTACTTATATGTGGAATTTAAGGAATAAAAAGAACAAACTAAAAAAAAAAAAAAAAAAAAAGAAGGAGTAGCCACTGCTTCCTTGTCAGGAGGAAGACACTCCTGGCCCCTGCTGTTGCTATCAGTGAATCTGGGAACTGCAGAGACCCAGGCAAAGGTGTCAGCAGCTAACACTGCTACAAAAAAGCCATTGAAACCACTTCAGCCTCATTCTACTACTGGCTAATTCCTAGCCCAGTGCTAAGCAACATCATTCTCATACATGAACATAATTTAGCTGAGGTCTAGGAGAAGAGAACATTTTATTACTATTTTAAGAGCAAAGGCATTTAGGGAGGTCAGTGGAGGTTCTAGCACAGGTTCACCAGGCATTGGTGTGATGTGGGGGAGTTGCTGCCATTCCTGAGCCTCAGTTTCTTCTTTTGCATTGTTGCCATGCTTCTTTTCAGCCATGGTGCTATTCTTGAGGTCAGTGAGAACAGATGTTAGTAGGCTTTGTAAAATGTACCACACTGCATGCATGTACAAATATGTTTATTTAGTATTGTGCATATCTGGAGGGAGAGAAAAAAAGGAATGGGGAGAGGGAAGCCTCTCTGGTTATTATCAGGAATTTGGTTCATTAGAGGGAAGAGTGGGGGTTCCATGTTTATAGACTCCCCTATAAGCAACACAAAATAAGAGAGTGAGAGGACAAAGAAGGATGTACTTATAAGGATGAACTTCTTTTTGTCTCTCTCTTCAACCTCCTACTGTCAAACCTCCTGCTGCTCCCTTTTGACTTTCCCACAGGGATGTGTCAGCTAGAATGACTTTTGAGATCATTAAATGTTAACTCCAGGCAATTATTTCATAGTTTTAAAAATATCACACCATTTACGCTAGTCTATTCACATAAACTGAATAAGGCAAACCTAATGCTCAAGGGAGAGGATATTGGTGGTAGAAATTCTTATGAGAAGAGAAAAATGAAAGTGGCACAAAATATTTAAAATTGTTTTATAATAAAGCCTTAAAGATTCGAAGGGCATAATTTGCTACTTCGAACAATATTATTATTTCATGCTCCAACAAAAGATGCTCCAGAGGTCTTTAATTTTGACCAGAATTATATAAAAACTAATGGGCATTAACAAATAACAAATTAGGTAGGATTTCTGTTGCCTTTGTATAATTAGTGCAAATATCATTCCCTTATCAGAAGATAATTATCAGTCTGTGTCTTATTAACCACCTCTGCATCTTATCAGAATTCACAAATCATTGTTGGCATTGTTATGTTCATGTGCTTATCTTCAACTTATTTAGTATTTTTAGTATTAACAAAGTTAATACTAAATCTAGTTTTAACAAAGATGTTTAATATCTGAAATGACTTACCCAAAAGGTGATAAAAAGTAGAATATGGACTTCTAAGGTCAAGGAGTTTCAGAACATTTAAAAAATCTTGTATATAGTTGTAAAATATCTATATGAATTGGCATATTCTCATAAATTACTGTGCTGATCCTAATAGAAATAACTAGGACATATGGCAGACATTACATATGCATAGGAGTCACAATAAAAATATCTCCTGAATAAATGACAGTACCTGTTAGAGTTGTGCTAGCTGTGGTAACAAACAAGTCTCCAAAGGTATAATGGGTCAAGTATTATAGAAGTCAATTTCTCACTCATACAAAGTCCCAAATAGGGAATCTTAACTGAGAGGGGGCTCTCCTTCAGACTGTGATTAGGGACCCCAGTTTGCTCTATTTTGGGGAGTTCTCCCCTATTCGACAGTGGTTTCCCAGGTTGCTCATCTCTATCAAATCATGAACAGGAAAAGAGGATGAAGGATCACGTACAAGAGGTGTTTATGCGCCAGGAACAATTCACTGGCTAGAACTCAGGCTGTGTCTCTAGGAAAAGGAGGAAGCAGGTTTGATGATGAGCTGGACAGTCTCTGTCACACTAACTCTCACACATTGTTAACTCTCACTGAACACTGGTAATTATTATTGTTGTTGTTATTATTATAGTGAATGTCAACATACACCTTTATGTTTTAGGTGATGTGAAGAATAAAACATGTTTTTGCAAGTTTATGTCATATTGAGAACCAAGATTAGTAATCTAGATCCCAGTTTGGGAGAGGAGGTGAAGAAGATACTCATAATCTGTTCCTTAGACTGAAGGTCAAGCTTAAGGTACCTGGATTTTATAGTAACTATTTTATATTCAGACCTGAGCTGTATGCAGTGGAAACAATATATAGACACGACTATGTATTGAGTCTCTATGAGCTATTAATAGTAAACTGCACAAAGGAGAAGAATGGTGAAATTATTTCCTTTTCCTGAATGTAGTTTGATATAATCTTCATCAAATACATTCTTTAAAGAATGAAAATGATTCTTAAAATGAGGCTAGTAAAGTACATCTAATGTCTTTTTTCCATTTCCTTTAGATGCTCTGAATGAAAATGTTACCTGTGTGTAGAACTGTTGTTGTTTTAGTGTGAAAGCAGTTGTGAGCTATAGGTAAACAAGCCAGTGGGGCTATGTTGAATAAAACATTATTTACAAATACAGGCAGCAGCCCGGATTTGGTTCATGAGCTGTAGTTTACTGACTCCTGGTCTAGAATGTTCAGTACTTTTTAAAAAGTTTACATTTTTTAATTTTACATTAGATGTTTATGACATTTATGAAGCTGATTTCTCTGTACAAAGTTTGGAATTTTACTTTCTCTTTGATTTTTGGTGGGAAGACCTAAGATAACATTGACTAATTCACTATGTCTTTTGTCAACAGTATTAATGAAGCTATAAATCATAATTGTGTTGGCATGTTTTATTAGATCACAGACCTCTACAGGCTGTTGGTGACCCAGAGTAGAACTGACTCATTAAAAGCACTGGGAGAAAGTCTTTAGAGACTGCTATGGAAGGGTTTGTAAGCCTTTTTTTATTAAATTTAGTCTTTAATAAAACTTTAATTGTGTGTATTTGCTTTGTATTTGACTATCATCTCATAGGTAGATGGAATTTAATTTTCTACTTCAAAAGATTTGCACTGTAAGACTCCAGGTAGCATCAATCATTCTATTTAATGTTTTCAAACTGTCTAGGAGAAGATTGTCTTCTAAAATGTTGTCATCAGCAAGTAGAGTGAAAAAAATGAAAAATAACCCTCTGCACCTGGCAGAAGTACATAAAGAGACCGAATTAAATGATGCAGATGGAACAGGTCTGCTCTCCACTGAATTAAGATTATATCACAGAGGTAAACTGTAGGCAGAGAGTCTTCTTTAAGTAAAGTGATTTAGAATTATGATACCTCCAGCATTTGTTTATTACAAATGTTTTTGAACTAAGTTGCAACGAGGGTGTGGAGTGTCATTGTCTGCCCTTGGATTAGGCCCTTCTGGTAGGCGGTAAGGAGGAAGGAAGGGAAAGGACAGTGTCTTCTCCTTAGCTGGCTCTGTTGTAGCCCTTGAGATTCCGGTTACTGCTTTCCTTTGGACTAACACTAACTAACCTCTGGTGACTCATGTGTGAAAAGCATCTTAACTTCTAACTCCCCATTTGGCATCTGCTCTGCACAGTCTACTCCAGAGCCTCTTGTGCCTGTGGTCCCTATCAAGAGTCTTAGGACATCCATTTGATCCATGGAAAACTCACACGTTCTTGATTTTTTTCAAGTAGCTTTTAGACTGTTTCACTGCCAGCCCTGTCTTAGCTCTGCTGCCTCACTCCAAGTGTCTTCTCCTCTTGCTCAAATAAGCACAGTGGGCAAATCCACAGACCTCTGTGTAAGCAGACATCCACTGTGGAATGAGATGCCAGTCTCCTGTTCATTTAGGCATCTCCCGTCTCTGAGCGATTATTTTACAGTCTCTCCCTCCCTGGATTGTGAGAGGTACCTTTTATTTCCTGTGGGTAAAGAAGGAGAAAAGCTTTATAAAAAAATATTGATGACTCCTGGGCAAGAAGAAAGTCCCACCCAACATCCTGTTTCAGTATCTCGGGATAGGTTAATGGTGGGGATAAAAGATATAAGTGGATGGATTAGAAATATTTAGGAGATAATATTTATAGGAGTTGGTGACTACATTATTAGGTTAGATTAGGTATAAGGAGTAAAGAAAAAAGGGATGAGAGAGATGAACACCAGAGTAGAATCAGTTTGGATGTTCTTGTATCACCGACTCAGTTTTTGATATGCTGAGTTCTAGAAGATGGTGCAGGCATTGAGGTAGAAATGTCACGTTGGAAATTAGTTACCTGTAGTTTAGAGGACAGGTCTTGAAGCAGATTAAAATTTGTGAACCATGTGAATATAATCTTCTAGGGAGACAGTATAGGATGAAAACAAGAGGGTATCTAGGATTGATCTTTGAGGAATTCTAACATTTAATGGTTGAGTGGATAGGAAAAAGCATTCCAAAGGAAAATGAGAAGCAGCAGCCATAGAGGTAAAAGGAAAACCAGGAGGTGGTTTCCAGAGTGGACGAGATGCTTAAGTCAGAGAGAAATGGTGGGATAAGATGCAAGTGGCAGAAGGGTGACTTGTGGTTACCTATTTATATTACTCCCATTTAGGGTAATAACTAAATGGAAATGCAAATGTAAATGAAAGCATTATGAAACTCTCGTGAATTTATTTGAAATTTTCATGTTAAATAAAAATTAATTTCAGCAATTTGCTTCCCATATGTGTTATAATCAGTTCCAGAGAGATTTCATTTATCATAAAAACAATGCTTTATACATCACAAGGAAAACTTATGAACCAAAGAATTATCCCACAAAGGAATATAAGTTCATTCTTTATAGATTAAAAAAAAA
>NW_011889041.1:988093-993380 GCF_000151845.1 Pteropus vampyrus
GATGGATTAGAAATATTTAGGAGATAATATTTATAGGAGTTGGTGACTACATTATTAGGTTAGATTAGGTATAAGGAGTAAAGAAAAAAGGGATGAGAGAGATGAACACCAGAGTAGAATCAGTTTGGATGTTCTTGTATCACCGACTCAGTTTTTGATATGCTGAGTTCTAGAAGATGGTGCAGGCATTGAGATAGAAATGTCACGTTGGAAATTAGTTACCTGTAGTTTAGAGGACAGGTCTTGAAGCAGATTAAAATTTGTGAACCATGTGAATATAATCTTCTAGGGAGACAGTATAGGATGAAAACAAGAGGGTATCTAGGATTGATCTTTGAGGAATTCTAACATTTAATGGTTGAGTGGATAGGAAAAAGCATTCCAAAGGAAAATGAGAAGCAGCAGCCATAGAGGTAAAAGGAAAACCAGGAGGTGGTTTCCAGAGTGGACGAGATGCTTAAGTCAGAGAGAAATGGTGGGATAAGATGCAAGTGGCAGAAGGGTGACTTGTGGTTACCTATTTATATTACTCCCATTTAGGGTAATAACTAAATGGAAATGCAAATGTAAATGAAAGCATTATGAAACTCTCGTGAATTTATTTGAAATTTTCATGTTAAATAAAAATTAATTTCAGCAATTTGCTTCCCATATGTGTTATAATCAGTTCCAGAGAGATTTCATTTATCATAAAAACAATGCTTTATACATCACAAGGAAAACTTATGAACCAAAGAATTATCCCACAAAGGAATATAAGTTCATTCTTTATAGATTAAAAAAAAAATCTCTGCGTGTATGTGTGTGTGTGTGTGTGTGTGTGTGTGTGTATGTGTGTGTGATTTTCTATCTAAAGCCAATAATAGCATATGTTCTTTTAAGATTTCTTATATATCACTTATGCTGTGTGCTGGGTTAATGATCAAAATATCAGGAAAATATTTAAAGAACTGCCTAAATTGTATGAAGCTTATTATAAAGAGAATGTTCAGCAGCTGTTTTCTATTTCTTCTAATAAAAATAACATAGCTTCATCTTAAGCCATAGAAACTTGGTTAATGAAAAAATAGAACTGTTTTCTAGAACAGAATGAACAATAGCGGGTTCCTGGATTACAGAATAAATCATGGCTTAAATGAACCATGATTTGGGGATATTCTGGAGCATACTCTTGGCTTCCCTAGCTGTGGACATTACTATAAATGAGTTTTTTTTCGAATGCACACAGTCCTTATTTTTTCTCTGACTTAAGTAAGCATCCTGTCTACCTTGAAGATGGCAAAGCATCTACAATTTCTTTTTTAGGGCTTATTTCTCACCACTCCCTTATTGCAACTCTCTATTTTAGTAAAACTGCAACCTCCAAATAAATATGGCCTTTGTGCCACTGGGTCAGACTTTTCTCTAAATCTTTGGAAGATCTGGTTCAGATGTCACTTCTGCCATGGAACATTCCAAAACACCCCAATTAAATGTAATCTCTTTTTCTTATTTCTTTAGCCTTTTTTGAAATAACACTATTTAAAACGTATTCATTTATTCGATAAATATTTATTTAGTATCTACTGTATCAGACTTTATATTTGTGATAGGTGTTTGGGACAAAGTAGTTCTTGATTTTATGAAGTTTGTATTTTTGTGGTAGTGTAGTGGTCAAGGCCACATGTTTTGGGGCCAGTTTTCCTTGGTTTTCATCATGTCTATATTACTTCCTAGCTGGGTCACCTTGTACAAATTTTTATGATTCTGTGCATTAATGTCTTCTTCCAAAAACTGGGAAGAAATCACAACTACCCAAAAGAAATTACTTTGGTTTCAGTATGTGCACCACCCCAGATCCATGTCCTTACCTTACTTTCTAGCTGGAGCAGTAGCTAGAACAGCTTGTCCTCTTCCCATAAGCATGGAGCCAGCTGCTGCCACTGCTACAGACCTGGGGCCTGCAAAGTGGCTAATTCTGGTCTAATTGAAGATGGGATTGACTTCTCAGAGACATGGTGCTTAGTACCGTTCTGTGTGTGTGTGCCTCGGAATCTCTCTTGATTTTCTGTGAGCACCCAGCTTGTCACAAAACTGTGGCCAGATCTGTATCTCAGTCCTTTGTATATGTTCTTCTTCCCCGCCCCCTTGCCCTCTTCTTACCCTCCTGCTTCTCTGGGATAGCATATACGTTTTTGGTTCAGACTCTGTTTTCTAGGGAGCTTGGATTAAGACACCACTTCATTGGCTTATTGTGAGGATTAAATGGAAAGTTCTCAGAACAGTACCTGACACAGAGTAGGTAATAAGTGCTAGCAGTTATTGTGGGAAAAATGAATAAGAGCACAGAGGAGAGTCTAGGTTGAGCAAAGGAGGGTTATTTAAGGATTCACAGAAGAAATGCTGCCTAAGCCAAGACTTGAAGATTGAGTAGCCAAGTGTAGAATTTGAGAGTGGGGTGCATTTGTGAATATCCTGAACAGAAGGAACATTACATTTGAACGTTTGGAGATAAGAAAGAGCCTAGGTTTGAGGAATTGGATGTATTAATAATTAAAATTTGTATCTATTTAGCTATAGTTATATGCATTTAGCAGAGACAGTAAATTTTATCAAATATTTCACTTTCTTTCCTATATTTCCCAGTCCTCTTGCAGTTCTGGATAATGAAATGTAAAGGAAGTGACATGTGTCATTTCTGGGCTGAGGTATGGTAAAATCTATGTTCTTCCTCTACTACAATAATCAGAGACCACATGTTCCAGGTGGGTGGGATATGACATGGTAAAGCTGCCATCACCCGATTCCTTAAGTAACTAGGTGGAGCAGAGGCTCCACGTAACCCACCTGTAGTGAGAACAAGAAATAATCCTTTGTTAAGTCCAGCAGAATGTTGGAATTGGTTTGTTATTGCAGCATAACCTAGCTCATTCTTACTAATACAATGATTGATCTCCCTGACTACAATGATAGCTTCTGGATCAGGACCATGCTTAGGGTGAGGCAAGCTGTTGGGGAGCTAGGGTGCAGAATTGAAGGAGGTACTCACTTTTAGGTTTGTGCAAGTGAGTGATACAACCAATGCGGAGTGACTGGGAAGAAGAGTGGTGGGAGATGGTATCTAAGAGGTTGAGGCTTCAAAGGCAATTAAAAGGTCTTTGGATTTGTAGTAGAATTATAGTTAACTCCTTATTTTCTATAAAAAGTGAAGGCGAGGAAATTTCAAGAAAACCAAAAGCCAGAAGAATTCAGTTAGACATTGAAAACTTGCTTTTATTACTTAAAGCAAAATTGTACTTCAAAAATGATCTTCTTTGCGGAAAAAATTGTCTTCCACTTTCATTTTCTCAAAAATTCTCACTAGACATTCCTCGTTGTTTGTAATAATATAACAACAGTACCTCACAACTTTCATTGAATTATTTCCACCCATGGCCTTCTTGTGAGTTAAGTCCGTGGTTACAGAAGAACCACTCAATCTGGGTTAGAGTAATTTCTTGAGGGAGGATAAAAAATAATTTAGCTTAAGCCTAGATTCCTGAATAATATTCTCTTGTTAAAGCAGACTTGTTACTTGGTTCCCACTCTCTTTTTCACTGTTGTTGAATTTGAAACATGCTGTATGTATGTGGTAGGGTGGTAGTGGGTCATGCCTACACTCTGGGTTCGAATCCAAATGTTAAGGCGAGAAAGTATGTCATGGTTTTGCTCCTTTATAAAGACATTGATCTGAAAATGCCCAGAACAAATCCAGGATATATCGTGGCTTGGAAACTGACAGATGCTGAAGTGGCCATGTGTTTCTTTAAACTCTAGTTATGAAGGGCACATATTTGCAATCTGAAGTAATTGGTTTTGTGAAAGCTATCTTAAGCAGCAACAATATTCTATTCTATGTCATTTGCAACCTGGCTGTAGAAATTAGCTTTTGGGAAAAGCACATGTTTTTCTAAGAAGCTATTAATTGAATTAAAGGTTAAAGCCTAACTGTCCCTGGTGGTTGGATAATTGAAAGATATTGATTGCCAAAATAAAAACAATGAGATACATTCAGGGAAGAGTATATATTGGATGTGTTCAGTTCTTAGAAAAATAAATGTGGGACCATGTAATCTTACCACAGTTGGATACATATGTTTTTAGAGATACGATGTAATTTTAAAAAATGTCAGCTGTGTGTGTCCCATAAATAATGAAAACATATGCTAATTTTTGGCAGCAATCAAGGGAAACTATGTTGCTTTTAATGTAAATTTAAATACACAGCTGGTGAATGAACATTCAGCAATGATGGGAATGTACTAGAGTGATAGCATACGTGGCATAGAGTCGCAGAGATGGGAAAACAGCAAATGGACAAGAAAGCAGGCAAAAACACTCAGTTTTCTAAGTAGAAATGCAAGTAGAGCAGTGATGAAGCAGCTGGAAGAATACAGCATAGGCCTGATCCTGAGTCTGAGACCATGAGAGTGCAATGTAGAATGATTCAAGGAATGCTAGAGCATATTATTCCACCCATCCCTTTCCAAATCAGCTCTTTTATTGGCCAGGTCAGGGTATTCCCTAAGAATATTCCTCGGGAACACTGCATTTGCTAGAAGTTAAAGTGTTCCTATAAAGCAAATCGGGGTGGGGCGGAGGGAGGGAGGGTAGGTAAGGAAGGAAAGGGAGGCCGCAAGTAACTTTGGAATACAATGAATTGAACAAAATTAAATGGGTATCTTACTTTTGGACTTTGCATAGACTTTATATTCTAATATGAATTGTGAGTCTCAAACATATTGTATGTATTTTTGCCTATGGATATTTAATGCAGTATTGTATGCAGTGTCTCTCAAAATGATATAAACACAGATCATTTTTTTTCTCTTGCAATATCTCATGGGACAAGTGTTTGTGAAATATGCTTGGGAAATACTGGCTTGGATGGTTTGAATGCCTGAAATTTACCCATCAGTTAATTTTTCAATGGAATTAAGATATTAAGATTCCAAACCTCCTGTTAAAATAAACATAAAGACATTTTTGGAGGTTTTACCGAGTTATCCATTATCACCACAGCACTGACACAGCAAGTGACAGGTTGCTTGTTAACTGACTGTGAGCCAATGTCAGCTGAGCTAGAGATAAGGGAATAAGGCTTTGAATGGCCAACTGAGGTTAGAGGGTGCATCTGAGAAGCTCAGTTGGATGGAAGTAAGGTGAAATAGTTACCGTGCCAGCTTGGGGGAGCTGGCACAGCCTGTACATGCCAAGTAGCTAGGGAGATGCTGAAGGGTGCACATGGCTGGGAGCGAAATGAAGAAGT
>NW_011889041.1:993430-1001445 GCF_000151845.1 Pteropus vampyrus
CTGGCTTGGATGGTTTGAATGCCTGAAATTTACCCATCAGTTAATTTTTCAATGGAATTAAGATATTAAGATTCCAAACCTCCTGTTAAAATAAACATAAAGACATTTTTGGAGGTTTTACCGAGTTATCCATTATCACCACAGCACTGACACAGCAAGTGACAGGTTGCTTGTTAATTGACTGTGAGCCAATGTCAGCTGAGCTAGAGATAAGGGAATAAGGCTTTGAATGGCCAACTGAGGTTAGAGGGTGCATCTGAGAAGCTCAGTTGGATGGAAGTAAGGTGAAATAGTTACCGTGCCAGCTTGGGGGAGCTGGCACAGCCTGTACATGCCAAGTAGCTAGGGAGATGCTGAAGGGTGCACATGGCTGGGAGCGAAATGAAGAAGTGAAGGAGACAGACTGATTTGGGGGCTAAGATTTAAGTTTTTAATTAAACAATATATATGCCCCTGAAAGAAAGTGAATTGTCTTATGTTTAAAAAAATGCTGTTGTTTAAAAAGTTATTGCTAAAAATCAGTGTGGGCTTTGTCAAGAATGTCAGAAAGTCCCGAGATTCTGAGTAATGTCTAAAGAATGAGAAAGAAATGAATCTTTTTAGCCAAAAAAGTTCTGAAAGTATCATTTTAGTCATAAAATAAAATACACTAATTGTGGAAAAATCCAAAAATATAAAAAATAAATAATAAAAAATCCATATCATCCATAGTCTCTCAACCTGAAAATAACTACTATAAATCTTTTGGCATCTTATCTTCCAGTATCCCCTCCTCTTCCCTCTCCTTCCCTCCTTTCTCCCTTGCACCCGCCACCCCCAGTCATGTAATTTAGACTCATATTAAATAATGAACATAAAATTTTAATAATGATATTTGAATTTAATCTGATATTGTTAAACATGGCCTGCTACTTGTTTTTGTAAAACCCATGAGCTAAGAATGGTTTTTATATTTTTAATTGTTTTAAAGAATCAAGAGAATAATATTTTACAGTATTTGAAAATTATATGGATTCAAATTTCAGTATCTGTTCATAAACTATTTTTGGAAACCAGCCAGGCTCACTTATATGCTATTGTCTCTGCTGTTTTCACACCACAACAGCTGAGTAGTAGTTGTGACAGAGACAGCATGGATTGCAAAGTCTAAAATATTAGTTGTTTGAGGCTTTACAGAAAATGTTTGCTGACCTGTGAATTAATCAATCTATAATTTTGGGGCTTCTTTTGTTTTTACTATTTTGACCATTACATAAATGATGTATACTTATCATGTTTGCTTACTTTTCTGATTATTCTATTTGGATATTTTCCTAAAAACGGAATTACTATGTCAAAGAGTATGAATATTTTAAGGCTCCTGATGCTCGAGGCCAAATTTCTTTTCAGAAAGTTCAAACTAAGTTCTACTCCCATCAGAAGCATATGGGAACTAAAAAGATTTTTTTTTTTTTCGGTGGGGGGCAATATAATCTTGATACTACCCCACCTCAAACTAGTTTAGGTTTAATAATAAAAGTGTTAATCAAGTCTAATTTTGCTAGTGATGAGAATTTGCTAGAGTAAGTTTCACATGCTTTATAATTTTCCTCTCTCTTTTCAATACAGCCCTGAATCTACGCAGCTTCTGCTCTTCACATTTTGTTGTTAGACCTCATAGAATGCGCTTAACCCTGTCATTATAATTTGATGGAGAAATATCTTTCTATATTGAAGGAATAGAAGACTCATCAGAGTCTGCACCAGAATCTGTGTAAATCTGGGATTAGAGATTCTTTGGCTGTCTACATGAATTTGCTTGTATTTTAAATGATTGATGATAGGCTCAGCATTACGACTTTAAACTGAACCTGCCCTTTGACGTATGAATATATTTGCCTTCTGAACAGTGAGGTATTGTTAGTTTCACTCCAAAATGGGACTAAAAAGGATATAGCTGTGCCTGGGAGAAGGACATAGCAACCCTCATTTTAATGTTATTTGGTTGGAAAGGTGGGAAGATAGATATTTAGGCTTCAAAATCTTAAGTCTTGATTTTATTCCTCCTTAAGAGGAAACTAATTTATATTATAGAGGATAGAGTTTTGAATTTCTTCCTGTTTGAAGCTTTACTTTTGACACTTAAAAAGTTATGCCTTGGTCCTGATTCTGAATGTTTGCTTGTCAGGTTTTCAAAGATCTAATTTTATACTAAATTAAACATTTTCATTTTTTTTCTACTTGTAAGAAAAATATTTTTTAAGTGAGAAACTTTTTTTTTTTGACATAAAACAGATTTTTAGCTAGAATGAAAATGAAGGAATACTTTCTATTAGGATTTGAAGGGAAAATGCAATGTTTATGAGATGAGGACTTCCCACCTCTGTCTATATCCCTCTATCCACCAGAAGTAAAGAGGTTGGATCTGAAGCCCTATTAGATCTTTTTCAGATTAAATTTTCCAGACAACTAAAGAAGAGCAGGATCAGAGTAACTGGGGCTGAAACTGTTATGAGACCAGTGAATTGCCTTTAGTTTTAACCTGGTCTTAAGCTAGTTGTCATCTAGAGAACCTCATTCCTTTTATTTAGCTACTATTTAATGGGTTAAAGTCTCTGCTAAAACTATTCCAGAGCTCCTTAACTTTTCTTTAGTGGGAACCCCCCAACCGCCCCCCAGAAACATTCATAGAGAGACTCTGAAAGTATCCTTTTACATCCATCTTTACATAGGCTTAATCACTGGACAGAACCTTGGGTGAGAAGCTTTCTCTCAGCTAAGCCAAGCAGACCTCCAAGAATTGTCTCAGTTCACACTTGGAGGAAACCTAGAGCTGTCCTCCTGTGCAGTCCATTCCTCTCAGAGACCAGTTGTGGTGAGAGATTTGGCCAGGACCCTTTTTAAACCATATTTTTTAAAACCAAGCACCTTGTGGTTTTCTTGATTTCAAGCTTGAAGTCTTTATCAAACTCAAGCTTTTGGAAAGGCTGAGGGGGAAGCCACATCTCTCTTATACACAGATTCTAGCAGATGACTCTGGGAGAGCAGAGGGACTGCTCTGTTTGAATAACTTGGCAACTATGGAGTCTGCATGCAGTCAGCCAAGGCATTCATCCTCGCCCGCCTGTCGCTGCTCCAGGAGGCTTTCCAAGTATGTTTTTAACCAAGAAAAAACCCTGGCAGAGTGGGAGGGAGAGATTTTTCTCACTGTTCCTTACAGCAGGACGTCATGCAGGCCGGTGGCCGAATTTATGAAGACAAGTTCTAGAGATAGCATCTGATAAAATACACATATATCATTAAGAAAAGATTAGCTTCACAGGGCTCTGTACAGTTAGATCAGGGCAAAATACTTAGAAATTCACACTCCCTTTAAAGAACAATGATAAATCTAGGTGGTTAGGAAAGAAAGATTTTATACTCAGAATTGAAAAAGAAAGTGATGGATCTAGAATACAGTTTATTCAATTAAGTATGATTTATGGAACATGAGAACTAAAAAAGAAACAGGCGAGTTATAATATATGATAATAACTATGACTTGATTGACCTCGCAGAGCTTCAAGCACTTTAGAGCTGGAAAGGAACCATCGACATTATTTCATCCATCATCTTAATTTTTCATATGACATGTAATGAAATATCTCTTAAATCTGGTCAAAGTGACCTTTATTAAAACAGTATTTTGAATTAAACTGAATCAAAATGTAAGAGAACGAGTGTTGAATTATTTGCTTGGGGGGAAATGCAGGATAGATAATAAATGACCTATTATGATGGAAAAAACCTAATGATTGTTATCATGAATTGTGAAGCCAAAGAGTGTAAGATTTTTTTTAAAGAAAGCAGCATACTGTGTAATGTCTTCGTTAAGTGGCCATTGCTGATAATTTCCTGTGTGAATTATTATTATTATTCAGGGACCTATGCAGCACTTGAAGAAATCTCAGAAGAGTGCTAAGAAAATGATTGGAGGAATGAAAACATGACTTTTATGGCACATTAAAAGAACTAGGATTGTTGCAGTTTTTAGAAAAGGTAACTTCAGTATCTTCAAATACTTCTCATTTCACACACACACACACACACACACACACACACACACATACACCTATTGGAAGTTGAAACAATTATTTTATTCTATATTAATATTTTAACTTCAAAGTTAATGGATTGTGCTCTCTTATTTATTTACTTATTTTTTTTAATCTGTTCTGGCCTGGTTTTAATCATTTCTATAAAGAATTCAGGGTCTTCTGGAGTCCTTTTTGATAGGACACTATTTCCAATTTTTAACTGTAAATCAAAGAAAAACCAAACCTGTACTTAATATATGCTTTCATTTTAGATATAGCATTTCAATCATAAATGAATTAGCCAACAAAGAGTATATCTTCCTTCTGCTTTTAAAGATAACTGTATATAAATAACTTTGACACAGAGGCCAATCACCTCTTGCCTTCTCTCTTCACTGGACTAACCATAATGTAGCATCTCTTGAACGGTTCCTATAGGAAGAGGACTAACGAGAAATTATTGCTACAGCTAGTTAGAAATAGGGCAATTTCTCATTTTTATGTTATGGTTTAACTGTGAGGAAAATTGAATTTTCCTAAAATAAAAATATAAGAAATGTGACCCACATCTTGAGGAATATTAATTCAGTGTTCTATTGGCCATAAGAACTTGGGACTCTGAAATTGAGGAAGAAAGAGGCTATTAAATGGAAGACTTATCTCTAAACTCTCTCTGAATGCACTTTTTTCATCTTTGCCTGCCAATTTGGGAGTCTTACATTTGGATCTAGGAATATTCTCTCAGAAATAAGACTTAAAGATCACTTAACCATATTAGAATATGAGGTAAATTATCTTGGGCTTTGGACTTTTAAAGGGACTTATAAAAATATTCATTAGTGATACCAACCTCTGGTATTAAGTATCAATATTTATCATTTAAAGCTATAAATTTAAGAAGAATTTAAGACACAAAAGGATTTTATATTGACATTCTGTTTTCATAAGTTTTTCAGCTTTGGAATTGCTTTTGGGTATTCAGTTTGGGTACTCAATTTATTCACTGAGAGCAACAGAAACCCAATTGAAATCAGCTTAAAGAACAAAAAGATTTATTGACTCATGTAAGAGAAAAATCGAGAAACAGGCTTAGGTTCAGTAATAACTGGATGTAGATACTCAAAAAATATCAGTAGATTATTCTCTTTCTATAGTTTTGCTTTTACTGTAGTGGCTAAATTGTCAATCAGGCTGTCTCCTAGGAAGATTTGAGCTTACATGGTCTTTGGAGTTCAAAATCTAACAAAAAACATACAAACAAACAAAACAACAGGAAAACCTCTTTCCCTCCCCTCTAAAGTCCTACAGAGACCTTTAACGGGCTCCATTTGGGTCCTGTGTCTTCCCTAAACCAGTCCATGTGGACAATGCCATCTGCAGTTTGAGAAGTCCAATGATATCATTATGGGGACCAAAACCAAGGATCACTAGACTCACTCCTGAAAAATCATGGGCCTTTAGGCTGTGGTATTTCTAGAAACAACAGCTCAAGGTCTATAGCTCAGCAGTGAGCATCTGAGTATTTCCCAATTATTTCCAGAGTTGGGCAATTATATGCCCTATCTTCTTAGATTATAATTTTTGTACACGAGGCCTTTTGCATTTATCTATCAAACTGGAGATCTGTGTACAATCCAAGGATGTAGATGTTGGAAGGAGCAGAAGGTGTCCCCTATAGTTGGTTCTAAAAAAGTCCTAAAGAAATGGTATCATTCTCCTCTCTCTGAAGTGACTGTTTTACTTTGCTCACCCAGCACACATTCCTTCTTTTTATAGTACCAGCATCCTGATTTCCTTTGAGGATTTCTTCTTCCCACTGTGAGCAGTTTTGGCTTGCTGATACAATTCGATGCCTTATTCTCTCCCAATCTAAGGGATTTATAGGTGAACCAAGCTAGGCCAATGTAACTCGCTATTCTTATAAATTGAGTAGATTAATATATAGATAGGAAAAAATGTAGCTTATTTCTACAACTTGTGGTATTCTTTTAAGAATGCTAAGTAATTCTTGCTCCCTTTGCAGCTTTACCTGGTTCTTTTTTTCTTAAATGTGGTTTTCCAGCCCTTTTGTGAGCTACTCAGAGGATTCATTTTCTGTGTAAATTAGAAACAGTTTCAGTGCTTGCAAACAAGGAGCCCTAATTGATATAGAAATGAGTGCCAGAAGTAGGATACTACATGTCACAGAGCCTAACATGCAAATCTAGGCGAGGGTGGGTGGAGGGCAGAATAGAAGCATCTATCCAGGGCTGGGAAGCTGGCCATCATTATTATGCAATAGGAGAAAAGCTTGTTAAGATGTAGCTTGTAGTAACTTGGGACTCAGACCATTTGAGTCCTTCAGAGACACAGAAAAAAAAATGAAGGTATCGATATTTTTTTGCTACATTTTGCAGTCTTAATAGGTCCCTAGAAGTTGGTATACTTAAGGTGAAGTTCATTTTGGAAACAGGTAAAGTTAAAAAAAAAAAAAAAAGGCCTTTCTAGAGACACTGCTGCCTACTAGCCTGATATTAAGGAGTTTTGAGCCTTGAGAGTTGGAAAAGCCAACTTCTTTGCCTAGCCATCAAGTTAGGGAAAATTAGTGTGATCAAAAGTAGAAAGGTGGGAACTGCAGAAGGAAATAAGATTGCCTTTGGGAGAAGCCAAATCCCCAGTACCATTGTATGCAGCTCTTGTTATGCAGTATCTGATTGTCAAAAGGGATAATAGCAGTTACTGCAAAGATGCAGTTGGGCTATAGTTTGGAATCAAAGGTCAGACTGGGCAAGACTCTCCACTCCATATCCCTGCCCATAATTGCTCTAGGCAGAGGCTAGGGACATGAGCAGGATACTGAAACTGCTGCCAGAAAACCAGAATTCTTAAGACGTCTACATTATTGAATTGACCAGAAGCCTCCTAAAGAGTAAAGGTCTTCTCAGATAGACATAGACCTAGGCAAAAAATGTCCTGTGATGAGTGGTCAAATGATGTCCTCCTGGAGTACAGAATTAGGGGTTACCAGTGAGCTGACCAGGATACTCACTTCTCTTTCAGAGAACAGTCTTGGCTATTTCTGTTTAGTAGGACAATGGTGATGGGATGATGTGCATTTTTCTCCACTTTTCCAAACAGGTGGGTCTTTCTTGTAGTCACTTGTTCTTTCTTCAATATTGACATTAATTAGTTTGATCATTTAGCCATGGGTTGCTGGACCATCTAAACCTGACCAAGAAAAAAGGACCTCTTGGATGTGGAGCTGTGTGTAGTAATCTGATGAGGTTTGGGCTGTCTTTATTTGGGAAAAAATTATATTTGGAAGCGGGACAGCAAAAGGTGTAGACTGTGGTGAACATTTATTGCTTTTTTATATCTCCATATCTCGGGTCTGTTTCTTCTTTTTTTAACAGAGCCCTGATTCTATCTGAGAAACCACTCTCTCCCTCTTCCAGTCTGTGTGCTCAGCTTGGGGCACTACTTGTGGCTCTAAGGATGGAGCATGTGACCAAAGCCTCTTCAATCAGCCTTCTGCATATTCCTCATGTGGGAACTTCAAGGTTGGCCACCTAGTTAAGCAACTTCCTCACTACTTGGGAACTACTTAAGTCTACTTTGTATTTGAAGTGGTGCTCCTGGGCAGGGCTGACTTTATGGTCAGGTTGATCAAATAATACCTAGTTTCAGATTGTCACCTGATATCCTATGGTCAGACATTTCCCAGCCACCAACTTTAGGACTATCACACCTGTCCTCCCCTAGCTAGGGCAATGGGCATGTAATAGAGGCTAACTGGACACCTCTTTGGACTTCGAACCTCAAGTGGAGTGCTGCAATGGAAAAAACAAACAGACAAACAAACAAACAAACAAACAAACAAATAAAACCCCAGACTGTCGAGCAGTATCCAGCCCAGTCTGTCTTTGCCCAAACCTAGTTCTCCAGCCTTCCTATCGATCTGTGGCCACTGTCATTCCAATA
>NW_011889041.1:1003690-1006545 GCF_000151845.1 Pteropus vampyrus
GGATTATTCACCTACCTATCTGTATTTGCTACAGGCTCCTCTTCCTCTGACTATCTCTAGGTGCCCATCCTTAAGCCTTCTCTTTGGCAAACTACAGATTTCTAGGCCCCATCACCAGCATCCTGAACCAGAATCTGATAAAGTACCCCAGTCTACTGAATATTGGAGACTGTTAGTACACTTGGCTGGAGCTGTTTCAGGAAGTAGTAAGAACACCCGTATGTAATGAGTTGGGATAGGAGAGCCTGGAGTCAGTTCAAATAAGCTTTTTAAGAGGAAGAGGCTGAAAGTACAAGAGGAGATGGAACCATCATTGGGGTGGTTCCTAAGAAGAAAGAAAGAGGTAGAACACAGAGGATAAATGAGGAGCCCCCTTTTCTATTTTAACAGATACAAAGCAAAAACAGGTGGATGTAGACTTGGTTTGGGCAGGCATCAATTTCCTCTGCAAATTAGAAGAAGCCATTTTCTGAGAGTTGGTAATGTATTCTCTTCGTTAATAAAAATATTATTAGGAAATTGTTATCCATGTCTTCATATTGAAACATTATTATATTTTCATTGATTGGAACCATGAAGAAACATGTGTATAACAATGGACTATAATATAAATGTATGAATGACTAAAGAAATGTAGAAAATGATGACCATCCCAATATGTTTGTATCTAACCCTGAATTCAGTAGGACTGAGTTACAGAAAGAAGGCATTTCTTTGTCAAGTTTCTCCCTTGGGGAGATATTAATTCACACATACATTCAGTGGATATTTATTGAGCACCTACTATGTTCCAGGTATTGCTCTAGGTATAGAGCACAAACCTGGGAACCAGATCAATTCTCTGTCCTCATAGACCTTGCCTTGAATGGAAGCAAAACAAAAGAACAACAAACAATAAAATTCGAAATAGTGATAAGTTAGCTATTGAAAAATAAAGTGGGGTTAGGGTATGGGAATGGTTGTGGGGGGTTCCACTTGGATGAGACATGCAGGAAGGACTCTCTGGAAGTGATGTTTGGGATTTGAATGCAGAAAAGCAGGCAATTATGATAAGGTCTGGAACAGAGCTTTGGAGGCAGAAGAAATAGCAAGTGAAAGAACAGACCGGCGTATGTAAGAAAGGGCAAGCAGGCCGTATTGAGGGGAATGCAGAGTAAGAAGTGGGGAGATTGACAGGTAAGAGCCAGCTGGGGGGCCAAAGCATGTTGGTGTTCTAAGCACATGAATGTTAAAGAACTTCCTTGCTGCTCTCTGAAGAATGGACTAAAAGGGCAGAGTACAGAATATCCCTTTATCTTCATAAGGCAGTCGCCTTATTCCGCATCTCCTAAATCCTCAAAGTTAATTGCCTATCTGACTGAAAATGAACTCCCCTCAGGTTTTCCAGCAGCGAATACTTCTTGTTAAAGGCAGGTACATAAGTCAGTTTGCTGTTGGGCGGATCAGGATGGCTGACCCTGACGCCCTGAGGGACTGATCTCACAGGCCGAGGGAGGAAGGCCTCCTTTCATCAGTGCAGGCCACGCTCCCCAGGTCCTTGCCTCTCTTCGTGCTTGCTTGCCCTTTCATCCTCTGAGTTGCCTTTATCTCTCTTGCTTCGCTCTTAGTCCCTCATTCCGCCTGCTCCCAGGGATGCATGTTCTGATCCCAGGAGGATTTGAACTGAGCATGTTTCTACCAGGGTTACCCTTGGCAGTGCGCACTTCGAGATCCAGATCCAAAACCCACCCTCTGGCCTTCGCCCCGGAAAGGGGGCGGGTGGGGAGCGCGAACCTTATCTCCCCGGCTCCGCCTCCAGGGGGCTGAGAGTGTTTCTGATCCGCGGCGCTCTGCACTGGCCGCTGCAGGGAGACGGGACTCCGGGCGGAGGGCAGCAAACTCGCCTCGGTTCAGTTTTCGTCCGGGTTGGGGCTGGTCACCGCCTGGGACGCCCCTATACCCCTGGTGGAGTAAGCAGCTGGCTGCGACCGCATCCTCGACCCTGGACGCCGCGCCAGGTAAAGTAACATCGCTTTCTCCCCTCTGCCTGCCAGAATTGCCAAATAGGGGGCTTCAGGGCTTAAGAGTTTCGCAGGGCGCTGATTCTTGCCTTGAATGAGTGTTTGGCCTCCGAGAATGAATAACATTGGGAGAGGGGATTTACTTCCCTAAGCTCATATCTCCTTGGAAGGGGCTGCATGTCTACACGTGGCGCGCTCAGAAGCCGAACGAGGGGGCGCACAGGGCTGTGTAGGGTGGACCAGAGATTCTGTACGCATGCTGCACAGTAGGCTTACTCCTGGAGCTTTAAAAACTAGTGCTTGAAAAGCACTTTAGACCAATTAAATCAGTATCTCTGGGAGGGGTACTTTAGGCATCGACATTAAAAAAAAAAAAAAAATGTTTTCAGATCATTCCCACGTAGAGTAGTTTGAGAACCAGTGAATTAAAGCAGTAGTTCTCAAAGCTTGCAACATCAGCACCTGGGAACTTTTAGAAATGCAAAATCGAGGTGTGGAGGGGTCGGGGGTGAAACTCTGGGAGCAGGGCCCCGCTGTCAGTGTTTTAATGAGCCCATCAGTGTTTTAATGAGCCCCGCTGTCAGTGTTTTAATGATGCTAGTGCATGCTCACTTTTGAGAACTTGGGTCGGATCTCAGTTAAGGCAAGGGCAAACACCTGCAAATGCTCCTCCACAGAGGCAGGAAGAAACAGACCACTTTTCAGAAAATCTAAGGTATTCATCAATAAGGTTTTACCCATATTGAAAATATATATACTGAGAACTTCGGAGGATCCTATAAAAGACAGAGGCTTAGCTATCATCTTGAGCCATTTTGACGTGGTAGAATTTGCATACTTGCTTTAGGAGAGATT
>NW_011889041.1:1006595-1009056 GCF_000151845.1 Pteropus vampyrus
GATTATTTAAGAGTATTAGAAAATCATGCTGGTGTTTTAATCTGGAGAGGGTCAAATGTTAGAGTGGAGATTGTGGCAAAGTCTTATCTTGAGCAATTGGTTGAATAGTAATGCCTTTGGGAAAGATAGGAACCGCAGAAAGGAGGAGAAGGTTGTTTTAGAGGGGGACAGAAAGATAATAAACTCAGGTTCAACCATATTTTATTTGAAGTGACTATCATTCATACAAGTGAAGATGTCCAATGGACTGTTGGGCTACTGGTCGAAAGCTGGAGAAAGAGAACTGGGTTGGAGATATAGCCGTGGGAGTAGATGAAGGGCTCTTGACACTTTTGTGGGTGGAATAGGGGTTAGAGGGCATGCTTTGATAATCTAAAAGAATCTAAAAAACCTCTCCAGAAAAATTAACATATGTACCAGGATGGAAATTCTAGGGATTAGCAGATTTCCTGAGGGCTAAACATAGATCCCAGGTTAAGAACTCCAATTATCAATGAAGCTATAGAAATGGATAACACAGCTTAAGGAGAATTCACTGGGAGATGAGAAGGTTTAGGGATGGGCACCTATAGTTAGAAGAAGAGGAGCCTATAGAAAGACAGATAAGTAGGTGAAAAGTTAATGAGGACAGTAGAAGAAAGTATTTAAAGGATAGGATAGGGGCCAAGTAGAGCAAAAAATATTGAGAGATTAAGAAAGGAAAGAACTGATGGGTAGTCTTTTCAACAGTTCTTAACAAAAAGTGTGTACTATAATAATGTAGGGGATTATTCACCTACCTATCTGTATTTGCTACAGGCTCCTCTTCCTCTGACTATCTCTAGGTGCCCATCCTTAAGCCTTCTCTTTGGCAAACTACAGATTTCTAGGCCCCATCACCAGCATCCTGAACCAGAATCTGATAAAGTACCCCAGTCTACTGAATATTGGAGACTGTTAGTACACTTGGCTGGAGCTGTTTCAGGAAGTAGTAAGAACACCCGTATGTAATGAGTTGGGATAGGAGAGCCTGGAGTCAGTTCAAATAAGCTTTTTAAGAGGAAGAGGCTGAAAGTACAAGAGGAGATGGAACCATCATTGGGGTGGTTCCTAAGAAGAAAGAAAGAGGTAGAACACAGAGGATAAATGAGGAGCCCCCTTTTCTATTTTAACAGATACAAAGCAAAAACAGGTGGATGTAGACTTGGTTTGGGCAGGCATCAATTTCCTCTGCAAATTAGAAGAAGCCATTTTCTGAGAGTTGGTAATGTATTCTCTTCGTTAATAAAAATATTATTAGGAAATTGTTATCCATGTCTTCATATTGAAACATTATTATATTTTCATTGATTGGAACCATGAAGAAACATGTGTATAACAATGGACTATAATATAAATGTATGAATGACTAAAGAAATGTAGAAAATGATGACCATCCCAATATGTTTGTATCTAACCCTGAATTCAGTAGGACTGAGTTACAGAAAGAAGGCATTTCTTTGTCAAGTTTCTCCCTTGGGGAGATATTAATTCACACATACATTCAGTGGATATTTATTGAGCACCTACTATGTTCCAGGTATTGCTCTAGGTATAGAGCACAAACCTGGGAACCAGATCAATTCTCTGTCCTCATAGACCTTGCCTTGAATGGAAGCAAAACAAAAGAACAACAAACAATAAAATTCGAAATAGTGATAAGTTAGCTATTGAAAAATAAAGTGGGGTTAGGGTATGGGAATGGTTGTGGGGGGTTCCACTTGGATGAGACATGCAGGAAGGACTCTCTGGAAGTGATGTTTGGGATTTGAATGCAGAAAAGCAGGCAATTATGATAAGGTCTGGAACAGAGCTTTGGAGGCAGAAGAAATAGCAAGTGAAAGAACAGACCGGCGTATGTAAGAAAGGGCAAGCAGGCCGTATTGAGGGGAATGCAGAGTAAGAAGTGGGGAGATTGACAGGTAAGAGCCAGCTGGGGGGCCAAAGCATGTTGGTGTTCTAAGCACATGAATGTTAAAGAACTTCCTTGCTGCTCTCTGAAGAATGGACTAAAAGGGCAGAGTACAGAATATCCCTTTATCTTCATAAGGCAGTCGCCTTATTCCGCATCTCCTAAATCCTCAAAGTTAATTGCCTATCTGACTGAAAATGAACTCCCCTCAGGTTTTCCAGCAGCGAATACTTCTTGTTAAAGGCAGGTACATAAGTCAGTTTGCTGTTGGGCGGATCAGGATGGCTGACCCTGACGCCCTGAGGGACTGATCTCACAGGCCGAGGGAGGAAGGCCTCCTTTCATCAGTGCAGGCCACGCTCCCCAGGTCCTTGCCTCTCTTCGTGCTTGCTTGCCCTTTCATCCTCTGAGTTGCCTTTATCTCTCTTGCTTCGCTCTTAGTCCCTCATTCCGCCTGCTCCCAGGGATGCATGTTCTGATCCCAGGAGGATTTGAACTGAGCATGTTTCTACCAGGGTTACCCTTGGCAGT
>NW_011889041.1:1011216-1014500 GCF_000151845.1 Pteropus vampyrus
CTTTCTCCATCTGTAAAATGGGGACCGTAGTAGTACAATGCATACTTCATACTTGTTAGATTAAAATGTGCACATACCACACACAAACTGAACACAAAACTAAAACCTAATTCCCAAACAACCTTGAAATGAAAAATTACAGTGTATTGATAACGTGGTCAGATTTTGTATCTTCATGCCAACCTCACCCTTAGAATTTACAGTTTTTGCTTTTTATCTGAATGGGAACATATAGACATCAAATTGTCTTGATAATTTTATTGCATGTTTTATATGGAATATTCCAGAAATATTTTTAAGTGATGTTTATAATCTATTACTATTCACATTTAAATAGCCTTAAAATCTAGCTCTCCAGGATATAATTCCTTATAAAAGAAAATTCATGTGGTAAGAGGGGATCTAAAAGTGGCCTACAAGAGAACCAGTTGAGAAGCACTATCCGGTGTTTCTTAGGTTCCTGAGAGAGAAATGAAATGAAACTTTAACCAGTTACATCAAGATTTGTTCAAGACAATATAAGAGGTTATATCCTGCCTATTACCAATCTTATGTGACTTCTAGAAGGCTGCACATAATCCAAGTTCCAGCATATAAGCATTTTAGTAACTCCTCCATTCAGAAAATCAGGTCTTTATTAGGATACTTTTGAAATTACAATTTACTGTTATTAAATTAAATGTGATTACAATTTGATATAAGTAGGGTTTCTATTTGGCTCACTATGTATGAAATTTGTAGTTGTGGGGATGAAAAGGAAAGATCAGAGGCATATTTCTTGATGGAAGAATGAAGGCATATAGAAGCAAATTCAGACTCAGTAATCAAATTATGTGTTTTGGATAATTTAACTGATGAGCTAAGAGGTGTGGAGGGGTGGGGGCGAAACTCTGGGCCTGTGATGTTGCAGTTCCAATTAGGAATGATCAATATTGCAATGCCCCACAGTAATTTTATAATTCTCCACTTATAGACATAAGGCCCGCAGCAGAGATGATCATAAAGAAGTTAGCCTAATTGCACTTGATTTACATACCTGGCTCACTTAGAATGGTTTGGATGAGAGTTACCTCACATTCATTTAGGTTCATTTTGAGGGCCCTATTTGTTTCAAAGTGGATGGTTTTACTATTAAAGCCAATCTTGAAAGTCTTATGAGTAAAACACATTTCAGAAAATGGATATGTTTTTATTTTTTGTATTTATTATCTTTGGATTATACTGCTCAGCATGCAATAGTAATTATTTCGCTTGATTCATTATCATTCTTGTGAAAACAAAGTTGAAATGTTTACTTCGGGCAGATGGTTCAGTCTCACTCAAAGAGAATTAGCAGTGGAGACTGAGTTCCTCAACTTTCTCTATCTCAAGGTTAAGGACACACACTCTTCAGCCATATTGCCTAGCCTTGAATCCTGACTCTGTGACTTACGTGGTCATTTGAACTTGGACAAGTTTCATAACCCTTTTTTTGCTTCTGTTTCCTAATTAGTGAAAATGGGGTCATAGTACCTACCTCAGCGAGATTGGTGTGAGTAAATGAACTGACGTGTATAAAGTTCTTTTAACACTGCCTGGCTCATACTAAATGCTTAATAAGAATTGCTATTTTTTTTTTTTTTTTTTACCTTGGACATCATTTAATCGTTTAAACTGAAGCTCTCTTCTGTTTTCACCTCTGAAAATTGGATCCTAAAAAAGAAGTAGTAATTTAAGTTATGTTCGAATGATGTTTTTTCTGTTTTACCTAGTGAGGGAATTTGTTTCAGAATATGTAGTGTACTTTGAGTTCCTCAGAAAATAATACAAAATTTTGAACATTTCTAAAATTTCCCAGATACTGCTGCTGGCCAGAGACCACACTTTGAGAATCACTGCTTTAACCTACTGGTTCCCAAACATGACTGCACATTGAAATTGCCATGAGAATAATTTTTTAGAATGTTGATGCCCAAGCGGATTAAAAAATTAATGTTTGGTTAATTTATTGTGAAAAAATAAAAAGTAATTATTATTATTATTTATAGAGGCCCATTAACTATATCCATGAGATTCCTATGTACTTATAGAATTTTTAGAACTGTTAGGGATATTAGAATTTGTCTAATATAAACGAGGAAACAGGCTTAGAGACATCATTCTAGGCTATGGGCTCATGAAAAATTAATGGTGGTACTGAATAACAACTAAGGTTTCCTGTGTTCTACTGTACATTTTTCATTCATTTGCCTTGCCTTCTGAAAAATCAAATAATGTGACAGAGGCACATAATCCAAGATAACGTTTTTGGAATACTATAGATCTTTCTGTCCACTTAACCCAGTTTGATTTCGAGATTATTTATTCAAAAAATTTCCTGAATGAAAGACCACTGAAAACAATAAATCTGGAACGCCAAGAAAATTAATCCATAGGAATCAGTTTTGAAAAGGATAATCTTTTCTACTAGATTTGTCTTTTCTAAGGATTTAATTTAGTTCTTTGTTCTTATTGTTTCTTTGACATTTTGGTTTTCACTAATGAAAACTCAGAAGATATCTTTGAAAATTTCAGGAAACATTGACAATTTGCTCAAGTCTAAGTTTGGTGGTGACCTTCTGGGAATCCTGCCAGTTGCTTGTGTTTGATTCATTGTTTAGTTTTGTTTTACTTGTCTTGTTTTGATCCAGGTCAATTTAGCCATGATTGCAGCATTATGTTACCTCTTAACTATTTGTTTTTACAGTTATTGATGTCAAGAAGAAAAGATTAAGGATCAAGAAAATTTTCTTTTTAAAGTAAAAGGACATTCTAGGGCAGTTTGAACTTTGCAGAAAGTTTGTTCTTCTAAAAATATTCTTTGGAAATTTAGCTATAATTTTTTTTTATTATTATGTAATAGGTAAATAGAAACAAACTCTCAGAACATATGTATTATATTTTTATGGTAACTTTCAAATCCATAAAAATGGTGATTCAATGATTAAGACAACTTATTGAAATATATATGTGTGTGTGTGTGTGTGTGTGTGTGTGTGTGTGTGTGTATACTGTAAACAATTCTAAACCTTGTTGTACAGGAATTTTGCTACTTTATTAGGAAGAGAATATGACACATCTCATGGGGTGTGTCTAGGTGTGTGTTTTCCAGTAAGACCCAGAATTAGATAGAGTATTAAAGATAAGACAGGAAGGAACATTCTTTGTAAGTGTTCAGCCATTCATCAGTGGTTACGTGAGTACCAAATGCTTGGCTATCTTCTAGAAGATTCAGAGAAGTTGCGAATTTGGTTTAGTAAGTCTAT
>NW_011889041.1:1016265-1017092 GCF_000151845.1 Pteropus vampyrus
CAGACACACTAAGTACGGATAGTAAAATCTGGCTAGAATGACACAGTAACTTTTTTTTAAAGTAGAAAGATCAGTTCATTACTCCTTGTGAATGCCAAAAGAATAATATGTACTCTAATACATTGAGTTTATATAAGATAATAGCTAAAATCATGGGTGTTATGTAGTCATGGCCCTGACACTTAGCACCTGCATGACCTTGGCATGGTATTTAACCTTTTAAAGCTTACTTTGGGATCATAGGACCTACTTCATAGAGTAGTCAGGAAGGTTAATTGGGATAATACAAATGAACACTTTAGCATAGTGCCTGGCAGATAAAAAGTACTCAAATTAGCTCAAAATTTGTTATCATAAATATAACTTTCTATTTCTGAGCTTTTCGCCATTGTGATTTGACTGTCTTTTGAAAAGCATGTTACTTTTTTGGATGAGAATATCCTCCTCGTAACCTGGGCCATAGAGACGAAGCACATTCAGATTTTTGCCATTATCCACACTGTGCTGGGGGAAAACAAAGTGCTGATGCAGGGGAGGGTTGTCTACTGAAGCTGGCAAGTCTCTAGCAGCAGTAACAGAGGCTTTTGAGAACAACTCCTTGTGACTATAAATGTTGATTCTGGAGTCTGAGAGAGAGGCTGTCATCCTTCGCCATACGGCACAGTTCCAGTTCACTGTGGTTGTTGGGTGGGTTTGGGGATATCTTCAAGTCTTGCTTGCAGCTGCAGGTGGCTTGTCATGAACTCTTGGATTTAGCAATGGCAGAGATCTCTCTGGTCAGGGCTATAGATAGCTCATATCTTGACTGTGAAAATTAGAAGATAACT
>NW_011889041.1:1017142-1018288 GCF_000151845.1 Pteropus vampyrus
AAACTCCCTTCAATTTATTATATAAAAATACCATTTTATAAATATCTTTAAGTAAAAAAAGGATAAGGCAAATATAGTTCTGATTTAAATTTGACATAATACTATTTAGCAATCTGTAGAAGGGTCTGAATGTGGTTTGAAGGTTTGGCAAGAAGTAGAGTTGTTATCCCAGAAAGGATAACTGTGGAGATGGTAAACTTCCAGGGTCCTGAGAATGTAGGCAACTCCACTACTTCCCTGCAGAAACTCACCGTTCCCCTTCTGCATTCTGCCTTTAAATCATTTTACAGTGCTTTTACTTTTCCCTTCCTGATCGAATCACTTGTTACTTGGCACCTCTGAACTAAGGTTTGAAATGAGAGAGAAAGAAAAACTGTGGGACGTGAAGGTACATGGTAACTGTCTTAACTAGACTGGAATCAGTAGTTTCTACTTAGGTTCCTTTGGAATGAGGAGAGAGCAGGGATGAAGAGAGTTGGTGGGATTTTAGAGCTCTTGATGGCAAGTGGAGACACATGGAACCTAATTTGAACTGCATATTTTTAGTGAAAGCAAGCATGTCAATATATAATGTGAGCAAGTAGGTACTTACAGCCTCTTACGTGTCATTTCTATACTACCACTTAAATAACAGTAATAATATTTATTACTATTATGTTTAGTGCTAAATAAATAGATGCTCTCATTATTTCTAAGAAGGCTCTGGGCCAGGAAATGGGAAACTTGATTTCTCATCCCAGCCTGCCACCAACTTACTGAAAAGTTGGTAGCTTAAAAAATCCTGCAGTAAGCTAGAGCTTGGCAGGTGTGATTGTAAAGTCTGTTTTCATTTTGCCGTTTGCATATTTTTCTTTTTCTTGGTTAAAATCACCATTTGAAGCCATCATGAAACATGTAAAGAAATGCAACTTCGAGCATCTGTATGTAGAGTTTAAGTCATTGTGGAATAGCATCCTTTGTGAAATTAGTCTGCTGAGGAATGTAGAATGCACTTCTAAAATTCCTATTAATATGCTTCTTGAATGTTCACTGAAGATAGTTATTACTGTGAATGAGGCATAATGAAATAGCAGAACTTTTTTAATTCAAAAAGATTTAAAATCCCTTTTTATAATGCCTAAACAATTTTTTTTTCTTGGCCTCCAT
>NW_011889041.1:1019378-1037888 GCF_000151845.1 Pteropus vampyrus
ATCTTCAAGTCTTGCTTGCAGCTGCAGGTGGCTTGTCATGAACTCTTGGATTTAGCAATGGCAGAGATCTCTCTGGTCAGGGCTATAGATAGCTCATATCTTGACTGTGAAAATTAGAAGATAACTTTTTCTCAGAGCAGATGCAGCGCTGGGTTTCAGTATCCATTTCCCAGGTGCCTTTGTGCTGCTGCAGCCTGGACCTTGGTACATCTATATAGCATATATATTAATTTATCCATTCAGCAAATATTTTCCAGCTCTTTCTATAGGTTAAACAAGTTCCTAGGGATGCAGCAATAAATAGACGTGATCCCTGTCCTCGAGGACTAATGATCCCTTAGCAAATTCCCCCATGGATGCTCTGGATGTCAGGGTTAGTTGTCATACCACAAAATTCCTAACTCTATTCCATTGCTGCTTAGGGTAGAACATCTACCCTAAGTCGTTGTGGTTGTTCATGTCAATTGCCCCACACTCACTAGTCTGAAGTTTTTTAGAAGCTGTATTTGGATCTATGTTCTCTTCAAAACTGTGATGAGTTCTGTATATATAATGCACATCTGTAAGTTTCTATAAAGTATTTAGACTACGCATGTCATCTTAAACCCAAAACTAAACCAAACAAAAATCCGTGATGAAATCAATTGAATTAACTGAGGATTGACAGAAGGAAGTTGTGGAGGCTTTGGGAAAACCAGAATCAATTATTTTTAGACTACACATGTGAGAAAAAAAGTTAATAATTTTGATCTCTGACTCATTCTAAATGAGTTAATTAAATGAATGTCTGGATAGTTACTGATAGAGGATAGTTAAAGCCATTCGTGCAACTGTGTTTTCTTAACTGTTGCTCTAAATATTCTTAATTTTTAGATGGATAGTGTAATTTCAGATTGGACATTTTTTGGCCAGACTTATTACATTATTAAATGCTAAGCTGAAGTAATGCAGCGAGTTTGCGCATTTTAAATGTTTCTTCATCATCTTGGATGTGACTGCCAAGTTGAATTCCAAATTTCCCTTCTAGTAACCTGCCTTGTTTTTGAGCTTTGGGCTTAAAGCAGCCTACATAAGTTTAGAGAAGCAATTATAATTTCACATTTTCAAACTTGATTTGAATACTGATGATTTAAATTTAAAAATAAATGTGTGTTTGCATTTCACTTTATCCCCTCTTCCATTTTATTCCCAAAGATAAACAGTTATAAAGTTAGTTGCAGAAGAAATTTTTTCCTTTTCCTTTCTTTCATTCTTTCAGTATTGCCAATCCTTAGGCAAGGGAAATCTGCAACCCAAGACTGTCCTCAAGGAATCCACTTACACAGAGCTGTGACCCTTCCAAACTGCAGGGAAGAGGAGATGTATCCTCGCTTCTTTAGAGTGCAAGACTTTGTTACAATTTATTATCCTAGACTCCAGATAGTTTCACATTTTGACTTTTAGTCCTTCAAATGTTCTTCTCCTTCAAAAGTCCTTCTTCTCCTGGAATTTGTTTTCTCAGGGCTGTCTATTGATATATTTTAAGATAAAAGGGGAAAGGAAGAAGGCATATTTTATTATCTGTAAAAGTTACAAGAATGAATTTCAGTTTCTGCAACCATGATTCTTGTTAGGTAGTTTGGAAGTTTTAAAGAGAAAAATACAGGAATTTTGATATATCAAGGAAGGTAGGGGAGGGGCACAGAAACTTCCAAGGAAGCCATTACTATGTGTCACATCACTTTCACAGCAAAGAGATATTGGTAATTATAAAAACATTGAATATGTACTATATGAAAACACAAAAAACAAGAGAAGTGATGAGCCACGATGTTTAATTTCAGTGGCTACTAGGGTGCCTAGTAGTTTGAGATTGGCCGTGATACAGTTTGAGATTGGCTTATGATATAGTTGGGAGATGGGCTATTTCTAATATAATTTTTAAGAAGCAAAATAAACTCTGTAATTGAGCTCTAAATGATCTAATACTAGAGGTAGACACTGTGGAAGATTTCATATGTTTTCGTCATGATTTGCTTCATAGAGGATGTGTCCTCGAACCTGCTTCTTAAAGCACGGTTCACTTTGGACATATGGTTCAGTTTAGACACATATTCTAGTCAGCATAAATCATAGGGCTGGAAATTATCTCATAAATAATTGTTGTTTACAATACAAATATTGTTTACACCAACAATACTTGATACCTCTCTCTCTCTAGCACACATAATGCACAAACTGTCCAATGACAGACACCTCCAATGATGGGACACTTTCAGTCTTAGGGACATCCCCATTTATTAAAAACATTTTCCTTAAACTGAAAACTTCTTCCCTGGAATTTCCAGGCATTGGTCTTAATTCTGTACTCTGGGAGTGACAGGGATAAGTTAATTTCTTTCACGTGGCAGTTTCGCCAGTATTTGAAGACAAGTGAAACATTATATTCTAAAACTGCTTTTCTTTTGCAATAGTTTGGAGTTACATCTCCAGTCTGGTCACCTTTCCCTGGACACAATGAGTTTTGATTCTGACCATTGGTTGCTAAATAGAAAGAGTGTATAGTTCTGTTCTTTTTCTCCCTTGTAGACCAAGAGCAAACTGATTGTTGGCAACCAATTAACACTAATGACTGTAGTTTACCATTAGCTAAATGGAGAGTAGATAGTAAACATTTGAGTTCTTTAATGTTCAAATGATCAAAATGTTCATAAATGAATGTTTCTTTGGTTAGGTTCATATTTTCCTGCAGAACTTTGAAGATTTTGATTTATTGTTTTTTAGGTTCACTTCTGTGATAATCTCTACACAATCTGAATTGTATTTCTTTTTAAATATTCTCCCTATCCCCACTCTCTTCTTATTGTCACAGAAACTCTTAGGATTTTTTTTTTTTTTTTTTTTGCTTTACCCTTTGAATTATGCGTTTTCACCAACATGTATCTAAAAGAGGTCTTTCCCCACCGCCACCCACATTTAAGCAATTTGGTACTTGTGAGACCCATTCAATCTGGACTCAAATTTTTATTTAGCTCTGAAAGCTTTTCATTATTTTTTCATGTCTCTTTTTATTAATTTTCCTTCTGAACTTTTTTTTAAAAAAAAATATTTTGTAAAATCTGTGTCCTTTGCATTGTAATCTGGTAGAATTCTTCAACTTGATTTTCTATCTAGCTACTTCCCTTTTCAACTATTCTCACATATATCTCTGAATATATTAATTAAATTTAAGTTAGTTGTCTTTTTACTGTTATTAACTCTATTTCTATGAGTGTTAGTTACTATATTTGCTGATTTGTGGTCTTCCTCTATGATGCTGGTTTTTACTGAATATTTGTTCAATTTTTTGTGTTTGCAATTTCATATCTACTACTATATGGACTTTTTTTCTGTTTACTACAACTTTCTCATAATGATTCTGTTCACTATAGCTTGCTCCTAATGTAAAGTTGGGCACTGTACTAGTTAGCGTTTTGTCTTCTGAACAGATGCTTTCCATTCCTCTTGGTTTTTGCTAGTGGGGAACCTATCTGAGCTCTGCATTGTCAGTCCAGTCTAAGAGCCCAAACTCATGTCTTCCCATGGATACAAATAGGAAAGAGTTGCCTAAGGCCCAAGAGGCAGCTGTTCTTTCTCATTCACACAAACTGCTCCTGCTCAACCTGAGAGGCACCTACTTCTGTCAGGATACTTTTCCTCCTCCTCTTCTGAGAATCCTTTTTCTTTCATCTTGGAGTAATATTGTTCCTCTGACCTTCCCAGCAATGTAGGCCATGGAGTTGTGAAGGGATCACATTTAGTGTTAATCTGACAATATTCTAAAGCACCTGAAATTGTAGAAAGGAATGATAGTCATTTTGGTACCTGCTTTATTCCTTCTGCTATGAAGTGAACATTTTTAGACCAAGTATTATGTAGACAGTCATTGCTGCTCCTTTAGGCTGTCGGGTGATATGGCTTTAGGGATCTTGTTTGCAATTTCTTCTGAATAGCACTTGGATGATGTAGAGAAATAAGAGCATCTCCTTTTGACTAAAGTTTGGAAGACTGTAATTCTGAGACTCTCTTGGAACTTCCTAGAGAAAGGTCAGTTTTCTAACATGAACAAAATCCAATGCAGCTGTTTCTGCTTTAGACCATCAAATTTGGAAATCAGTGTAGGAGAATATAACCAACTTTGGAGTGAGCAATGAGGCATGAGAATTTTTCACCTCATGAATTTCTTGCATTGTAGGTGTATTTGATAATACTAACAATACTATCTTGAGTTTGTGTATCTTGATCCGTTTTAGAGATCCTTTCTGCAAGAATTCCTGTAAATATTTAATAATAATGTCACTTTCTATAATTCAGTCTCTTTATCACACTAGTCTCACAGGATTTAAAAATATGTTTTGAAACATTGAACACTGTTTTCATTTACCAAGGTGTGAACTAAAATGTTTGCAAACTAAAATGCTTTCTAGTTCTCTTGGGTTGGTTTTCCTAGTAGGTTTCATTATTTACTCAGTTTGAAGTACAGCATTATCAATCTTCAGAATGCCAGGCATAGTTTTATTTAAATGTAAGAATGAAACACATTCCAATGCCCAATTATACCTCCCCCACCCACTCTCTACCGTTTCAGAATATTTGTGCTCGTTTACTCTTGCCATCCTAGTTGACAGGTAATCAAAATTTGACTGCGGTATTTATTTTCTGACTCTCTCTCTCTCTCTCTCTCTCTCTCTCTCTCTCTCTCTCTCTCTCAGTGTGTGTGTGTGTGTGTGTGTGTGTTGGAAAGAACAATGTAAAGAGCTTAAGAAATCCCACATTTTAGGATTCAAAACCATACTGCAAGCATTCAGTTGGATTTGTGTCGTGCTTGTCATTTGTTTAAAAGAAGCAGCATTTTCAAGGAATTATTTTTTTGTCTGATAGCATAGCAAAAAAAAAAAAAAAACTACATTGAAAAGAGAACAATCAGAATGGTACTGTGCATCTGGGCATGTCTTTGG
This sequence comes from Pteropus vampyrus, assembly GCF_000151845.1. NCBI lineage: Eukaryota > Metazoa > Chordata > Mammalia > Chiroptera > Pteropodidae > Pteropus > Pteropus vampyrus. Next base: position 1,024,355 of record NW_011889041.1, read on the forward strand.
AGCTCTTTGAATGTAATAGAAATGTTATAAGTACAATTATTTTGGTTATAAAATATTGATTTAGGGAAAATTTATAATATATTAGATCTAGTAGATCCAGTTTGGAATAATGGAAAGAAATAACCATTTTGGGGGTTTAAGGGGTGAATTATTCACCTTGTATTTAATGGAATAATTAGGTAAATTATTTAAGAGACTAGAACTTCAGCTAATTTGAAATGGAAGAGCTCCTTCAACTCACTCATCTCCTCATCCCCTGGTTTTATAGAGGAGATGCTGAAGTCCAGCCAGGCTTGTCTTTTTGCCCAGATTCCTGCAGCGTCCTAGTGGCCTTGCTGGGTCTGGAACAGAGATAGTCCAGCTGCTGGTACAATCCTCTTTGCCCCACACCTAGGTGAATAAGGCCAGGAAGGATCTAAATATCGTGACTCATCACTTTTAAACAAGTTACTGTTGCTGCACTGAATATAATGCTTCCTTAATTAACAAATGCAGGATGTTCATTTTTCCATACCAGAGCTTCCTTTAGGATGGTAAAAACTTGCACACTCGTTTATTTTTGTGGATGGTCTTTTCATTTTCCATTCTTTTAAACACAATCATGTTTTATTTGGTTCTCTTGAATGTCAGGATGGTAGATTGTTTTAGTTCACACTGCCTCTTCTTTTCCTCAGGAAACCTCTCTGGCATACCTAGTATATGGCAGTGGAGCCATCTGAGAAGTAAAAAGATTGTACTATATGAAACATTTTGTTTTTCTTGGATGTTTAGCAAGCATTTTCCCTGTAGATACAAAAGACTGGTTTTTGAATGTGCAATGCTATGAAGGGTAGGTAGGAAAAAACAGTGTGTTTGGGAGAAGAGTAGAACACATTAAAATTGGTTGAAACTCTTACATTTAAGTATGCATTTATAAACATTTTACATGCATGATAGAAAGTAAGAGTTTGGATGAATTTGTTTTGGAAATTTGGAACTAAATTGATAAACATTGCACTTTTTCCATAAACAAACATAGAATGTGCATATTTCAAATTTGTATTTTTTTGGTTGTAGATAAGAATGAGAAAATTAGAAACTGAGAATATTTATTCTGTATCAAAGAATTAGATAAAATAGGTATTTTGCAGTTTTGAAATATGCATTCTTCCTTTAAACATCAAAGCATAAGTAAGCAAGATAATCATCCATGACTGTTTTATAAGTTAACAGCAATATAAAGTAAAAAAAATTACTATTATTTATCTTGGTCAAAGATGTTATTTAAATTAATATAAGAATTGTATATATTCCTAACAAACAATTAAATGAGGCTCTGTAGAATTAGGGAAAAGCTTTTGAAACTTAAATTTTTTTTATTTTAAGAGAAATAAAAAGTGAACTCAAAACTTGGAAGGTGCTGAAATATGAGTCACTAAATACGACAGACTAAAATTGGACTAATTTCTTTGAGATTGATATCATGGAGGAAGACCATATTTTTCCCAATCTTTCGTAGTAGTCATAGAACATTGGATTAGAAGAGCTAGTATGGGAATTATATTTCTATATATCTGGATTAGTTGGGGCTCTCATAGAACAACGGCTTTCAATTTTTTTTTTTTTTTACAGGAACCACAGGAAGATATTTCACATTGTGACACATCTGTATTTATTTGATAGACGTATATCATGATATTGTTTCATGATAAATACCTACCTTTTCTGTATTATGCTCATTTTCCCTTTTGTTTCATTCTTTTAGAAAGTACTTGTTGTTGAAAAAAAAAAAGCACTTGTCATGATCTACCAAACTGATTTTATAATCATGATAGGCCATGATTTGCTGATTGAATAGTAATGCCGTAAAAATCCCTCCATAATTCTTTTTTTGGGAGGTGTTGAATTTATAGTCATCATTATTAGCTTTGTTTGCCAAATGCATTCAGTTACATAATGGGTTTACGTCTCCTGATCCACGTTGATTCAGGCCAATGAGTTCAGTAGAAATTGACATATGTTTCTGGACTGAAGCATTTAGTGTCCAGTTTGAGACCCTCCAGAGCTCTTTACCTCTGCATGGTAAGTGGCCATGCTCCTCAGAATGGGTCCCAAATAGAGGAATGTGGAACAGAGCCCTTAGCCAGCCCATAGTGAACCTATAGTATAAGTAAAAAATAATACTTTGTTCTTATAAGGCACTATAATTTTTTGGTGTATTTGCTGCTCATAGCCTAATTTCTCCTGACTGGTGGGGGGTAATTCAATCATGTGCTCGGCTGATGGTGGGAGAGAGTCTTCTTTTGAAATATTGTTTGCCTAAAAACATATAAAAGTTTTAAAATAAGTTTATTATTTCTGACTATAAAACCATATGTGTTTTTTATAGGAATATTTGGAAAACAATGGGAAAGCAAAATGAAAAAATTGTATATTCTGAATACTATTTGGAGGTAATTTTTGATATGTCTATGAAAAAAATATTTTTACTCAGTTTACTACATAGTTATGTGTTTTACTTTTTTCTTACTATTTTTAATGTCATTAAATATTCTTGGAACACATGAATTCCATGCCTCTGTGGTGCTCCATCATATAGATGAACCAGCGTTATTTAGTTACTCTTGTATTGTTAGACATTTAAGTTTTGTTTAATACAAGGACTTTTAACGGTCTAAAATCTCAGCCCTTGGCACTTACTAGCAAATAATAAGCCAGAGTAGCATCCACATCCACTCTGCTCACTCTGCTCAGCATCTGTTGCATCTATCTCCCCATTAGCCCATTTCTGGCACAGAGTGGGTCCATATATTCTGCTGCTGAGTAAACAGTTCCATATGTCCTTATACCTCATTTAGGCTTATATTCAATTTTCTAAAATCTGAAACAATTTTTATTTTCTCTCCTCCATCCCCCAGCAAACAACTTTGGTTTTCCTTCTGACTTCTTGCTATTAGGAAAGGACATTGCCACGTACTAGGTGCTTGAGCCAGAGACTGGGGTCATTCTCAGTTTTCCCTTCCACATAAGTATAATCAATCAAACTTGGCTTGTTTTAACTCCTTGGTCTCTCATCTCTATTCTCACTCCCTCTGTCCTACCTCAGGCCCTCATTGCCTCTTAGTGGCTTTTCTGTTTTCCTGTGCATGGTTCTCCCTTTTGCTACTATAATGAGCTTTCTAAAATATGAACCAGAATGTCACTCCCTTGCTTAAAATTCCTATGAAGAGTCCTAGAATGAGCTTTAAAGACAAAGTTCATTCCTCCTCACTTGATTTAAAAGGCCCTTCATGATTTGCTTCTTGAATACTCTCCCTGTCATTCATTGTCATTCATTTCACTCACTGCCTGCTGTGGGCTGAATTGTGTCTCCTCCAGATGCATATGTTAAAGCCCTAACTTGTATTTGGAGGAAGGCCTATGAGGAGATAATGAAGGTTAAATAAGATCATAAGGAGAATGGGGCTCTGATAACATAGGATGATAGGATTTGCGTTCTTATGAGACATCAGGGAGTTCTCACCTCGGCCCCCAACTCATGCGCCTGTGCACACACATGTGAGGCCTAGTGAGGACACAGCCAGCAAGATGGTGGCCAGCCTACAGAGAGGTCTCACCAGAACGTACCATGTTGGCACTTTGATCTTGGACTTCCAGCCTCAAGAACTGTGAGGAAATGTCCACATCGTTTAAGCCACTCAGTCTATGGTATATTGTTAGGGTAGCCCAAGCTAAGACACTGCTCCCTGCTCCCTACTCCCCACAGATACTTCACTCTAGAAATTGTTACTTCAGAAATGCTGTTTCACTGAGAACATTTCACTCTTTGATGTTTCCAGGCATAATTAGGCACTATCTTCCTATCTTCAGGTTACCTACAAATCCCTGGTTTTCCTTCAAGTCACAGGTTAAACTTTTCCCTACGCTCAGAAAACTTTCCCATCTCCTCTCTGCCAGGCAGATTTTGGTATTCATTTATCCGAGTCCTCTTGTGCCTTAAACACATTTCCATTAACATCTATACTCTTCTATGGTAACTTCATATTTGGTGGTTTTCCACTGAACCCTACATTTCTCGAGGCCATTAACTATGCTTTTTCATCCCGTATCCCCAATATTTAGCACATTGAAAAATAGTAGGTGGTCATAAATATTGTTGAATGAATAGACAAATAATAGTGGTAGTTATTCATGTGTTAACTTTTATCTCTTGAAGATTTTTTCCCACTCTTTTACAATCCAAACACCCAAGCTTCATGTAGTCTTCTTATGAAAACCAGCTGTTAATACAGGATTTGAATTTCATTTACACTGATGTATAAATAACTGATAACCATTTATGTCTCCCAAGGGCATTTCAATTTTAACGGGGATAGAATTCTTTATCTAAAGAAAAAAAATCTTTCTTGGTGTAATTTCAGGCTTAACAAGCATATAAGATTGGTTTTAATCGAGGGTAGAGGTAAAGCTTAAGAAGTTTTCTGTGCTCCAGATTCATACCCCATAAGCTCCGCCTAAACATGAGACCAGGCCTATTACCTGCTAGTTCATTCACAGAATGAACTGGCATGTCAGATTGCACAGCAAATTTATTTTTGTTTCTATTGCACTGCATAGATCATATGAACTTCACATCTGGTAAAAACTTATACGTAAAATGTGCTTCTGCCAAGAATTGCGGTTTTCTGGTACATCCCAGTAACTCTGAGTCAAGGTCACAAAACTAGCATTGCAGAGTTTTGGTAATCTGGAACTTCATTCTGCTTCTAGTTATTGAGAAAGTTGCTCTCTTAGTTCCTTTGAAGACCCTGTAAGTCACCATTATAGGCTTGGAAAAGTACTTGGTGATTCAAAGCCCATTTAACTGTTTGTGGGCTCCTTCTGCAGAAGCCATCTCATAGAAATAAGAATCTTGTCATTCAAAAAAAAAAAAAAATTCCCACAGAAAGTATTTCCCAACTTTTCTTAATGACCTATTTTCATGTCTGATAGTCTCATCAAGTTTCATTTTCATATTAACTTAAATTCTCCCTAATTTAGTTTTGTCACTTGGTTCTGTTTTTCATAGAAGTGAGGAAGAGCAGATTTTTATATAAACTGCAGTACTAAAGATACCAAGCAGTGCATTGTCTCAGAAGAGGAAAGCAAACCAAATAACACTGTCACAAATACAATTCAAGTTAGGTTAGCAAAATGAGGTTTTCTCAATACAGTGTGACCCAAAGCTGACCTGCTAGTTAGACTGGGGGTTTGAAATTTGGTGTGTTGCTTATAGTATCAATATCTCCAGTGAATTCTGTCCTGAAAAGCCTGATAACATTAATATAATTGAGGAACTGGTTGATTTTACATTAATTTAATTCAGAAAGCAGTTAAAACATTTCATGGTAGTTATCTTTTCCTTTGAGGAAGGAGGGGAACAAATACTTAACATCTTGAAAAGTGGAATTATTTAGAAGATGAATCCATGTAAATTAAATGATAGAGGAACATGTGGTGAAAAATTACCTTTCTCTAGTTTCTAGAAAGGAATAATACAATATTCCTTCCATTGTAGGGGAGGAAATCAAGGTGACTTATCTTGGTATACACTTGACTGTAAAAGTTTGGGATTCGGCTATGCTTGATATTTTCAGTATTTTTCTACTGGTGAATGAATTAACCATTGGTAACATTTCTGATGTTGGGTTTAAAAAGTAAATCTCGAGACATATGGATTGTTTGAACAATTCTTTAGTATTTGTTGATTCTTCAAATGAATATTTGAAATAAAGCAAAACTAGGAGATCACAAAATAGTAGACATAATACTGATTATAACTTCTATAAATATCCACAGCTTAAAAAAGATAAGCTACTCTGTTCAATGATTAATATATTTAAAAATTAAAGGTCATGAATATATTTAAAAATTTCAAAATTTTGCCTAGGTTCATATTAGTGACTCATCTTTGCCATTTTTGAAGTTCTTTTCTTTTAAATGAGATTTTTGTGCCCAAACCCTCCAGATTCTTTTATGATGTTGATTATTTTCCTTTCATTGAACACCTGAAAACAGCAACTTCTTTGGCCAGGAACAAGCTGAAAATTCGTCTAAGTGGCAACCTTTAGGCAGCCAAATGCCAGGTCTTCTACCAAGCACTGTAGGCTCCCTTCATACTTGAGCAGAGAACTTAGCTACTTAAAGCTTTTAGATGCCTTTACTGATGAGGCCGTAGCTACCACTAAAAGTGAAATTCTGTGAAGTGTTTCAGAAATTTTGAGTCATTGCTTAACTCAGGAGCAGGTGTTCTGAATCAATGATGATTAGTTGATCTAGTCGTTAGTTTGTTGGTAGCTCAGGGTCTCAAAATGGTTTAATGAAATGGCCAGTTAGTATAGAGGAAGTTGTTTGCTTTAAAAGGAGCCTTAGTATAACTTGTAAATGTTAAAGGAAAATGGAATATTTTAAGGGTTTTGTGGGAGGAAAATTTAACTTGTGGCTTTGAAGGAGTCAGTGGTGTTTAAACTAAATTAGTGGTTAGAGTGATCATTTTCAGAATTTTGAGAAAAGGGAAATCCTTTCTGATTTTTTTTTCTGGAGGTTTAGGATTTTTTCTTTTTTATCTCTGTTTATTGACTTAAGTACTTGTTTTTTACAATTTACATTTCATGGTGTTGTATTCAAGAGTCTAGCTATTCTCCATTATCATCAGTTTCAAGCGAATTAGAAAAAGTGGTTGGTGTGATTTGGTTCACAAGTTATGATATTTAAAACCGTACTTTTGTTAAAAAATTTAAATAGTAGAGTTACATAGAATGGGATACTGTCCAACTGTAATATTTCAGCATAGTTGTCCAAATGAAATCTAATATGTCACTATGTTCATCAAGTGGCTCATATTGACGTGTTTTTTCCAGTAGGGAACTTGGTAAAATTGAGCAGTGTCAGGAAAACAACAGCCCATAATGTCACTGTTTTTATGTTTTGATTCAGTCAAATATGCTGATTCTTAGACACGTCTTTTTTTTGGTATTACATATATATACATTTGGTTTATGTCTATCATGTTCCGAAGAGAATGAGACTTATTAAGTAGCAGTCACATTGAAATAAGGCAGGAAGATATCAGAATGGAAAATATTAAAATAATCAATATTTTTATTTTAATTATGTCTAACACAAACTACAGACTGTAATTTATACTTTTGCCAAAGAAAATTATAAATCTACATAATAAGTAATGGAGTTCATTATACATAGTATCTTGGCCTCTTCATTTTAACATCTACTGAAATTATTGTGCATTTACTATGTTTATGTCAAGAACTGTGAAGGGTCTGCAATTTTACCCTACTTGGAATCTAATAAGTTAGTCTGCCACAGTTTTAGGCTGGCAGAAAGGAGACTCTTGGGTCAGAGAAAAAAGGACTTTCTTACTCACAACACAGCACTCAGCGTCAGATTCCTATTGATTCCTCTTGTCCCTCAAGTCCCGTGAGGTTGATGTGGAGCGACCCAGGTAGATGCTGCATACAAAGTGGTTTATGTCACAGCTGAGGAACTCTGAGCTTAAGAAATCATTTTTTATAAAAAGTATGCTAGCAAATTTGTCCAACATTGTACAGGAGGAAGAAATCATCTCTATTATACTAGGCAGGAAACAAATCTGCCCTCATCTCAGGAGTGAGACACTATCTCCTGTGGTTGTTAGGGATATCTCCCAGCATCCTTGGGACAAAGCTGATTCAAGGGGCACCCAAACATGCAGAATTGTCTGCCAACACCTTATAGTTGAAAAATCAATGAAAAAGCAGAATTTTAATATATACTGCATATCATTTAGTTTTTATCAGGTGGAAATGTTTTTGGCGATCGTCAGGAAGAACCATGGTATATTTTGTTACTCTGGAAATAGCTAATAATATTGCATTCTTGAGCATTTTTGATTTAAAGGTCGTTTACCATGAATGCATTATGCAAATATAGTTTTACACCTATTAAATTTTTATAGTTTTTTGAAATTACAATGTGAAAAATCAATCTAATAGCTATACTTATTATCAAAAATCATTTATTGATGGCTCCAGAAAATTTTAATGCACTGTTTGCCATAAACCTAGTACTTAGAAGAATTTCATATTTTTTTTATTTTTTAAATTTAATGATATAGTTAATTGGAAAAGCAAGTAAATTGATATTTCTGCAAGGCATGTTATAGAATGAAGAATATTATTATGTCTTCCAAATGAAACAGAAATAAAAATATGAAATAAGAAAGTACTGACCTTTTTCTTCATATTATCTTCTTGGAGGATACTTTTACTCTTCCGTGGAAAGAGAAAGGTAAAATCCAGACAATAATTAAAGAAGCAAAGAATATAGGTAAACACATTACTGTTCTCCCTTCTATTGATATTACTGTCAGTCACTATCAGCCTTTCTTCAAATGAACACAACTAATACATAGACTGGTTTTCATGGAAAGTAATCTTGGTAGAACTACTGTTTATCCCAGGAGTGACAGGACCAATCATAGCTTAGCCAGGGATTGCAAAAGTTTTTTTTCTTTCTTTCTTTTTTTTTTTTTTTTCTGAATAGACCAAGGATACCTCTTACCTCAATATGTACCTTTTGAGAAGCATTTAATGAAAAATAAATCTATGAACCATTTACATGAAATCTCTTTGGCATGAGAACAAAAATGTAAAGGATGAGAAAAGTAATGGACATAGGATTAGTCCACTTACCTACCATTGCCAAAGTCATTGTGTAGGCTTAATTTTTTGGAATCAGGGAGTTTAGATCTGTGTGATCCACCTTGAAATTCTCTAACATCTCCTTGGGAGTCCCTTTTGTTTGGAGGAATAAGAGCTTAAACTGAATAAAAATATTTCTGATTAACAATCACATGAAAATCTTCTAGGGTGAAAGCCAAAGAATCTTTTTGTATGTGATTTTTTTCTGAACCTTAAATAGACCCAGATGAATTTTCTTTTAGTACTTTCCTACTCAAGTGATTTAAATGAATGATTTGTCTTCTAATAGGAAGTCTGCATTTTATCATAGAGGTAGATTATATGCCTTAAACCTTACTCCCTAGAGAAGCAGTATCTCTTTTCTATTATATTCTTTGGATGTACTAAAAACTTAGTTCATTATAGGCATGAGATCTTAGAGCTTTGCAGATCTGTGGATTGAGAAACATGACAAATCCAACCACACTATCATCTGAGGTAGTGGAATATAATAAAAATCCTCATATACAACATTATTATGTTTTACCATTAGTTGTCTGTGAAATCAAAATAAAATAGAATGAAAATATTTTCAATTTAGAAAGGACTCTGTTGTTCATGGCCAAAGAATAAAAAGCAAATACGAGCCATGAGAATGAGTGTGGTAGGTTTCTTCCTTTGCTTTTAAATTATTTTTTGTAATGACCTGATCTACTACTTCAAGAATATTTGGTTCCGAAATAGAAGCACAATCTTAGAAATACTGATAATAAAAAAGTACAGTTTATGTCAAGTATGAAACAGAAAGGCTAACCAACAAGTTCAAGTCTTTTTAATATTTTAAACGAACTAATGCATTTTACCTTATTGCATTCTGTTTTGGACAAAAAACTATGAGCATGGTGATTGATTTCTAGTATGAAATCTAAGACTCACAAAGTTCAAATACAGTTTCATTTGTTAAAATCTCCTAATTGCCAATCCTTGAGGGAAACCTCTATTGATTAAATCGGTAATTTTCAGTGGGGTTGATTTGGTCCCCTGTCTACGTCTAGGAACATTTTTGGTTGTCACAACTGGAAGAGAATACTACTGGCATCTAGTGGGTAGAGACCAGGGGTGCCACAAGCTTTGTAAAGTGCACAGGACAGACTCCATGATAAAAACTCATCTGGTCCCAAATGTCAATAGTTAAGAAAACTTGGAGTAAATACACAGTAGTGCATTTAATGCATAAAGAACTACAGAATATCAGCAAGAAACAGATTTTTGCTTCAAGAGCAGCATTGAATTATATAGTAGAGAGCAGGGGTCATAGGACCTCAAAGGGACTTAGCTAAAGTTGTTGGCTCTGCCTTTGTGTGACCAACTTCTTTTAAATCCCTCTGAGCCTCACTGAGTATTGTAAAATAGAACTGATAGTATAGCTCTTATTTCGAGGGCTTGCAGGACTAAATGAAATAAGGTATGTAATTGCTTAATCCATTGCCTGATATCAGAAAGTAGCAATTTGCTTAATCCATTGCTTAATCCATTGCCTGATATCAGAAAGTAGCAATAAAAATTGTCTAAAGACTAAGTTTTCTGTTCTTGGATAAGTTCAAGCAGAATGTGGACAACAGCTCGTATTCCTTCCAACTCTATAAATGTTCAAATGGCATTCCTTCTTTTGTAGTTATACAAAACCATTCTTAAATAAAACATCATATAGCTGATAGTTTTCCTTGAGTCTTTAGTAACTAAGAAATTTTAGGTAAGGTTGACATCAAGGAAGCATAGATAGTAATGATATTGTTCAGTAAGATTAAACTTGCTTTGTATTTTGACACTAAGACATTGACTCTAACTTTTTTGCAAACATGTTCCCTTAGTTCCTATGCTAACTTGTGTTATTTACTTGGATTTCCTCCAGACTATCTTCTGTGTTTTTGTAGCATCAGATTTCTTTGTATATCTGTTGTGTATTCATTGCCTAATCAAGTTATGGCTGGCTAGCTATTTACTCTCCATCTAACATGACATTTATTGAGTACCCCCTGTATACCAGATGTCATGCAATATGTTGTACAAGTATTATGTCATTTGGCAGGCAGACAATAAATGTTCGTTGAATGAATAAATGAACAAATATATGAACCGTAAAGCAATGTTAATTGGATTTCTACTATGTGTCATGGAGTAATACTGTTATTATTAAAAATAAAAAAAATATATAAAATACATCTTCATATTACTCTCCTGAAAGCTCTTAGTTTTGTTGGAGAAACAGAATATATTTATAATAAACTTTCTCTACATAGTTAAGTAGTTTAATTAAAATGGATTATCCATCTTCATAATACCTTAGTGCTTGTCAGACACTCAATAAATATCAGGTATTCAGTAATCACACACTCAGTAAATGTTCAAAAAAAATTGAACATAATACCATTCGGTGAATAGATTATCAAAATTTTATTGCAACAAAAGTCAGCTGCTTGACAAAATGTTACCTTAACTGTGTAATAAAATGGAACTTATCCTGATGATATCACAAAGGATAGATATGCTTCATTAAAGCAATAGATGTTTTATTGCAATTTTTGCTAATTAAATTTTTATAAATCGAATCACTATTTTTTAAATTTTTAAATAATTTTACTTTGTAACAGCTTGTACTACTTTGGCTTTGCATTACTCTGCCCAAGTTGGTCTTTCAATACAAAATTATAAGGTGGGGGCAGGGGGCAACCTACTTTCTCTAGAATAAATTTTTTTCAATGGTAAAATGCCAGTTTTATGACCCTGGTACTAACCTAATCATAGATTTAGCCAGTCACTTGGAATACCTACATACAAACTTAAAGCAGTTTAATTTTTTTCTTCCTGCTTTATGTGAACAGATAGAAATATTGAAATATGTCTGAGATAAATAGCACAAGGAGGAAAATACCTTTAGTTTTACTCCTGAAAATAATACATTTCTATGATTTAAAAATAAATGTGATATAGTAAATTCCAGTTCAAAAACCTCAAACAGGTGTGTTCAATATTTTAGAATATATTCAACATTAAGAGAAGAGGCATAATACTCCAAGTATTAAAAGGCATTTTAAGAAGTTATGTAATAACCCTCATTTCACACAAGGGAAATAGAAATTATTTAAAAAGTGTACTCATGTGATAGGAACTACAGAGTATTATATGTTGGATGTTTTCTCTGTGATTGACATGAATGAGGGGTGCATTTTATTTCCATGTAAGAATGAGCTGTTGCCTTGTGGTGACTGCAGTGACAACACATGGTGATTTTATTAAACAGTTAAGGAAAAGTTTTTGATTTTAAGAAGTGTTGGGAAATGTACTAAAAACAAAATAATAATATGATTAACTACTTTCATGAAGTTATTCTGATGTTTTTCTTATATTTTCTTTTTTACAAAGTGAACTACTTTTATGCCTGGCAATAATGTTACCAAACATTTAGGAGTATAAGACTACTGAATATTCATCAAATATGTTTTCTCTATATTTCAAAAGCAAGGTACCTCAGAAAAGTTTGGGTACCTTCCTAATATTTTGCACCAAGCTAGTGTTCTTTAAATATTTTTAATGCATTTCTGTTTTTAAAAAAGTCCTAAATTGTATTCAGATAGTTTTATAGTACAGATCAAGGAATGAGTTTCTTCTCATTTGAGGATACCAGATTTTTCATACACTGTATAGTATGTCACAGTATATGAAACTCTTGAGCTGTCATTATCACATTTGATACTCATGACAGTGAAATGGATTAGAATTACCCTCTCATCTCTATATACATATGTGGCCTCCAGCTCTGAGAGGGGCCTAATGACTGGGGGTGAGGGGATTACATATCTGATGCTTTGTAGAGCTGAGACTAGAGTGGTATTGTTCTGCTCAGTGTTGAGTAGGTGGAGTTTTCTTGAAGTTCTTACAATACTGCATGTGACTAGAAACCTTCTTCTTGTTTAACCCATAGGCTGACTCCTACAGGTCACTTCTAGAGAAGTGACATTAAACCTTTTCCCAGTTAAGAGAGGCATTACGGATTGGGAAATGGTTTTGGGAACCATTGGACCTAGGTTTTGATATTGGCTCTGTTGCTGCATTTAATATTGGTTAGAATATTTAACCTCAATGAGCCCCAGCTTCTTATGTGTTAAACAATGAAATTGGATGGGAAGGACTTTGTGATAACTTTCAGTCATTTGGTTAATTTTTCCTAAGGGGCAACTTTGCTCCTCTCTTCATAGGGAGTTTCTTGTTTGTTAAATGTATTTAATGCCTTCTCTTATGAGTCGCTGAGAAAAGTCAGTACTTGGTTGTCACTCTGTGGAGCCCACAGTTGAGTTGGATTTTCATTCTAACCTGGTGTTGAGTTAGCTGAGCTAATGTCTTGACTTAATAAATTATTTGACTTCAAATGACCCAATAGTGGGATCCCACCAAATGGACTCCTCTTCGTACACTGGCCCAATTGTCCAGAAAGAGGACACCATTCCATGAAACTCATATAATGTTCATTCATAGAAATCTTATTTTAATGAATGCGAACATACTTCCATCACATATGAGAGTATTACTCTCCAACAGTATTTCTTATTTTGAAATATAACATATTTTATAATTGGCACTCAAACTTTACCTTAAAATGTTTCTTAAAAATATGGACTGGCTATATTTTTATAAGAACTCATACATTTGAAGTTTATATATACCACTGAATATGAATTGTTTCCTTAATATAGGAAATACTTATAAATTGCTTTGGAGTATGTAATTAAGACTCACCTTCTAAATATATAAAATAATTTCCTCATGTACTTAATTTTCAG
>NW_011889041.1:1039703-1048381 GCF_000151845.1 Pteropus vampyrus
AAGACTGACATTCAGCAATAGATGTCTGTGTATATATCCATCCATCTCCCATTTATTGAATTTCTCATATATGAAAGCTCTATGAAACACACTGGGAGTGAGAAAAAATTCAGATTCTATCCCTGTCCTCAATAAACTCACATTTCAGTGGGGGAAGATGGACATATATGCAAGCAATTACATCAGAGGTCCTCCGAAGTTTCAGTGTGAGACAATCCTAATTCCTGCTCAGAGTGAGAAAGATATCACCATGGAAAGTACAAGGATCATGATGTCTAGCAGGAGTGGACACTGATGATTTTTGAATGGAAAGTGGGGACTACATCATGAAAGGGCTTATCTGAGAAGCTAGAACTATGTCTTGAAGGCTATAGAAAGCCATTAAAGGACTTAAATAAAAAAATTAATTACAGAATATTGTAAACACATAGAAAAGCAACACAAAACATCAATGAACCCATCACCCATATTTATTTGCTTCAGAAAGTTCTGTCTTTTTAAAAGTAATAAAGTTGCAGATAAACAAAGATCTACCTCCATGCCTTTTTCCATTTCTTCAAACCCAGAAATCATCACAGTCTGAAGATTGCTGTATATTATTCCAATGTATACATTTGTACTTTTATTATGTATGTATGTACCCCCAAACAACATGTTATTATTTTGTAAATTTTAAAATTTATAACAATGGCATCATACTGTTTATTTATTTTTGGAACTTACTGTTTTCCTTAATATTATATTGGTATACACAGCTCTGGAACATCCTTTTTTTTTTTTTGTCTTGAAATATCCAGGGTTCATTAGAGAAACAATTAGCTGTTACATTTTTTTTCCAGTTACACATAATGCTGCAGTGATATATAATTCTCCTTGTGTACGCAAATACATTTTTCAGAGTATTCCCCTTGAAATAGAATCAAGAGATTATAGCATATGCTTTTTTCAACTTTACTATGCATTACAAATTTCTCTTCAAAGTGGCTATACCAGTGTATTCACTTTTGGAGCACGAATTACTATTTTCCTATATTCTCTTTAACTTTCGTTGTTAACATATTTTTGTGGGTGTGAATAGTATTTTGCTTTAGTTTGTATTTTCCTATTGTCAAGATTGCTAACATTCTCATATTAGATGTCCAGGATTCCTCTTATTTGAATTTCTTCATAATCTTTACCCCATGTCCTATAGGATTATTTACATTTTTCTCATTGAATGTAGGCTTTCTTTCTATATCTAAGGCACTAAACTTTAGTTAGAAATGTATGTGGCAAATGTTTTATTCTAGGTTAGTTTTGTCTTTTAACTTTATGATGTTCTTTGTCAGAAAAATATAAATTTCTTTCTTCTCCAACATTAAAAAAGATATTCTATATTTTTCTAAGAGTTTAAAATTTTTGCTTTACATATTTGGGTCTTTAATCCATCTGGTATATGGTGTGAATAAGGGTGCAATTATATCTGTATTTCCCCTCCTTGATATGATTACCAATTATCACAGCACATTTATTCAATAGTCCATCTCTTTGCTACTCATTTATAATGCCTCTTCTCTCTTAAAACAATTTCCCATAATAGGTGGATTTGTTTGTAAGATCTTAATTCAGATCCGGTGTTCTAGTCTAAAGTCTTGTCAATACTAAATCTTTATAATTACTATAGTTTTTAAATAAAATATGATATCTGATAGTATAAATCTATTTCTATTTCTCTTCTTCAAAATTGTTTTGGCTAATTTTAGCCTGTTTTTCTTCCATTTGAATTTTTTAATCAGCTTATCAAGTTCCATACCTACACTCAAACAGAAAACACTTGAATTTTAATGAAAATTGTATTGAGTGTATAGATTAATTTGAGGGGAATTCTTTTACTTTTATGATATTAAGTCTTGCCATATTAACACATTTATTATTCATTTATTTAGAACTTTTTTGTTTTTCAATTATAATTTTGTTTTAGTCACTCTAAATATGACATTTTGATTGCCATTGGGAATATCTTCAAAAATACATTTTTAAATTTCTTGCTGCTAAAATAAGGGAATGACATTTGATTTTTAAAAACTTAGTTTTGTATTCAGCTTTGCTGAATCTGTTATTTTTTATGTAGACTTTAAAATTTAGATAATTGCCCCTAATAATTGATAATTTTATTCCTTTCTCAATCTTATACCTTATTTTTATTGTCGTATTTTCTTAGAGTGCCTATTACAGTAGTAAATAGAACTGGTGATTGCAGGCATCATTGTATTATTTCTGGCTTTATTGAAAAAGAATTCTAACATTTCACCACAAATGATATTTTCTAGAGGTTTTTGGTTTTTATTATTAAAGAAACACTTTTTATTTTGAAATAATGAATGAATGTTGCATATTTCAAAATAATGAATGAGTGTTTAAGTTTTCAACTGTTTCTTCTGTAGCTATTTCAATAGTATGGGTGGGTATGAGATAATAAAGTCTCAGCCTATGACAGTGGCATTGGCTATAGAGCAAATAGTCTTGAGGATTTTGTTTTTAGTTATGAGAGAGGATGGATAGAAAATAGCTTTTGAAAGACATGGTTCTGATTTAGGATAACTGTGTAAATTATTTAAATAGGGAATAGAAAGAGAATAGTAATTTTTTAGGGGTAGATTTTGAGCTCATTTTAATATTTGTTGAAATTGATTGTAGGTTGGCAATTGAAAATTGTTCAGCAGACTTTTGGGTATAATTATTTAAAAATGGACTGTTGAAATTAAAGAGTTAAGCATGTGTTGGAGATAAAAAAAAATTGTGATTTGGTAGTATCAAAATGGTAGGTGAAGCTGCAGGGGAGGAGAAAATTTCCAGGTGAGGGTTTGCAGAATGAGAAAAGTGGGGGCTATTGCTAAATATCAGAAACTTAAATACATAAAGGACAGTAGGAAAGACTCTCAGAGGAGCCTGAAAATAACTTACTCCCAGGGAGAGTGGTATCAAGGAAGACTTAGGGAGAAAGTTCCAACAATAATAATAAAAAAAGCCATCTATATGAGCCAAATGCAGGGAAATTAAAGATGGCCAGAAAGAGCTGACTTACTTCAGCGATTAGGAAATCACTGGTGCCTTGGAGCACCAGTTTCAGTAGCGTGCTTAAGTCAGACATTCGATTGCAGTGGGATGAAACTTTAGCAGGAGGTGAGGAAATGGAGAAAAACAAATGAAGACCTGTCTTTCGTGAAGCTTGGCCAGGAAGAGAAGGAGAGAAAGGTACCTGCAAGTATAAGTCGAGGGAAGAATGATCCTTTAAGAATTAATTGTTAAGTTTCCCAATTTGGGAACTGTCATAGAGATAAGAAGTTAAACTTCAGTTAAATGTGATTGTGAGATAGTCGGTTACTGGATGTGGTGAAAAAAGGTGATCAAGGTATGACTGGACAGTTTTAATTCAGAGTTGATTGCTCAGCTATATGTTTTCTTGCCCCTTGGTTCTTCTTGTGTCTAAAAGCACGAAGTCACACAGAAGGATTTTATATAAAGCAAATCAGAGGCTAGAGTCAATGAGGTCCTTAAATAAAGGTAAAATCTTTGAAAAATGTAAAACATAGGATGAGAATATTTTTTATATCATAGTAATAAATCACAAACATTTTTGTGTCTTATTTGTGGCCTAACAACCATATGCAAATAATCAAATGAATTTCTAATATGGAAAAAAATCTAAACGTAAAAAAAAAAAGTAGCCTTGCCTATTTGAGATAGAATGGTGAGTCTATTTTGGTTATTGTGATTCAGTAAAGCTATTAAACCCACAGACTCTGCTGGTCTGTAACAGAGAAAGTCCTGTCCCTGTTCTTGCTCCAATGTTAGAATCAGAGGACAACCATATTCTAGATTCTATTTATTCTGGCACAGCTTAGTTCATTGGATTTGTTTCCAATTTAAATGATATCTTTGCCAGGTGAAGTTGGTAATGATTAAAGAAATTTAAAAATATGTCTTTAATTCAGTAAGATATTTTCCATGTATTTAGATATCATTTGAAAATTACATTCATGACAGAATGGGTAAATTTTTTAAGTTGCAAAATTTATTTTTATAGTTAAATTAGCCAAAATTGCCAACTTAAGTTGGGCTGCAACCAGCTAGCTCATGGTTTCCATGGAAACATGATTTCATCCCATCTTTGAAAACCCATTTTGTTTTTTCTCCTTTATCATGGAACTTGAATCTCTGCAATGTTTTTCCTGTGATTTTTGTTCCAAGAAAAAGAAAACAGGTTTCCAATTAGACTAATACATTTTGCCCATTAAACTTTAACTTCATGGGACATTTTCATTTAGGGAGATAAACAGTGCCCATATTCTAAAATCTTTCCTATTTAGGTACTACTCTGCATTTTTGTTATTTTTGCTTTGTATTTTTAAATACTTTTGGCCAACCATCAGTCACAATTATTCCAAGTATGTTAAAATTACTTCATACTTCTAATATCCTTATCATGTGCTGTCTAGGTGATTTAGAAATCTTTCATGAAAGAGCTATCACAGTCGTCTTCATTTTTATTTCCTCCTCATACTTCCCAAGCCTGACACAGTTCATTCTCAATAAATGTTTATTGAGTGAATGATGCAACAAATATTTCAGTGCCTTCTGTGGGCTTAGCATGATCAAAGACTCTGCGGAATGCAAAAGACATCTATAATATACTTTCCTATTTAGGGATCTGGGGAAGGTAAAGAATGAAATGTAAATGCTTGCCATTATTTAACCTCACATAAACCAGAGCTTTACTATCTCATTTAATCTTTATA
The DNA here is from genome assembly GCF_000151845.1 of Pteropus vampyrus. NCBI lineage: Eukaryota > Metazoa > Chordata > Mammalia > Chiroptera > Pteropodidae > Pteropus > Pteropus vampyrus. Next base: position 1,044,482 of record NW_011889041.1, read on the forward strand.
ACAGTCCTGGAAGAACTGTGGTATTATACTGATTTTTCAGATCAAGAATTCATGGCTAAGCAAGGTTTGAGAACCTGCCCAGGTTAGTGAACTTGCCCAGGCTAGTGATTCATGGACCAGAGTTTGAAAACTAGTCCTGCACTGACAACAAGTATACTTATTAGCTGGAGAGACAATTCTTCTATATAGAAAACAATTAGTAAAGTAGTAAATGTTATTGGTTGTGAGGAATTTAGACAAGGGAAAGGTTATATGCATGAGAGTAATCATGGGTAATATAAATAAAAGTGCTATTTACTACATCATGAACTCTGTACAGTATATCTAATCAACCCTATATATTTGCATTTCATCCACTGGAATAAAATATCTTGGCTCTTACACTAGTTTCTTAAATGTCTACAATTTGATTTTTAAAAAAGCAGGCTACACAATGGTATAATTATACTCTTGTGTAAAAAAAAAGGAAAACATGTAAATTGATTTTGCTGATTATCATAGATTCACATAATGTCAGACTGGTCAACTCTTCTATTTTTACAGAAAAGAAAACTGATTGTCAGAGAGCAGTCCTAGCTGGGGTTTTTTGTTTTTTGTTTTCCCCTTTCCTCTCTTGCTTAAATTCATCTGATAGCAGAATTGGGCTAAATACAGTCTTCCAATACCCAGTCTAATATTCTTTAACCACATGTTTTCACTCATTGATTTGTAGCAGGTACGGATACCTCATTAATGGATAAAAATAATTTTAGTAATTTTTGAGTATATATAATTTGTTTTCTCATGCTTCAATAAGCTATTATAGAAATATCTTACAAATATCTTACTGTAGGAGACACGTATTTTATATCCTTGTATAAAATATTTTTAGAGATCACTGAAAACTTTAAGTACGTTATTAAATTAAATGATAATAAAGCTTTGTGTCTATCCTTTGCCTATTTTTTTGTATCTTTTCCTTGGTGATATTTTGTTTCTTTGTCAATGGCTTCAAATTTTATTTGTTCCCTAGGTCTTCTCTTGGGTTCCATGTAAGTGCAATACATTTTCATTTTCTGTGATTAGTTGTTTTCCTTGAGAGGGAAAGGTGAAAATTTTGGAAAGATAATTACAATCATTATTCTACTTAAATACCAAATCTTTGTTATTAGTCTAACAAATCTAGAATTTCTCTTGTAAATTAGAATACCTCAGAATATAAACAGTTGTATTTGTAGCAAAGCTATGCTATAAAATCATCACTTATTAAGTGGTTTATAGTCACTATAGGAATATTATTATTTTGAAAGGGGCTCTGTACCTGACTAGCAATGAACATTAAATAATATATCAGTGGTTATCTCTCAATAGCAGTCATAAAACCATGATAATTCAAAATAGAAAATAATGATCAAAACCTTTAAAAATAAACTTTAGTACACAGTACATATCAATTATATGAGGCCCTAAGGTACCGTAAAGCATTTCCAGGAAACCTCTCTAGAGTATCGTAGCTACAGTTTGAATATAAGAAATGTTAATGAAATGCTTAGCACTAATTTTATTGGTCCTCTTAGAATTAAGAATGATTTAGGAGTAAGTTACTCAGGCTAGACCAAGTTTCTTAAACTCTCTAGGAAATTTAAATTGGCACTATCTTTTCCTCCATTACCCACTTGACAATTCACAATCTTTGAAACTCATCAAACTTGCTTAGAAAAATCAGAAAAATAACTACTCACATAATATCATGATTAGTTAGAATTGCTGATATTGATATAAGCATTCATTGAGTTTTGATTTAAGCCATATAGATTGAGGTATTTTATCTATTAGACAGCTTTAAATTAATTTGAAAGTAGAAACTTAGAGGGAGACAATTTAATGAAGACAAATAAGAAGTTTTAAGAGAATGGCTCAGTGAAATAATATTTGTTAAAAAAGAATGTGTGTGTGGGGGGGGGTAGAGAAAATTGCCCTAATTATTATGTATATCACACATACATGTAAGCTACATTTGATTAATTAGTCTAGACTAGAAATACTGAAAATCTGATGAGCTTTTTTTAATGGAGGTAAATAATTCCATATAGTGCTTTCTTCCTTGTAATGGCTCTGTGTTTATATTACCATCATGCATGCTCTGTGAATATATTGCTGCTATGAGCCACTACTAGGGATTTTATTTGTGACATACTTTTTAGTAAATCCTAATTTAAAGAAAGAAAAAGATAAACAAAACAAACCGAATTTAATATTCATCTTAGAAAAACATCAGAATAAAAAACTTGTGTTCTGGATATAAATTCTTTGTTGATTATATGTGTTACAAATATTTCTCCCACTATGTGGCTTATACTTTTATTATTTTTATATCTTTTTTCTTTGAATACTTAAGAAGCTAAAGTAAACACAACCACCATACCACTATCACACCCAATGAATTTTTAAAAATAGTGAATAACATCTAATGTCAGTCTATGTTCAGTTTTTTCTGATTGTCTAAAAAATATCTATGTACAATTTGTTGTTTAATTAGGGATTCCAACAAAATTCCTAACTGTATTTAATTGATATGTCTCTTAAGTCCCCTTACTTTTGTTTTCAATCCACTTATTTATTATAGTTTTTCACTTTTTAGATTTTGCTGATATTATCTTCTTGGTGTCATTTAATATATTCCCGAATTACTTATAATGAGTAGATATAGAAACTTGAATAGATACTGGTTTTACCTTTATTGGACAAAAATAATTCATAGGTGGAAATGTGTTCCTTCTATTATGTCAGGAAAAACATGTCTTATTCTACTTTAATGAAGTTAAGGTAGATTATTGGGTATAGTTAAGCATAATGCATGTGTCCTAATTTTCTCTCTAACCTTTCACCTAATAATATTAGCAGCACTGGTGATCCTGGCCCAGATCCATTATTTCAGGGATTGCAAAAAATGATTTTCTAATTCTATTATTCTTCTGGCACTTATCAACTGTTGCCTCATCAACTATTTTATTATCCTGAAATATCATCCATGTAGAAAAAGTAGGATAAATGCTTGATCTCTTTCTTTGCACTCCAGCAACCCCCGAAGATGACACATGGTGTTTTTTATATTTATCATTCTGATCTCACAAATTTAATAAATTGTTCAATCCATTGCAGTTATTATTTTTTATGATAAGATGGTTTCATCTTTAGCCAATAGGAGTCCCTCAACTTAGCTCTTTGGTTCTTTTGATCTAGTCTCGAGAGGAGCTTTTGAGACTTTCATTGTTTTCAGAATGAGATTTCTCTGTCTCATATATCGAGTACTCCAAATCCGAAATCTTTTTTGGGGGAAAACTATTTTCCCCCAAAGCCTGGTTTCTTTTAATGGGAAATGGTATTTAGAAACCACAGTTGAGGTACCAGAGTTGCTTATTGATGATTTTATTCATAACACTTGAGCATAAATTGCTCATTTCCACCCTTTTTTTTTCACCCTACCTCCTCTTTTGTCTATGCCATTTATGTTGTTTATATTATCTTGTGTTGCTATTTAGCTTTGCATATGGTTACATTTTATTTTCTAAGTAGGCAAACAAGGCACAATTAGGACTAGAATTAATATCTCATGACCACTTATCCAGTGTATTATGGGTGAATTGGAAGATTAGGTGATTAGAGAACAATTTGACCTTAGATGTTAAAAATTTTATTAGCTTCCCCTTTGGGAGTTGATATCTTTACTTTTCTGATAATTTATCTTCAAAATTAGAACTGAGTTGAGGCTAATATATATTAGCCTATATAGGCTAATATATATTAATATAGGAGGAATTTAAAGATTGGAAAAAGGGCTTGCTTTCTTTTCCTTCCTTCCTTCCTTCCTTCCTTCCTTCCTTCCTTCCTTCCTTCCTTCCTTCCTTTCTTTTCTTCCTT
>NW_011889041.1:1049751-1095508 GCF_000151845.1 Pteropus vampyrus
AGCCCAGAGGAGGATAGTCAGAGAAGCTCTCAACACACATGGGCTTGCCAGGAACCATATCAACAATGGCAATGTCACCAGGTTTCAAAAACTTTGGGCCATCTTCTAGCTTTTTCCCAGAATGATCAATCTCCTTCAGCTCAGCGAATTTGCAAGCTATGTGAGCTGTGTGACAATCTAGCACAGGTGCATATCCGGCACTGATTTAGCCAGGGTGGTTCAGCATAATCACCTGAGCCGTGAAGCTAGCTGCTTCCACTGATGGGTCATTTTTGCTGTTGCCAGCCACATTGCCACGATGAACGTCTTTGACAAATACATTCTTGACATTGAAGCCCACATTGTCCCCAGGAAGAGCTTCACTCAAAGCTTCATGGTGCATTTCAACAGAATTTACTTCACTTATTACATTGACTGAAGCAAAGGTGACCACCATGCCTAGTTTGAGAACACCGGTCTCCACTCGACCCACAGGGACAGTTCTAACACCACCAGTTTTGTCGACCTCCTGGAGTAGCAGGTGCAAAGGTTTGTCAGGTGGATGAGTTGGTGGAAAGATACAATCCAGAGCTTCAAGCAGCGTGGTTCCACTTGCACTGGCATCTTTACAGGGACTTTCCATCCCTTGAACCAAGGCATATTAGCATTTGGCTCCAGCATGTTGTCACCATTCCAACCAGAAATTGGCACAAATGCTACCGTGTCAGAGTTGTAGCCAATTTTCTTAATATAGGCGCTGACTTCCTTAACAATTTCCTTGTATCTCTTCTGGCTGTAAGGTGGCTCAGTGGAATCCATCTTGTTAACACCAACGATTAGTTGTTTCACACCCAGTGTGTAAGCCAGAAGGGCATGCTCATGGGTTTGCCCATTCTTGGAGATACCTGCTTCAAATTCACCAACACCAGCAGCAACAATCAGGACAGCACAGTCAGCCTGTTATGTGCCTGTAATCGTGTTTTTGATAAAGTCTCTGTGTCCTGGGGCATCAATTGTGGTCACATAATACTTGCTGATCTTGAATTTCCACAGGGAGATATCAATAGTGATACTACGCTCATGTTCAGCTTTTAATTTATCCAAGACCCAGGCATACTTGAGAGCTCTTCCCCATCTCGGCAGCCTCCTTTTCAAATTTTTAGATGGTTCTTTTGTCGATCCTACCACATTTGTAAATCAGATGACCAGTTGTTAGACTTGCCAGAATCTACGTGTCCAGTGACAACAATGTTGATGTGAGTCTTTTCCTTTCCCATTTGGCTTAGTTAGATATAGCGTTGGTTTTCATGACACCTATATTCTGGCAGCAAACCTGTTGCGAAAAAGCCTTGGCTATTTTTTATTGGTCTCATTTTGAATGATTGCACAGACATGTATATTCTTTTGTTGCTTGAATATTTAGAAGCTGCTGTGCCCAGATGGGATTTTAAATTACTCCACCAAATTACAGACAACCAAGTTACTTCAGTCACTTCATGTTATGTGGCTTTAATGACAACTAGGTAATGTACTCTACGAAGGAATCAAGAAAGCAGTCAGTCACTCTGCAATATAAAAATAAACTCTACAATGTGTAAAATAATAGCTTCTTTGAATCCGTTAGCTTATCTGTAAAATGTGGATTTATAATTACCCATCTATCATACTAGATTACGTTTAGAGAAATATGATAACAAAAAAAAAATGTCAATTGTTTAGTTAACTATCTGTTGTCATAAACAAGGTGATATTGATTAATTACGTAGTTGGGGAGGCATGATTTGACCTATGAAATTCCAAAAGTTACAATTATAGTTGTATTATTTTAATAACTCAAACCAAACTCTACATACATACATATATATATGAATTAATTTTTAATTCATTTACTAGTTCGCCAGTATTTTGCCCTTCTAAATTCAATCTGGCCCAACTAGTGCTTCTTTCTACTACCTTAATATCAGAAATATAAAACACAATGGGTGTGTGTGTGTGTGTGTGTGTGTGTGTGAATGTGTGAATGTGAGAGAGTGTGTGCATGTGCATGTGTGTGTGTGTAAAAGTCTGAGGACCAGAATTTCAGTTTCCTACCTTTTCCTGTTTTACAAAGACGCAGCTTATAAAAAAGTTAGTGTGTCATGAGGCGACTATTTTTAGTCTTTAATTTTATTAAGTTTAGGCCAAGGATTTTGAAGGAACTAGATACTACATAGAAATAATGAAGATGTTTTTAGTAGAGGAGTAGAATAACTTAATTTTGAGGCCTTTGAGGAGAAAGTCAATATTTATTAGTGCACATTGTTGCCATAAAACAACACATCCTTGTGATGACTCACCCAAAATACCTCCCACTGACATTTTTTGACCTTTAGAACTTTGACTAGAGGGGCTAGCCTAATTTGAAAGATGACAGTGATGATATTGGACTGTTTTTCATTAAAGTATAATTTATATACGACAAATTATACAGTTGTCAAGCCTCAGTTTAATGGCTTTAGACAAATTTATATACCCAAATATTATTACTGAAAATGTAGGATATTTTTATCAACCAGCAAGTTAATTTGTGCCTTTCCAGTTGACTTCTCCCATCAAAGACAAATGTTTCCTGATTTCTAACACCATAGATTAGTTTTGTGTTTTGGGTCTTCATATAACTGCAATCATGTTCTAGGTATTCTTTTGTGTTTGGCTTCTTTCATTAACAAGAATGTATTTTAAATTTATTAATGTTGCTGACTGTAACAGTAGTTCATTTTTCTCTTGCTATATATTATTCCATTATGTGTATATACCACACATAACTTGTTTACCTGTTCTACTGTCGATAGCTTTTGAGTTATTTATAGTTTGGGACTATTATGAATAGAAACACAATAAATATCATTAAAGTCTTTTTCTGGGCACATGTTTTTATTTTTCTAGGTTATATACCTAGCAAAAGAATTAATAGTCAGTAAGAAACTGAACCTAACAGTTCTCTAAAATAGTTACATCATTTTTCACTTTTACCAACAATGTATGAGTTCCAATTTCTTCACATAGCCTCATAAACATTTAATATTGTAAGTTTTAATTTTAGCCATATTAGTGGGTGCGAAATGATATCATATTATGGTTTTAATATACATTTTTCTGATGACTAATGATGAGAACCATTTAATATGTTCCTTGGTCATTTCTGTATCTTATGTAATGTGTCTGGTCAAGATTTATGCATTTAAAAAAATTGGATCGTTTTTCTTTTTATTAATTTGTAGGAGTTTTTAAAAATATATATTCTATATTTAAGTCTTTTTTTGTAAGTATTTTATTCTAAATATTGGTTTGTACTCCTAATGGTGTTTTTCTTTGTTTGTTTTTGTTTTTTGAGGAACAGGAATGTTTAATTTTGGTGAAATTTAAAAATGTATCCATTTAAAAAATTATTTTAATTAGTTTCAAGTATACAGTACATTGGTTAGACATTTATATAGTTTATAAAATGATCCTCTTAATTGCTCCTTCTCTCCTCTGGTTTTCCACCTAGCCAATATATTAATGCTAATCACATTCCCTGTAGTTATATTCAGCTACTAATTTGTACTTCTTTAATCCTTCACCCCATTATCCCAGCCCCCCAAACTACCTCTCCTCTGTCCATCACCAAATTGTCCACTATATTTGTGAGTCCGTTTTTGATTAGTTTGTTCTTTTTGTTCCTTAGATTCTGCATATAAGTGAAATCATATGGTATTTATCTTTCTCTGTCTGACTTATTTCACTCAGTATAATAACTTCTAGGTCCATACATGTTGCAATTGGTAGGATTTCATTTTTTTAATGGCTGAGTAATATTCCATTGTATATATGAACCATAACATCTGTTGATGGGCATTTATGTTGCTTCCATATCTTGGTTATTATAAATTGTGCTGCCATGAATATTGGGGTGTATAGATCTTTATGAATTGGATAAATACTCAGATGTGCAATTTCTGGGTCAAAAGGTATAACCATTTTTAATTTTTTGAGAAACCTCCATACTGTTTTCCATAGCAGCTGTACCAATTTGTAATTTCACCAACAATGTATAAGGGTTCTCTTTTCTCTGCATCCTCACCAACACTTGTTCTTTGATTTATTGATGATAGCCATTCTGATAAGTGTCAGGTGATATCTCATTGTGGTTTTAATTTGCATTTCTCTGATGATTGAGCATCTTTTCATATGTCTATTGTCCATATGTATTTCTTCTTTGGAGAAGTATCTGTTCAAGTCTTATGCCCATTTTTTTAATTGGAGTGTTTGTTTTGTTTTGTTGTTGAGTTGAATGAGTTCATTATATATATTTTGGATAGTAACCTCTTATCAGATGCATCATTAGCGAATATCTTCTCCTAATCGGTTGGTTGTCTTTTTGTTTCATTGATGGTAAAATGTATCCATTTTTAAAGTTACTAGAGATTTTTGTGCCCTAAAAAAATTTGCCTAAGTCCAAGGTTGCAAAGATATTCTCTTATGTTTTCTTTTAGAAGTTTTATAGTTTTAGCTTTTACATTTAGATCTGAGCTTCAACCAATTTTTGTATATGGAATGAGATGGAGTCAAGGTTCATTTTATTCTATTTATTCCAGTTAATCCAGCTCCATTTATTGAAGACTTTCCTATTCAATTACCTTGAAACTTTGATTGGAAATTAATTAACTATGTAAATGTGAGTTTATTTCTGTACTCTGTTATGTTCTATTCTATATGTTTATCCTTATGCCAATAGCACACTTTCTTGATTACTGTAGGTTTATAGTAAGTCAAAATCAATATAAATTATCTAATCTAGTTATTTTATTTTATTTTATTTTATGCTACTAGTTTCTAGGTAGGCTGAGGATTTAATTCATAATAGAGAGGCCTGGCATTTCTTTTTACTGCATTGTATGGGATAGTGTAAAAATTTTTACGTAGTAAGAGAGTAGTTCTCAACTTAGTTGTTAATCAAGATGCTTTTTTATTGAAGGTTGTTCTTCATTTAAGATTATTCTAATTCAAAATCATTTACATTTTACATAAATTTTAGAATAAGTTTTTTCAATTTCTTTTAAAATCTTCTGGGAATTTTTTTGGGATTATGTCGAATCTATAGGTCAGTTTGAGGAGGATGGACACGTAACCAATATGAGTCTTAATCCATGAATATAGATTCTTCATTTTTTCTTTTTTTAATGTCAACAATGTGTTGTATGTTTTAGTATAGAGGTCTTTCACATTTTAATTAGCTTTATTGCTAGGCTATGATGCTTTCAGTACTATTGAATATGATAATTTTCCCCCAATTTTGTTGCTAGTATATAGATACATTTAAAAAAAGAAAAAAAAATAAAAACCTGGTGTCTTGCCACCTTGCTAAATTCACTTATTAATTCTGCTAGTGTTTTGGTAGATTTTTGGTACAAAGATTTTTCTATGTAGACAGTTGTCAATAATTAGTTTTTCTTCCTTCTTTATATTTTTAATTTTCATTTTGCATATGGCACTGGCTGGGCTTCCTGTACATTTTAAATAGTGATATGAGAGTATACCCTTAATTTCTTACTGGTTTAGGAGTGAGAACATTTAGTCTTTCATCATTCAATATGGTGTTACCTCTAGATTTTTCATAGATGGCATTCATCAAGTTGAAGAAGTTCCCTTCTATTTCTTAGTTTGATGAGAATTTTATCATGAATGGGTGTTAAATTTTGTTAAGTGGCTTTGCTGCATCAATTGAGATGTTCATATTATTTTTCTTTTTTAGTTCCTTGTTATAATAAGTTTTTTCAATTGAGTTTTAAATCTTAAATCAATCTTGCATTTCTGGGATAAACCTCACTTGGTCATGATCTTTTTATATATTTCTAGATTTGCTTTGCTAACATTTTATTATGTATTTTTACATCCTTATTCATAAAAAATAATGGATGATAGTTTTATCTTGTAATATTTTTGTCTAGTTTTCTGTTAGGGTTATTTTTGCCTCATACTAAAAGTTGGGGAGTTCACTCCTCTATTTTCATTAACTTTATTTCATGAAAATTTTATTAGTATTCTTTTTTCTTAAATGTTTGGTAGAAATTACTAGTGAAACTCTGTGGCTCTGGAGTTTCCTTTGTGAGAAAAGTTTTGGTTAAAAATTCAATTTCTTTAATAGAAAACCTCAATTTAGAACTGTGTCAAAAAGTAGAGTATTCTAGGACTTTGTCCGTTTCATCTGTCTACTTTTTATCCTTTTAATATCTTTAGGATCTATAGTGGCAAGCTCCTGTTTCAATATTGACTTTGGTAATTTATGTTTTCTGTCTTATTTCTTGATTATTTTTGCTAGGATTTATAAATATATTCATTTATTTAAAGAATTAACTTTTATTTTTTAATATTCTATTAGTATTTTTTAAAAATTTTACTTTCTGTGTTTAATGTATTGTACTTTGTCTAGCTTCTTAAACTGGAATCTTATATATTGATTCTTCATTTTTTTCTAATATATGCTTTTAAGCTTAACTTTCTCTTCAAGTTGTACTTTAGCTGCATCATAAAATTTTGATTTTTTAAAAAAATATTGATCAGTTTAAGTATAGTTGACATACAAATTACATTAATTTCAGGTGTACAACATAATGATTCAACATTTTATAAATTACAGTGTGATTACCATGCTAAGTCTAGTAACCATCTGTCACTATACAAAAAAATATTATAATATTATTGATGATATTCCCTGTGCTGCATGTTATATCACCATGACCTATTTATTTTATAACTGGAAGTTTGCAGCTATTATTCCCCTTCACATTTTCTACCCTTCTACCCATCTACCACCCCTCTGGCAAACATCATTTTGTTCTCTATCTATGAGTCCATTTATTTATTTATTTATTTTTTACATTCTACATATAAATGAAATTATATGGTATTTATCTTTTCCTGTCTGACTTATTTCAACTAGAGTAATACTTCTAGGTCTATCCATGTTACCAATGACAAAATTTTATTCTTTTTTATTGCTAAGTGACATCCCATTGGATATATATACCAGATCTTCTTTATCCATTCATCTATTGTTGAAAACCTAGGTTGCTTCTATATCTTGGCCATTGTAAATAATGTTGCAGTGAACGTGAATGATGCATATATCTTTTCAAATTAGTGTCTTTATTTTCTTTAGATATATACCCAGACATGGAATTGCTAGGTCATAGGCAGTTCTATTTTTAACTTTTTGAGAACCCTCTATACTGTTTTTCATAGTGGCTGCACTAATTTACAATTAAACTAACGGTGCACGTGGGTTCCCTTTACTCCACATCCTCCGCAACAGTTGTTGTTTATTAATAATAGCCATTCTGACAGGTGTGCAGTGATATCTTATTGTGGTTGTGACTTGATTTCCCTGGTAATTAGTGGCATTGAGTGTCTTTTCACATGCTTCTTGGCTATCTGTTTGTCTTCTTTGGATAAATATTTATTTAGGTCCTCTGCCTATTTATTAATTGTATTGTTTGTTTTTATATTGAATCGTATAAGTTCTTTATGTATTTTGGACATCAACCCTTTATCAGATATATTATTTGCAAATATTTTCTCCCATTCAGTAGGTTGTTCTTTTGTTTTAATGATGGTTTCCTTTGCTGTGCAAAAGTTTTTTAGTTTCATGTAGTCCCATTTGTTTATTTTTGCTTTTGTCGCCTTTGCCCAGGGAAACATATCCAGAAAAATATTGCTTAGGTAGAGGGGTATAGCTCAGGGGTAGAGCATTTGAATGCAGAAAAATACTGCTAATACCAATGTCAAAGAGTTTGCTTCCTATGTTTTTTTCCCCCCAGTTTTATGGTTTTAGGCCTACATTTAAGTCTTTAATCCATTTTGAACATATTTTTGTATGTGGTGTAAGAACATGGTCTAGATTCATTTTAGTTTTCTCAACACCATTTATTGAAGAGACTGTCATTTCTTCATTGTATGTTCTTGTATCTATTATTGTAGATTAATTGACCATATAAGCAAGGGTTTATTTCTCTCTTCTGTTCTATTCATCTATGTGTCTGTTTTTGTGCCAGTACCATAATGTTTTGAATTCGGTAAAATTGCACAATACAAAATTAATACACAGAAATCTGTTGCATTTCTGTACACTAATAAGAGAAATTGAGAAAATTCCATTTATAATTGCATCCAAAAGGATAAAATACCAAGGAGGTGAAAGACCTGTATTCTGCAAATTTTAAGACATTGATGAAAGAAATTGAAGACAATACAAATAAACAGAAGGACATATCTTATCGTGGATTGTTAGGACTGATATCCTCAAAATGTCCACAGTACCCAAAGCAATCTACAGATTCAATGCAATCCCTAGCAAAATACCAATGGCATTCTTTTCATAGAACTAGAACTAATAATGCTAAAATTGGTATGGAACCATAAAAGACACCAAATATCCAAAGCAATAGTGAAAAAAAAAAAAAAAAAAAAAAAACTAAGCTGGAGGTATCATGCTCCTTGATTTCAAACTATACTACAAAGCTATAGTAATTTCTCTCTCTCTCTCTCGCTCTTTTTTTTTTTTTTAAACTCATGGATTATTTAGAAGTATGTTACCAAATTTCCAAGTATTTTGGGATTTTCTTTTCTAACTTAATACTATTTAGGTCAAAGAACATCATCTATGTAATCTCATTCTTTGGAATTTGAGGCTTGTTTTTTCTCCAGCATACAATCTATTTTCGTGACTATTTTATTTGCAGTACAAAAGAATGTGTATTCTGCTGTTAGTGTTCCATAAATGTCAACTAGGCGAAGTTAGTCAATAAAGTTTTTTAAACCTTCTGTACCATTACTAATTTTTCGTCTAATCCAATAATTGCTGGAAAGTAATGTTAAAAACTCAATTATGACTTGAATTTGTCTCTTTTTAGCTTTTAACAATTTTTTCGCTTCACATATTCTGAAGCTTTATTATTAGATGTTCATATATATAAGTGATTTTTAATATCTTTCTGATGTGTTGCATTTTATTACTATGAAATTTCCATCTAAAATATTTTATTGTTGTCCTATATGTAATGTGTCTCTTTTCTCTGGCTAGTTTTAAGATTTTTTTCTTTGATTTTCAACTGATTATGATGTACCTAGGTATAACTTACTTTATTTTACATCTTGTTGGGATTTGTTGAACTTCTTTAATCTGATTATAACTTTTGTCAATTTGGAAAATTCTTGGCCATTGTGTTTTCAAATATCTCTTCATTCACTTTATCCTTTCCATCTGAAAAGCTAATTACTTGTATGCAAAATCAAGATCATTTGATATTTTCCCATAGATTTCAGATGCTCTGTTCCTTTTATCACTGTCCCTCCTCCCTCTGGGTTTCATTTAGGATAATTTCTACTGACTTATCTTCAAGTTTACTGATTTTTTCCTTCGATATATGCAGGTAAGCCCATTATATGAATTCTTTTATGATACATTTTTTATTGCCAGCATTTCAGTTTGTATCTTTTTTTTATAGTTTCCATCTATATTCTGAAAATTTTCATATTTTTTTCACATTGTTGTCCATCATATTCATTAAATCTTTTAACACACTTATCAGAGCCATTTTATAAACCCTGATTTTATATTTCTGATACTTAGATCATCTCTAGATCTGCTTATACCGAATGTTTTTGTCCTGATCAGAAATGAAATTTTCTTGCTTCTTCTCATATCTCGGGAGAACTTTTGGAGATTTCTTTCATTTTTTTGATATGATTTACAGCTTTTCGTATTTCTGGATTCTATTATTCACTGTCCTTCCTTTGGCTTTCTACTTTTTGAGATATCTTTCTCCACTGTAGTGAAGAACTAGAACACCTTGGAGGGACTGCTCTCAGTTCTGTTGCTTTTCTCCCAGCCTTCAGCATGCTAAGGATTTGTATTTGAGGTATTTCCTGGGTACCTGAACAAGGAGTGGCTCTCTGTAGGCTGTTCAAACTGTTCTCATCTTTCTCTGTATTACTTGTCTACTCTGTGCACTCAATTAAATCTCATGGAGAAGAATTGCAGGGCGAGGGCATATTTGTTCTGTGAGTGGGGCCCCTCAAGATTCTAATGTCATACTAAGATTGACTGGTTTCTTCCATGTTGTGGCAAATTCCTCTTCTTGAGGAGGACTCCCTTTCTTCGAGGAACAAAAGCAGCCCTGAATCTCTTCTATCTTATAAAGGATTAATAACTTTTGAAATTTTGTTGATTTAGGTTTTTTAAAATGCCATCTTTGTTGCTATATTTAAAAAGACTATAGTTTTATAATTAATCTGACGTTCTCATTGCTGGAGGTGAAAATATCTTCTAACTTTTTATATTCTAGTCAGAAGCGAAGTCCTTGAACTAACTTAGAAGGGATATTAAAGTCATATAACTGAGTGTTTGTAAATCAAATAAAACAGATCTTAAGGTATAGAATTACACCCCATTTTAAAAAATTAAATTATATTGCTCAGCATTGTATAAATATTTTTATCAGATATCCTTTGAACATTTCTTAAATGCAAATCCATATTTAAAAGAATGATTGCTACCATTGAGATAATAAAAAGAATGTGATAAGGCTCTACATGATATGCTAAAAGGTAGTCTAGTAAATATCTTGAGCAAAGCCCAAAGTTTAAAAAAAAATTGTACTTTTCCAATATAATTATGAATTAAAAGACTTATCATGGTCTTTCTCAGCTCTTTCTCATATTTCTCTTGCATAATAGATTAAAATGTGGCTATTTTAGACACGAATTAATTCTAGAATAGTAAAATTTAACTGTACTCCAACTGGGTATTTCAATTTAAAAATTAAACTTATAATGGCTACGTCTTTGTCTTTATAATATGTTTAACTTTTCTTTTTTTTCTTTTTAGGAATCCTAAAACCAAAATATTAGAACAAAAACAGAAACATGGCGCATCATGTTCTAATTCTTTGGATAGTTTCAGTCCTGCTTCTTCAGAATTCTATATTAGCTGAAGATGGAGAAATAAGATCAAGTAAGAACTATCAGCATTGTTTTTGTTAACAACAAATTGATTGTAGAAATCAAATAAGAGAGATCAAGTAATGGTTTTAAGGACCTTATTGTCTTTGATGCTATAATTCCCTAAAATGATCAAATTGCTATGTTACACATTAACAGAGGGAAAGCTTTATCAGGGGTAATTTTGAGAAAATCTATGCTAATTGTTTATTCTATTAACTCATCAGGCTTTGGAATAAATACTCTGGTATTGAGTTCCTGTTCAGCCCTTTAGGAGCATCTTGATATGGAGATAAAAGAAAATACCTACCTCATAAAATGGTTATCATAAAATGGTTATCCATGAAGTTATCTCATAAAGATAATGAGATAATCTATGTAAATGAGATGATGCATATAAAAGGTTAAGCACGGTGACATCTTGGTAAATGGTGACCGTTATTCTGATTCCCTGTAGTAAAGCTTACATTAGAGAAGGAGGGCTATATTAATGTAGTTCCCCGGCCACCATTTACAGATAACATACTTCTTTTTGAAAACTTATTTTTGCATTATAAAACTTATAAACTACTATGAATTAATTATGATTTCTATAACAGTTAAATTAGATGGTTTGAGAACTTGATACAACTTGGCTAAAAATTTATTAAAACAATAATATTTAATGTTTGCATAACACTTTCATAGTTTAATTGACCCAAACTCTCTACAAGGTAGACAGTCTTTTGTCTGTTTTTTTTTGAGTGGGAAAAGAGATTCACAAAATTTAAGAGGCTTACCTAGTGTCATACAGCTTGTTAGAACTGTGACTAGTATTTGAACTATGCTTTTGATCTTCAGTCCATTCCTTTTCTATGACACCAGTGATTTATCTCTCTGAGAGAGGTCTCTGGGAGTGGCATTTTGTCTGGAGTTTATAAATGGCAATATTTGCTTTGTACTCATGCTCTTGGCTAACCTCGCAGGTATGAAATACCTGCTCCATGACTCTGGAAGGGATAGGAAGGGCCAAGAATAACTCTGTAAGAGTTTAAATCACTGAATCAAGTGACACACAAACACTAGCAAGTCCAGACAATAATGGATCTCATAGTATTTAGGAAGGACGACATTGAAGAGCTTTGCAAACACAACTTTCCTGTCCTTTTCATCTCTTCCACAAAACCTCAATAAAAGCACAATCCCAGACCAGTTTCCAGCAATAACAGAAGAACTACATTCCCTTGGGTTAGAAAATCTTCCTCTGGGCCAAAGTTCATTTTACTTTCCCTGCCTTAAACTCTAGCAGTGGTCACCATGGCAGAGATTGTTGGAATACTGTCCCTTGTGCCCTACTGTACTTTACCACCACCTGCCACAGAGCACGTTAGGAGTAATATCATAATCATACTTATATTTTTGAGACAAATCCATGTTTTAGCAAATTTCTTTTTTGGTAACTTCTCAACTGTTATACATGTTTACCTGAAAGTACTGGTTATGGTGATGGGTGAGTTGCGATAACTGTAAAATCAAGGCCTCTTCATGTGAGCCTAGTCACCATCCCAGATATATAAGTAGACAAAGGTAAGGAAAAGAATGGTAATGAAAGGAGAGAAATGGAGGGAGTGAGAAGGGAAAGAGAGGGAGAGATTGATTGATTTATATGTTGATTTACTCCTAAGGAGATGTAAAAATAGTAATATTAATTGTCACTAAACAATTTTTCCAGTACCATTCTTTGCAATCATGATATCTTATTTGCAACATATACAGAAAATAAATCACCCTTTTTATAACTTTAAATTGAGCATCTGATCACAACTTACTATTAAGGGAGACCATTAATATGAGTAAAAACACAATACTTAAAATATACTATCATCTTACCTTGGCTCATCTTATTCTATTTCAACTCCTCAAATCCAGGGACATATGATTCTTATCAGATGAGCCATAAACAGTAGTATTTTTGCTGCTTTGAGTGCAGAAATTATAGAAGGAGAAGACAAGTACAGCAGTTAATTCCTATGCACTCTGTTGGCCATTTTAAATACTGGAATTACTCAAACCAGTTTGTGCTTTAGGCTGTGCATGTCTCTCATCTCTAGACCTTTGCACTTGTTCTTTCCTCTATAAGAATGTCTTCCTCTATACCTGCCTAAAGCTCTTCTTTCAGATTTCAATTTGCCGGTAGGCTTTTTCATGCAACCTTCCTTGACTTTCCACAGATAGGTTTTTACCTCCTTCTAAATGTTCTCATAATACTTTGTACTTTACCCAACCAGCCAGTTCTCTGTCTTACTAGACTATGAGCTTTTTGAAATATCTTCTGTATCTTATAAGCCAGTCCATAGCATGATGTCAGGCATAGAGTAGGTATTCAATATACATATACCAAAATAATAATATAGGGCTAGAAGCATGTCATGCACTGTGGAAAAGAGAGATAAGATTTTTGTTTTGCTTTTCCACAAGTGTTTGGAAGTTGTTTAGGTGTAATTTGCACCTGAGTTAGTCTTTTTTCCCAATTGATCCATAAAATGTATTGATCACACTTGTTTCCTGGTGTCTTGAAACAAGAATCTTTATCAATATGGAGAAATACTCTTGAATATAGATTCACTTAGCACAAGCTAATGTTTTGATTACTATTGGCTGAGGATGAGAGATCACACCTTTAAAATCTCGTCTTGCATGTAGGGCAAGAGTGACTGCTTTGTGATCTTGGTTCATCTAACTTTCATCAACAAAATTAAAAAAATAAGGATCTTTAGTAGCTAGTTGAGTCCTGAATTTGGCAGAAAATTTTTTAAAAATTTCTTTCCACCTATGTATTGGTTCACATTTATAATTTTAAATATTTCAGGTAATATTAAATAAAGCATATTTCAGTGATAAAACAATGATGTTGGCGTAGAGCTGAAAATCATTTACTTATTTATTTATGTTTTAATTTATTCAGTGGAGAAATAGATAAAATGCTGCTTTATGGTAATACCTGCCCTTACCAAGAGATATTTAAATATTATACTCATATACAGCATGCATTTTCTGCTACTTTTAAAGCTGAATTATTAATTTTAAAAATAAGAGAATTAAATATTAACAAAAATCATAGCCCTCATTTACAAACAATTTTCATGAGCTAGGCAGTTTATCTGATTTAATCTTCACAAAGGTCCTGTAACTATTTACTATTGTCTTTTTCTTTTTAAAAATTTTAGCTTTATTGGGGTATAATTGACAGTAAAATTGTAAACTATTTAAAATATACATTGTGATTTGATATACATATACATTGTGAAAGGATTCTGTCCATCTAGTTAATTAAAAAATCATGCATTCAAACCTTTCCACTTTTTGCTTTTTATACAAGTATGCTCTGATGATTTTCTTTTTCACTTAGGTTGTCGTACTGCTCCAACAGATTTGGTGTTCATCTTAGATGGTTCTTACAGTGTTGGTCCAGAAAACTTTGAAATAGTGAAAAAGTGGCTTGTTAATATCACAAAAAACTTTGACATAGGACCAAAGTTTATTCAGGTTGGCGTGGTCCAGTATAGTGACTACCCTGTCCTGGAGATTCCTCTTGGAAGCCATAATTCAGGAGAGAATTTGATGGCAGCAATGGAATCTATACACTACTTGGGAGGAAACACAAGGACTGGAAAGGCCATTCAGTTTGCACTTGATTATCTTTTTGCCAAATCCTCACGTTTTCTGACTAAGGTAGCAGTGGTACTTACGGATGGTAAATCCCAAGATGAAGTCAAAGATGCAGCAGAAGCAGCAAGAGACAATAAAATAACATTATTTGCCATTGGCGTTGGTTCAGAAACAGAAGATGCAGAACTTAGAGCTATTGCCAACAAGCCTTCATCTACTTACGTGTTTTATGTGGAAGACTATATTGCAATATCCAAAATAAGGGAAGTGATGAAGCAGAAACTCTGTGAAGGTAAGCCTTCATATAATTTGGAAACAATTAATAATTGTACTTTCTTGTATTTTGGTACAACCTGTTCATTAACGCTGGTTTAAATAGTTATAGTTAATGTCAAATAATTTATTATGTTAGAATTGAGGTGAACACCAATTTTTGTTTTCTGTTTATTCTGGATAAATTTTGTTTTTAGAAATGATTACTTATAAAATCTGTAGTTGGAAAATATAATATTTTGTTACATTAGTTGTTTTTTCCTTTCAATTACAACATGTCTATTGTGGAGATAATAGAAAATAGAGATGAATAAAAATATATGTAAGCTACACACAATCCTATGACTCTTGTTAATAAATTTTTACTGCCTTTTTTTTATTTCAGCCTTTTTCTTTATTTCTGAGAGTTTATGCATGTGCATAAATAAGGATAATATTGTATCTATATAATTTAATATTCAATTTTCATGTTGTGTAATCTATTATTCTGTGTATAGTTTTCAAACTCTTAATGAGATAGTAGACAATCTCTTAAGATTATTTAAGGATTTCTCTATTTTTGTATGTTTAGTTAATTTCTAAGTTTTTCTATTATAAAAACAGTTAATATTCATTAACAATTCTGAATGAGAATTTCTCATTATTTCTTTAGAGAACAAAGATCAAATTACTACCATTTTAAAGCTCTGGAAAAATGTTAGAAATTGTACTTGAGAGAGACTTGAACTCCCACTAGCAGTGAGAAAACATTTGAAAATATACATACTTATTAATCTATTAATTATGTTTGTCACTACATAAAATCTAACTTCATGTTTTTGATAACTCCAAGGTATGGGAAAATTCCAATTTTTGGTAAACATTAATCCTGTTAAGGTATAGACATACTTATGTTCAGATTATTTTGGGAAAGAGTAATTTGCTTGAATCCTTTCTTTTCAATATTATGGACATTTAATATGCCATATACCTAAAAAATAATAATCATGTAAAATGGAAAAGCTTTTTCCCCAATTTACCAGCATAAACTCCAAAAATAGATTGGTTCACATTTGACAGGAAAATTTCTAAATCATTGTGGCTTAGACAAAAATTAATTCCTCTTTTGTTTTCATATTTGTTTGGGAGACATGGTAGATAAAAACATTAATTTTTAGATTATTTAAGAAATTAAGCTTTTTCTTTAATCAAACTTTACAAAGGTCCTAGAACAAGTACAAATAGTAATCACAGTTATTCTTTTTATAAGTCCCTAACAGTAAGATTATGTTGACTTTTGTCATCTTGTACAGGTCAGAGGGATTGAGATTTTTAATATGTTGTCAAAACAGTTAGAATATTTGGTTTTGAAGCTAGATATGTTTCATTATTAAAGTAGACTTTTCATGCTGAAATTTTACTTATCATTCATTTTTATCCTGAAATATAAATTCAGTTACATATGTTTGCTTCAGAGATGTTTTCGTAGATATGTATTTTGGTAAATGCATTCTATTTTAAAAATTCTAATTACACATCAAAGAGTAGTGATGCTTAAAAGGTGTAAAAAAAAAACCAGCTAAAATGTACAGTCTGTAAAAAAAAAAATCAGATTTGAAATCTTACCAAATATTTCTTCATCCACACTCAAAAAAGAATGTAAATAGTGTCTGTGTCTATTTAGTTTACATGTATACTGTACAATAGCCATCTTTTAAAGTATAGGTTTTGAAATCATACTTATGGAATATATGGACATTTTTGTACTTGACTTTTTATACTTCATGGATTATGATTAATGGACTAAACAGATACATTGCTATATTGCAGCAGCCTCAAATCATATAATTTATATTTGAATCATTTGACAATTCCATTTTGACAGTTAACTTCTACTTTGAGGTTCTCAGCATATAGAATTACCATTTCCTAACACTGTTTGCTTTTATACTCTGCTGTAGTCTATCTGCAATGAACAAAATATTATTTATATTTTTGTTTCCATATGGATTATTTCATTTTCATGGACCTACCATTTCCCTGGTGGTGTATTCTGCACTATATCCCTTATTTCAGGTCTACTTTTTTGTTGATGACCAATGGTTTCTTTAATCTGTCTGAGAGCCTAATTCTTCTTTTATTTTTCTATTTTCTTATTGTGGTAAAAAACACATGTTAGATCTACCCTCTTGACACATTTTAAGTATATAAGACAGTATTGTTAACTATATGTACAGTGTTGTACTATAGATTGCTAGAACTTTTTCATGTTGCGTGACTGAAACTCTGTGCCCACTGGTCAGCAACTCTCCCAAATCCCTCTTCCCCCCAACCTACAACCATCATTTTAGTTTCTGTTTCTATGAGCTTGACTTGTCTTTCTGTGACTGGCCATTGGGATTTTGATAAGGATTTCATTGAATCTGTAGATCATTTCGTGTGATATGGACATTTTTACAATATTGGTTTCCAATCCATGAACATAAGATGTCTTTCCACTATGGCCATGCCACCCTGAACATGCCCGATCCCATCTGATCTCGGAAGCTAAGCAGGGTCGGGCCTGGTGGGTCCTTAGATGGGAGACCACCGAGGAAGATCAGGTGCTGTAGGCATAAAAACAAACAATCAAACAAAAGAAAACAAACAAAGATGTCTTTCCATTTGTTTTTAACTTCTTTCAGCAATATTTTGTTGTTTTCAGCATGAAGTCTTTCGCCTCCTTGGTTAATTATATTTCTTAATATTTTATTCTTTTTGATGTTCTGGCTAGTATTTCCAATACTATATTGAAATAGAGGAAAAGCTTTCAGTTTCTCACCATTGAGTATGATGTAGTTGTGGCTCTTCATATATGGCCTTTATTATGCTGAGGTAAATTTTTCTATGCTTATTTTGATGGGTTTTTTTACATCATGCAAAGATGTTGAATTTTGTCAAATTTTTTTTTCCTGCATCTATTGAGGTAATCATGTGACTTTTATGCTTCATTCTGTTAATGTGGTGTATCACATTAGTTGATTTTTTAGCTTTAATCATCTTTGCATCCCAAGCATAAGTCCTACTTGGTCATGGTGTATGACACTTTTTAATCCTTTTGCTATGCTGTTAAATTCAATTTGCTAGTATTTTGTAGAAGATTTTTGCATTCCTATTAATCAGGAATATTGGCCTGTAGTATTCTTTTCTTCTGGTGTCTTTTTCTGGCTTTCATATCTGGATGATGCTGGCCTCATAAAAAGTGTTTGGGAATGTTCTTTCCTCTTAAGATTTTTGGAAAAGTTTGAGAGGATTGGCATTAATTCTTCTTTAAATGTTTGGTAGAATTGCCTAGTGAAAACATCTGGTCCTGGGCTTTGGGGGAAGG
The DNA here is from genome assembly GCF_000151845.1 of Pteropus vampyrus. Taxonomy (NCBI): domain Eukaryota; kingdom Metazoa; phylum Chordata; class Mammalia; order Chiroptera; family Pteropodidae; genus Pteropus; species Pteropus vampyrus. The sequence goes on from NW_011889041.1 coordinate 1,068,017, forward strand.
TTTTTGATTACTGATTCCATCTCTTCACTAGTTACAGGTCTGTTCAGATTTTCTATTTTTTATTATTCAGTTTTGGTAGGTTGTATATTTTAGGAATTTATCCATTTCTTCTAGCTTATCAAATTTGTTGGTGTATAATTATTGTAGTCTCTTAAGATCCTTTGTGTTTCTATGGTATGAGTTATAATCTCTTTCATTTCTCCTTTTATTTATTTGGCTCTTCTTTTTCTCTTAGTTAATCTAGCTAAAGGTTTGTCAGTTTTGTTGACCTTTTCCAAAAACAAATTCTTAATTTGTTGAGTTTTCTATAATTTTACTATTCTCTATTCTCTGATCTAATTTTAATTATTTTCATAACTCTGATAATTTTGGGTTTAGTTTGTTTCTTTTCTAGTTTCTTGATGTATAAAGTTAGGTGGTTTATTCGAGAGCTTTATTTTTTAATGTACATTTTTTTCATAGCTATTCACTTTTTCTTAGTACTACTTTTGCTGTATCCCATAAGTTTTAATGTGTAGTGTTTTAGTTTTTGTTTGGCTCAAGACATTTTCTAATTTCTCTTTTGACTTCTTTTTTGACTCAGTGACTGTTCAAGAGTGTGTTAATTTCCACATGTGTGTATTTTCCAGTTTTTCTCCTGTCATTAATTTCTAGTTTTGTTCCACTGTGGTTGAAAAATATACCTGGTATGATTTTAATCTTTTAAATTTCTTAAGACTTGTTTTGTGACCTAATATGTTTATCCTGGAGAATGTTTTTATTTTTTTGTGCTTGAAAAGAATGTACATTCTGCTGCTGTGTGGTTGAATGCTATGTTCATGTCTGTTAGATTTTATGATCTATACTGTTGTTCAAATTATTTTTTTTTCTTTTTGATCTTCTGTCTGGATGTTCTAGCCATTATTAAAAGTGGAATATTGAAATCCCTTACTATTATTGTGTACTGTTATTTCTCCTTTCAGTTCTGTAGGTGTTTGCTTCATATATTTGGGTGCTATTATGTTGTGTGCATATTTATTTATAATTATTATGTCTTGCTGGTGAGTTGACCCCTTTTTCATTATATAATGAATTTTTTTGTCTCTTTTGGCAGTTTTTGGCTTAGAGTCTATTTTATCTGTTATAAATATCACCACCTTTGCTCTCTTTTGGTTACTGCAGTTATGGAGTACTTTTTTCATCCCTTTGCTTTTAGCCCATGTGTGTCCTTAAAATTCAAAGGTACATCTCTTATGGACAGTATATAGATGGATTTTTTTTTAATCCATTTATTCACTCTATATCTTATCATTGGAAAGTTTAGCCCATTTACATCTGAGATAATTACTAATAGGGAAAGATTTAATATTGCCATTTTATTGTTTTCTGTCTTATAGCTTTTTTTTTGTCCTTTTCTCTCATGTTCTTCCTTTGTGTTTCATTGATTTTTTTTTTTTTTGTAGTGACATGCTTTGATTCCTTTCTTATTTTCTTTGTGTATCTTCTATAAATATTTTGTTTGTGGTTGCCATGAGGGTTATATAAAACATATAGTTATGAAAGTCTGTTTTAAGCTGATAACCATTTAACTTCAAATACATACAGATATTCTACATTTTTGCTTCTCCATGCCCCACTCACACTTTGTAATGTTTTTTTATTTTTCAATTACAGTTATGATTTAATATATTAATTTCAAGTATACAGCCTAGTAGTTAGACATTTATATGATTTATGAAGTGATCCTTCTGATTATACTTTGTAATTGATGTCACAAATTACATCATATACTGTATATTTAACATATCTTTACAGTTATAGTTATTGTTTATATTTTTGTCTTTTAACTTCTGTATCAGAATTAGAAGTTATTTACATACTGCTACTATAGTATTTCAGTATTCTGAATTTGTTTACATATTTTCTTTTACCAGAGGGTTTTATACTTTCCAAATACTTTGTGTTGCTGTTTAACATCCTTTCATTTCAACTCGAAGGAATTCTTATAAGGCAGATCTAGTGGTGATGAATTCTTTCAACTTTTTTTTTTTCAACTTGAGAAAATGTTTATTTCTTACTCATTTTTGAAAGACACTTTTTCCAGATATAGTATTTTTGGTGGGCAGTTTATTTTATTTTTTTTTTATTTTAGCACTTTGAATATATCATCCCATTCCCTTGTGGCTTGCATTTCTACCAAGAAATCCACTGAAAGTCTTTTGAGATACCCTTGTACATAATGAATTATTTTTGCTGCTTTCAAAATTCTCTGTCTGTGGATATCTATTTCTTATCATAGATTTAAATAGTTTTTTTGAATGAGCTCTGCCTCTTTCTCTTTCTGGAACTCTCATACTGTGTATGGGATACTTGATTGTGTCCCATAAAATAATTTAGGCTTCTTTCAATCATTCTCATTCTTTTAAATTTTTGTTCCTCAACCTGGATAATTTTAAATGATCTGTCTTTAAGTTTGCTGATCTTTCTTCTGCTTGATCAAGTTTGATTTCAAACCCTGGTAGCCAATTTTTTCAATATAGTTATAGTGTTCTTCAGCTCCAGATGTTTGTTTGGTTCTTCTTTATATTTTCTGACTCTTTGTTGATATTTTCCTTTTGTTCATACAATATTTTCTTAAACTTGTAGAGCATCTTTATGATGCTTATTTTGAATTCCTTGTCAGATAATATACCTCCTTTACTTTAGGGTTGATAACTGGAGAGTTATTTTGTTCCTTTGGGTAATGTTTCTCTGTTTCTTCATGTATCTCACACAATTGTTTTGGGATTCACACATTTTAAAAATTAGTCATCTCTCTCAATCTTTACCAGTTGGCTTTGTACAGGGGAGTCCCTCACCAATCTGTCTGGTTTAGATTCCAGGGGCCTCTAAAAACTTTTATGCAGGGGATGAGACTTCTCTGGGTCTGTGTAATCTCTTCATTAGAGAGCCTTGCTTATTTCCTTTTAGGTGCTCATAATATTTTACTTCCTTTGGTGTCTGCCTGCAGTACTTCAATTTCCTTAGTTTTGTAGCCACAAGATTTCTCACTTTCTCTTGTTGTCTGTGGACACCAGGCAGCCAAAATACGCTGGTTCCCTGTCAGCATTCTTAGGCAATACCAATATCATTTCCTCAGGCAGCTCTTCGAAAAGCTAAAATAGCAAATATATGCTCCAGTCTTGTCTCTCCTTCCTGAGGGAGAAGACTCAATTTGAGCATCATCTTCTGATCATGCTGAGCCATACCAGCTACAACAAGCCACCTTCAGTGCTTTCCATCATGGTACACTTTAACTTGGAATAATGTTTAAGACTTCTCCCCATTTTTTTTTCCTCCTATCAAAAGTTACTCATACTTTGTACTGCCCTTTGCTTGGAAATTACTGGATAATTTGATTATCTAATTCAAGCCCTTTAATGCTTTGTCATAATGGCCTAGTATCTTACCATAACCTTGCATTTGAATAGAAATCACAAAGGGTAAGGGTATATGCATTAGGAGCCATGGCCAGGACAAGATGTTTTAGGAGGTGGCAAGTGTTAAGTGTTTTAGCTTCCATGATTTCATAACATATATTTGGTTAATTTCTATGCCCTCACATGAAACTGATTTCCTTCCATTCTGCCTCTCCACTGTTGTTATATTATACATATGCATGAATTTTCAGCCACAAAGTGGGGTGGGGAGAAATAAAAGCTTGGTGGTAGAGTAAAGTTTGGTGGATGAGATAGGATTAAGTATAATATTTTATAAAACCTCATTAAATGTTTAGGGGAATTGCTTTGTTTTCCATCTGTATATTAAAAGGATTTGAAACTAATATGAATTAAAGACAACTTACATCATCAGGAGCTTGTAGTATATCCAAAAACATGAATTTTTCCATTCAATTAATTAGACAGGCTAGAGCTATATTTCAAAAACAGAAACACAATAAGTTTATATTTTATGTGAAAAGCAGTGTTTGGATATTCATTGGAAACCGTGAAATGACTATGGCATGATTCATAAAATATACAAATTATAGCATATATAGACCTTGCTGTCAGTGTTTATGATTGTAATTCAAAGCAGTTATATAAGTTAATTATTTCTGGAAAAGGAATAAACAAGAAAACAGTCGGAATAATTTTCATTAGGAATGTTTAAAAGTTGTTTGAATAATCCATTCTCCACTCTGTTTTCTCTAAAATATTATGTATAATATCACCTAATTATATATTTATTCTCATAACACCTACATCCTTTGTAAGTGGCAATAAGCATACTAGTAGGAGTAAAAACTGGTACAATGACTTTGGGAAAGTTTTGGGATTATCCACTAAGGCAAAGCATATATCTACTAGTATTTAACTGAGAAATGAGTTCATATGTTCACCAAAGTACGTATTCTCAAATGTTCATAGCTATTTTATGAAAGAGTCAAAAACTAGAAAAACTCAAATGATTGCCCACAGGAAAATAGATATCAAAGTAGCATCTTATATACGGAAACATTTTGTTTCCTGTTTCTTATTGATAGATAGATATATATATAGAAACTGTACCTGAGCAATTTAACTACATTTTTCTTTTCCATTCCCATGTATAAGGTTATCTTATTGTTCTCCTTATAGGTGAAAAAATTGGAAAGAAAATTATTTCTTCAAGAAAATTAATTATTGAAATACATTTTCCCTAATAAGATGTGCCAAGGTAGTAATGAAAACATGGATACATGGATATATTGTGACTATTAATTTACATTCCTGATTTCACAAACTGTGTCACAGTGTCTCCTATAAAAGTTGGGGAATTGGAATACAGCGTAAAGGATTTTATTATAAAAATAAGATGAAAACGATACTTGATTGATACATGCACTTGCATGTGGTTTTGGAGATACAAAGCACTTTCACATACATCATCACATTTGATCTTCAAACTCTATGAAGATTATTCTCACTTCACAGATGAGAATCCAGATGTATGAGAGAGGCTTAGGTCTAAACCTAAAGTTCTTGTTTTAAGTCCGAGCTCTTGTTCAACATCTTATAATTTTTCTTTTGTAAAGCAAATAAAAAGAGCAGTTGAAATCTGAATATTCTTGTAATATAATGTTTAACACATTTTCTTTTTAGCTAAACTTTCTTTTGCAGTTTTAAATCAAATGCATTTGAAACAAGGCTTCAAATTAGATTGTCTTGTATACCCCCTACCTACTCCATCCTCCCAAAATACTGTCTCATAATGACAGGAAAGATTTAATTTTATTCATTGACTTATGATTTAAACTGTGTAATGGGAAAATTTATTCCTGCTTCTCATATTTTCATACCAGAGGAAGAAGGGTGTAATTAATTGAGTCCCTTCAAAACTCAACATCTGAAGATCTGAAGATAAAAATACCCCTCTCTTCCCAGAATACATATAATTTTATTTATATCAAACCTTTATTTTATTTCCAATATTCTATGGTACAAGTTATGACTGTACCTGTTGGACTAATAAAATTCATTTCATTACTTTTTATTGTATTATAAATATTATACCTTTCCCTTTTCTTAATATTATGTTAGAGAGTGATTATCTTAAAATACGTTTAGTGGAGTTTGTTCTTGTCTTGTTCTGTTAGCTGCCGTAAAAAATATAAGCAGTCATGCTCAATGTGTATGTTATATGAGAGCCTTCAAGGATCTAAAAATATCGCAACATTTCTACAGTATAACAGCTTAATAGCATTTGAGCCATATAAAAATTTCCACATAATTTCAGACACAAGTTTCCCAGAGAAGTAAAAGTTGTAGCATATTTTTATAATTTATATAGATGATTGTATAATGCAAACCTTAATTATTCTTAAGGAAATAGTCTTATTTATAAATATGATTAATATAATATGTAGTGTAATTAATCATAGATGAGATGATAGGCCCATTTTTAGAGCTTCCATGAACAGAAAACACCCACAGTTAACTTTTTTCCAGAGTGACAGAACCAATGATATTTGAACTGTAGAATTATAACCTGCTAGAATTGGAAAGAATATTAAAGCAGCACATTTTTTTTTAACCCTCAAATGCTAGAAATGCAAGAAAAGAATCTTAGGATTCATTTAGATCTAAGAAATTTAAGAGAGTTAACTAAGGTCATGTGACAAATTAATAGCCCCTCCTGGAAGAGAATCATGAATATGTTCTGATGTTCTCCTACCCCGCCTCCCTAGGTATTAGGTTGCCTCATATTCAAAATGCATAGTGAATTGTAAACTGCAATATAGTATTACCCTTAAAACAATCCATTAACAAATATTTTTCTATATTTCTGTTTTATGTTTATCCCCTTTTAGGGAGAGAAAAACAATTGAGACTACTCTTAAATGCCCCCCAAAACTCCTATATGTTTTCTCAGAAAATATATTTACATATATTTATATGTATTTGTGTGAATATATAAATTTTATAATTCTTATATTCTCTAATATCCCTACCTTAATTTTCTTTTCTTGTTGGATTAATTCATGATTAATCAACTTTCACTAATTTTGTTTTATAGAATCTGTCTGTCCAACACGAATTCCAGTGGCAGCTCGAGATGAGAAGGGGTTCGATATTCTTTTAGGCTTGGGTGTAAGGAAAAAGGTTAAGAAAAGAATCCAGCTTTCACCAACAAAGATAAAAGGATATGAAGTAACATCAAAAGTTGATTTATCAGAATTCACAAGGTAAATGTTATGTGTTGATCGATTCATTTTTTTTTCCCCGATATGTCTGTATGTGTGTTGAGAATTCTTTAAGCTTACTCATGTTCTTCTTTTTCCAGCAATGTTTTTCCAGAAGGTCTTCCTCCATCATATGTATTTGTCTCCACTCAGAGATTTAAGATTAAGAAAATGTGGGATTTATGGAGAATTTTAACCATTGATGGAAGGCTACAAATAGCAGTTACTTTAAATGGTGTGGATAAAACATTACTATTTACAACAACCAGCGTGATTAATGGCTCACAAGTGGTCACCTTTGCTGACCCTCAAGTTAAGGTAAAGAAGCCAGGGTGTAATTATGTACTCATGAGGAGATACCATTGGGTTTCTGTGTTGGGGGAAGAGAGTTATAATTTTAACATGACTGGAAAGATACTGTCTTCATATTTTAAAGTTTCTTTACTGAAAGAAAGAAACAAAGAAGGAAAATTATTTCTTGATTCATTTGGAATTAAGGAATGGGGAGAACTAGGCATTTTTGAATGCCTACTACTGGTTGCCAGGTAATTTTAATTATAATAACCACTCAGGGAAAAAGCCATTGCTCTCATTGTATAGACAGAGAAACAATGGTTGAGAGATATTAAATTCCTACTCAAAGTAATACAGTAAATGGTAACATCAGAAATGGAATTTAGGTCTGATCAATTTCAAAGTCCACATTAGTCTGTTTTGCACTGCCGTGTCCTATGGAATATTGAAATAAAGAAATTTGTTAGAACATCAAATGCAGGCAGATAATGAATGCAGAATTTACATTAATTAGGAGGACATTTTATTTCCCATAAAGGATATATATTTAATAAAATTAATAAACTAAAAAAGTGTACTTTCAACATCATGTGTTCTGAATACAGGTGCAATCATAAAAGCAACTATGTTTTGATTATTCTAATTATCACAGTCTAATGATATATAATTTAGGAAATGTACAAGGTTGTATATGAATTTATGTACTTATACAATTTCTTCATTTGGTAAACAGATTAAATTTTTAAAAAATTGTCTGCCATTTTCAATAAAGGTAATGTGCTAAGTTCTATAAGAAGTGACAAATGAAAAAGACGTGTTTTATAATGGGAGATTCAAGGCTTCTGCTATCTAATAGAAGTATACTGTATTAGTGGAGTATGGAGAGAAAAGTGGATACTAATACAAAATATTAGGAAGTCTACAGAATTGAGATGGTTTTGGACTGATCTTAAAGGATGTAAAAAATTTTGATGGAGAGATATATAAGGACATGTCAAGTCAGTTGAATAGTCATGTGTAGTACAATTCAAGGTTTTATTTAGAAAATGAAAATTTGTATCCCTTGTGTTTTTAGTATAAGATACATGAAAGAAAATGCTAGCAAGGATGAGCTCAAGGATGGGGACCTGTAAAGCCATACTAAGGGATGTGGACTTCATTTGTAGATGACAGGATTTCATCAAAAGGTCTTGATCATAGGTGTGTCATGGTTAGAGCAGCTCTCTTCTCTCTTTTTTCTTTTTATTTCATAAACAATATTTTCAATACTATCTCAATATTGTGTTAGGTCCTGGGAATACAGAAATTAAAATGAGGCATATTCTCTGACAAAACTGTAGTGAGATATTGAGATTATCATACAAAGCAAAATAAACCAGAAAGAAAAAGTTGAGAACCATATGATTTTACTCATATGAAGGATATAAAATTGAAAGCAAAAACAAGTTGCTTTCAAGATAAAAAAAAAGCCTCAAACTTATAGACACAGACAACAGTTTTATTGGTTGCCCAAGGAAAGGCAGGGAGGTAGATAGGTAAAGGGAGTGAAATACATGGTGATGGAAGGAAATTTAACTTTGGGTGGTGAACACAAAATGCTATATACATACAACATATTATTGAATTGTACACTTGAAACCTATATAATTTTATTAACGAATGTCATCCCAATAAATAAACGAGTAAATAAATAAAAAATGAAAATGAAACAAAACTCTAGTGAGAGAGATTAGTGGAGGTTTGAAGGACAGCTTGGTGAGGGAAGAATTAGAGATAGAGCTATGTTTGAAAACTATTCAAATAAAGCAAGATACTCATGAGCCTAAATTATGACAGTGAGATTTGACATGGAAAAGTGAATTTCAGTCATGTTTTGGAGACATGTTTGGTAGAACTTTACATCTCGTTGTTGCTTCTCAGGGAAAGGAAGGAGGTAAAGAAACTTGTTTTGGTTTAGAAACTGAGGATACTATTATCCAAGAAAAATAGAGGAAGAAATTTGGGGGCATAGCTCGTTTGTTTTTTACCCGCTGTGTCAGGCTGATTGTGAGATACCCTGGCAACATTATTCCAGCCAGTATTAGAATTATAGGTATCATATGCAAGAGAGAGTTCCAGGCTGCTGATGTAGATATGGGAATTATTCCATTGAAGTAATAATTGACCTATAGGAATGGATGAGAAAATCAAAGCGGAGAATGAAAAAGGTCAAGGACAGACCTCTGGGGAATGCCTGATTAAAGGGCAGGTTGAGGAAGAGGATCCTTCAAAGAGATAGAATATGAGCAATGGGAGAAGAAATGAAGATGATCAAAATGGTTTGAACCATAGCGGTTGAGTGAGAATTTCAAAGAGGAGGGGCTAGTTATGGAGTCCGAAGTTGAAATGAAGTAAAAAGAATGAGGAATGAGAGAAATCATTTGTATTAGGAGATTAGGAACTCATTTGTTACCTTGAGGGAGATGTTTGACATAACTACTTTGGGATATGTAATAGAAAGTCAACTAGGGATTAATAAAATAATTGATGGGTGGCATTTAAGGCCCAGCTTGGGTGAGTTTGTGCATAATACAGGTAATTTGTGTAGTGGGGATTTATGATTGGCACGAAAGAATGGGAACAAAGAAAAAGATTGTTAGGAGTTTTACTTATGAATCTTCCATACTTTCTTTCTATAGACATTATTTGATGAAGGCTGGCATCAGATTCGTCTCTTAGTAACAGAACAAGATGTAACTCTGTATATTGATGATCAACAAATTGAAAGCAAGCCCTTACATCCAGTTTTAGGGATCTTCATCAGTGGGCAGACTCAAATTGGAAAATACTCTGGGAAAGAAGAAAATGTTCAGGTGGATAAATAATGATTCGATTTTTGCTTTGTATAAAATGCAACTTTTACTGTCCTTTATGATAGTATTTACCACATTTAACTTTATTTCACAGAATTGTGAATTCCTTTAAGATATTTAATCAAACTGTGGTCAGTTCTTAGTGAAATTGTGTGTTCGTATGTAAGTATGAAAATGCAAAATTAGAACTAATGTATTTTATAGGAATATTTAGAAAAATGTTTCCCTGTTCAGGATAGAATTCTACATTCTTATGAAACATTAATTTCATATTTCCCAGGAGAGGCATAGATTAATAATGAATTAAGAAAAGGGAATATGGTTAGAGTTATAAGTGATACAATTAGATTAATGCATGTCAGGGTTCTTCATGGATAAAACTGTAAATTTTCTGATATCACTTTAAACTGGGGTATCTATCTGGGGTATCTATCTGTGGGTCAACAAGTGTGTATATAAAAGCCATTTCTTGGGAATTTCTTTATTTGAAAGGTATGTCTTTCCCACTGTGTTATCATTAAGAGAAAATTCTGACATTCAAATGTATAATTACACACATGGTCTCTATATATTAACATTACATGTCAAATTGTAGTAAGTATTTAAATAGTAACAGGTGCTAGGCCTACTCGTCACACAACATTCCATGCCAGCACTTAAATCTCTGAAACTAAAGATGGATTCTTGAGCCACCCTATGCAATCAAGAATGTTGTAGAGATTTAAGATAAACACAGTAGCCTGGGAAAGCTTTTTGAGTGTCCTAGGAAGTGCTCTCTATAGTAGCTTTTAATTTAGGGATACTAAAAAGCTCCATTGAATTTCTCAAGAAAAACAGACTTGTTTTTGGAGCTAGAGTTTTCCTTAGGAGTTATGTTGCATTACATCTTTAATACTGTATGTTAGGTATTCAAATTTTATATTAATATTGTTTTAGATAAGTGCTGTGATTTAAACCTTACATGATTGCTAACTATAGTGCCTGTTTCTGTGTATCTGAGTTGCTCTTATAAAACAGTTATCTCGTCCTCAACTTTGACTCGATTGAGTTTATATTTCTAGTTTGACGTCCAAAAGTTGAGAATCTACTGTGATCCAGAACAGAACAATCGGGAGACAGCATGTGAGATTCCTGGATTTGTAAGTAGGATGGATTATTTTTCCCCAAGTGTTGCTTCAATATTTTCAAAGCAATAAATAAAAAGCAGATAACATATGAGCCTTAATTTAATTTATAGAGTTAATTTGATTTTTTAAATTATCAGTAGAAATAAAGTTATATTGATTAAAACTTTGGAGTTCATAATTGAAATAAAATTATAATGTTTCACTGTGCAGTGTGAATGAATGAAACACCACAAGAAACTGTTTTTCCTACATTATCTTTGGGTGTAATTGTTCTAGTATTCAGGTGAAGCAGTACTGGACTTGCTCTAGAAAAACGTAGAATTCTTTGTCTGAATACCTGGTGTGTAAAATACATTTCTATAATTAATTAAATATATAATTAACTATATTACACAACCCAATTCTGAAGAATAGGAAATGATGTATTTTCTTCTTCACTAGCATGTTTTTTCAAACTGCAATGAATATAGTTTTTTTGTTGTTATTGTTATCTAAGTAAGATTTTCTTGTATTTCTCGGATATAAGGAACATTTCTATTAGCTATTTTCATTACTGCATTAAGAAGGAGAAGATTATAAGCTAAAATGTTACAGGGTCTGATTTAATATGTGTGCGCACACGTATACAATTTCTTTTCTCCAGACAAAAAATGGTATACAGTATTGTGGATAATGCAATTAAGGTAGACTATTGCAAACTTTTTGACAGTGTGGAGTCCCAGAGATATTTGAGCCTTACAGGGTTCTTTTAGTTTGTATAGTCATGCCATCATAATCTCCTTTTTTCCTATCAAACTGAATAACTTATGAATGCACATGTTCCAAATAGACTTGAGGACATAGAGCAACACATTTAAAGGCTCTATGATAAACTCAGAGATGGAAATTCATAGAAATGATTCATTCTAGGTATTCTAGGTAGGTAATTGTTTAAACAATATACATTTTATTTTAGATATTTATAACTTAGAATATAAATCTCTCTTGAAAGTATTAATAAGTTATTACATTTTGAGAGTCCATCATACATATTTTATTTATTGATATTTGCCTTGGCATTATAATCATTAACAATACCTCTTCATATAGTAAAGGCAAAGCATTACATGGCAGATTTTGAATTCTCACATCTGCTTTTTTGTTTGTGTCTCATTCCTGTCAGCTGTGACTTCGTGTGGCTTGTTTGCCTTTTGTACCTTCATTCCCACCTCTCATTTTCTGATCTAATTTATTGTTTGGAAAGATTATTAACTTATCTAAAATTGTGTGTTATTCAGTAAGACATAGATTGTTTAGGAAGAAGCTCTTCTAAAGTACATGATATTTAATGTATGCATTTTATGACTTGGTTAGATATATTTTGGCATTTTTCTCTGCTTATTAAATGATTTCCAGTAAGTTCAAGAGAGCATATAAATCCCACTTTGACGAACTTTTTTTTTTCTACATGGCCAGTATATCAGCAGCTTTGGTGTTTAAATTTTCTTCTTCCACTCTTTATCAATGTTAATTTTCTTCCTTTATCCTACTATAAATGTAGTAATAACATGTTATTTATAAGTAAGTTTTTTGGCTAGTTGCAAGCAAGTGTTTTATCTCTTGCCAGTTTTGGTACTTCAGGTATCTCTAATCTGGACAATAAAATATCTGATTAGGAAGATAATTTAGAAATTTAATTAAAAATATGTTTTAAGACACTTTTTTTTTTCTTGCAGAATGGTGAGGTAAGCCTGGATACTCTTATTTTCCTTAAGGTAGTACTTGCATTGTGGGACTCTTTAGCTTCCTTCCATCAACTGTAAGTATATTAGATGAGAATAACCCATTTTTATGTAGTTTGAGTCTATGTAGTATATATATATAGCTTTTTTGTGATGAGGATTAGGCTAAATAAAATTGAAAAGTAAATGTAAATTATCTTTATCATTTCACACAGCCAAAAAGACATGTACATAAGTACACATATGTATATATACATCTTTGCATGTTTGTTATTTCCATTTTTGTTTTCGTAGTGCCTCAATGGTCCCAGTGATGTAGGTGCAACTCCAGCTCCCTGTATTTGTCCTCCAGGAAAACCAGGACTACAAGGCCCCAAAGTGAGTAATACCTAACACGCTACCTTTGTTAAAACACACAAATAAGGGCTGAGCAAACACACAAAATTCCTAATCATATTTGACCCCGTATTGAAATTTCTACCTAATGCCTTAGAACAGTTTAAAATTTGAATGTTGGTAATTAAAAAAACAAAACAAAACAAAACTGTATTCTAATCTGTATTTACTTTTAAACCTAAAACTGATACCCCTAACCCACAGTAAAGTGAGGGAGCATTATTAGTTTTTTTGTTTGTCTGTTTGCTGTCCACCTCAAACACTGGTGCTGGATCCCAAGAATGATCCTTACAACTGGGTCAAAAATGAAGAAAGGGTACTTATAAAATATGTTTTAATTCTTAAATGTCTAAATCTTAATTTATCAAAACAATTTTCAGATAGAAAAATGAAGTGAAATTTTAAAAATTAATTTTAATGTGTCGAATATCTAATTCTAAAAATAGAAGTATATATATTTATTTCACTTAATTATGTAATAATTACTTTGGGGGGGACTATGATTGGAGCTATGATGTGCATACTATTTTATAACCAGTTTTTTAAATAACAAAATATTTCTAATGTGTTCCTATGCGATTAAATATGAATAAATTTTTAAGTAAGTTGATACTTATTGTGGATTAACTTAGACACAGCCTAAGCTATTGAGAAGTTAGTTTGCTCACTCTAGATAAATCTTGTTCATTTAATATTATTTTAAAAATCATCTAATAAAAATAATGGCTAACCTGAAAGCAAGTATGACTCCTGAGCCAAAAAGTGTTTTGCATATCGACGATCTATTACTTGATGTTACCATAATAATTTTTGTTAAATCTGAATTATAATTTTTATTTAGTTGTAATTTTCTTAGTGTTTCAATCACCATGACTGAAAAATTTTAGCTTTTGAACTGCAGATCTAATTTAATTCTTCCTATCTTTTGTACGTGCGTTTCCTATTCAATTCCATATAATAGTTCATGACATCCATCAAACCTAGCTGTTAAAATAAAGAAAGAAATGAAATTTAAGTAATAAAAGTACACATTCGTTATTTCATTCAAAGTAAATCTATTTGGCTTGGAATTTGACTTCACTACATTATAATTAATTTACTGTTTGTTGTAAACTGTTTTTAGATTGCATTTAGGAATGTTAATCTAAGTGTTCTTTAATTAAAGTAACTGCATGTTATTTAGGATGCCTCGACATAAATGAGAAATACCTATAAGATAGATGCTCCAGGGAAAATATACCTTATAAAATAGCTTTGTGTGACCTATCAGCAGACTTCTTTTTCTAAAGCATATTTATATAGCTTATAATATTGGAATATTATACATAAAAATGATTTGATCTGAAAGAGATGTAATGTGGAAATCAGAGTCCCTTGATGCCTGACTCCTCAAAGTCGAGTGCTTTTCTGTCAGTGAGGTTCAGGCCACCCCTAGAGTTTCTAATGGGCTGTATACTTTTGAGGAAGCACCAGATGCTTCTGATGTTTTCTGATTCTTCATTAGTGATCCATTAGGCATATTGCAGTGGTACCAATTTTTATTCATATATGTTTCTACAACAAATTTTTCAGCACATGCTTTGTCTTATCTGATTTCCAATATTTTCAAGTTTCATGTGTTACTCATTTTCATTCTTTTTTCTTAGTCATAATGTAACCCCATTGCTATCCACTACTTTAAATGAAAATGCAGTTTTCCACCAATCTTCAACTTGGCGTGCCTTCTTGATCTGCTTTCCATTTTCTTCAGAAAATCTGGCAGGAGGAAAAGAACACACACACTCTTCCATCCTCTTAGGGCTCTTTCCCCTGGAGGTGGTTCCTTATCCACATCAGGGACCTGAATGTGAAAAACAGAATCCCTAGCAACATTCTGAGTTGCACTTCCTTTAGAGAATTTTTGACTTGGAAAATTGATGGGGTTTTAATTATGTCAGCAGAACTGGAGCTAGAGCAGATGAAGCAATTTTACTATAGATCCAAGTGAGACTTATTGTCTATTTTGTTAGATGCTCTCTAACAGTTTTACAGATGTCCATCAAACAGATTGACCTGTGCAAATAAATCTATTCTTTTTATTAGCAAGAAATAGAGTTCTAGGAGTTGAGAGTTGAGTCTTGAAACTGAAACAGTGGAAAAATTCTTGTATGGATAGGTGGGTAAGTGCTTAGTCTAAAATAAACTCATCTATTAAAAGTTCTCTAACTATGACAACCCCAAATACAACAATCTTAATGAAAAATTGGGTCAAATTAACTATAGTGTCACACACTTAGACTTATCACAGCATTATACTCTTCAATAAGCAAAGAAAAACATATATTGCTGGATTGTGAGTGCTTTGAAGAATAGATTATTCATTTTGTATCCCTAATGTCCAACATAGGAAGTGACTAAATTAATCAGTCTATTGGAATACTTTTTAAATGCAAGCACTTTACAATGAAGGTTAATACAAACTAAATTCTTTTTTGGAATTCTAGTGTCTAGCACAGTGATTAATAGCAATAATTGTTTTTTTAATGAATTATGAAATCATTGAAAAAATGATTCACTCCTCCTCCCTATTAACCTATAAGATTGCCTTTGTTCTTTATGAAAGATGCAAGCAATCTCCAATTTATAAGCAACTCTCTTTTTTAATTAAATTGATTGAGGTGACATTGGTTAATAAAATTATATAGGTTTCAGGTATACTATTTAATAATACATCATCTGTATATTGTATTGTGTGTTCACCATCCAAAGTCAAATTTCCTTTTGTCACCATATATTTGACCCTCTTTACCGTATCTACCTCTCTGCCTCCCCCGCTTTCCTTTTGGTAAACACTAAACTTGTCTGTGTCTATGAGTCTCTGTCTTGTTCGTTTGTTGCTTGCAGTTTTATAAAAGACATACAAATGACAGCTTCTTCCCCCACTTTAGTAGCCATAGGAACATTTGTGGGGAAAAATTCTCTATATTTGATTTAAACTTAAATGTTAGATCTATTACTTCAGAAGTAAAAAGAAAGCATTTCTTTTATTTTTTAGAAAGGAACAACTTCTTACTAAATTCTTTGCTCTGAAATACCATTCTCTCTACAATTATATCCCTGTTGATGCCCTTTGTTTCACCCTAGTAATTCTACCACTTAGAGATTCATTTGGACTCTCAAAGTCTCCTCTGTCTAAAACACAAAAAGCCTTTGGAAAATTTCAGGGGCTACTGGGCATTTACATTTTTATGTTAATTTCTCCAGACTAAGTAGATTCTTTCTAGCCTAAAAGAGTGGGTGTTTGAGTTTTGAGGGAGGAAAGAGGTTGGTTTTAGGGACTAGAATAGGTCAGATACTCCTGTGGAGGCCTTGAGTAGCATGAAGGCACAAGGATTTTGAGGAGAGGGCTTGATAAAATGGGATTTGGTCCTGCATGAAGAGTTCCAAACACACTTTTATAGTCAATCAACTTTAAATATTAGATTGCTTTTGCAAGCACAGCTGTTTTTTACATTAATTATTCATATTTACACTACTTGAGAAGCCATATTCAGAGATATTTTAACTTAGTCCATGACATTTCCACTCCTGTCAACAGCTCAAAAATCCTGTGGCACAAATTCAATTCAACATAAGTTAAGTATTGCTTTTCAGCTGAATAGATATTTTTTAAAATTTAAAATGTACAAATATTTCAACTAAATTAGAAGAAAGTGGATTGGGAATTTAGTCACAGCTGTACAATAATAAGTGGTATGTCTAATTTAATGTATTTGGAATTTTTTTTCTATGTTAAATATGCTAGCAGGTCTGGTTCTGATTAGTGTATGCATTTTAATGTGGGCAGGAGTAACAGTGTTTAGAAACATTGCTCTGGAGCTGAATTGGCTGAGTACTAGTCCCATCTTCACTACTGCTATGCGACCTTGAGCAAGTTACCTAAACTTCCTGGGGCTTAGTTTTTCTACATATATAATTAGACTAATAAAATTACCTGCTTTGTGGGATTATTATGAAGATTAAGTAATATGTTATATGTAAATCCCTTAAAGCAGTGTCTAGCATACAATAAACAAGAAAAGTTGAGAGTCAGCTTTTATTACAGTAATAAAATTGAGTTTTTATTCTAATTGGCCTACTCTCCAAATTAGTTAGGGTTTTACTTTATTATTACAATTTTATGGAAACTGGACACAACACCAAACCTACCTGAGTTTTGAAAACAAATCAGTAGGGCAATAGTCAAAATAACCACTAAAATGCACCAGCAATAATAAAACCCGCAAAAGAGATTATTTTCCCCCATGGGGCTGTTGACCAGTGTTATGGTCCTCATGAAGTCACATTGGATTTATCTTGTGGGTGACTTTTTTTTTCCCCTTGGATCTTGATTTTGATTTATTTAAAATGTTATTGTTAAATATGTTTTGTATTTTTAGGCAGCATAAAAACACAAATCCTGTTTCTTGTGCTGAAGTTTTATTTTGGCCTCATCATACTAGAGGTTATACCCTCTCAGATCCTTTTGATGTCCTAGATTTTGCTGATAATTAATATTCTGCAGGTGAAGGGGTTGTGAACAGGAGATTTCATTTGATTTGAAATAAGTCAATCAGCAAATAGTTATTGAATCTCTACTCGATATACAGCATTGTTAAAAAAGTAGAAAATATGCACCATGTTTTCAAATGACAAGTAAAGACTGATCAAGGGAAAACTTTAAGAAAACTCTAGTTTCGAATAAGTGATCAGTGATATAGGAGTTGCCATAGCATTTCAATAGAAAAAGACATCAACAGAAAATGGAATAATGAAGACGGTGCAGTGATAGAAAATTTTGTCATATTGACTCTTACATGGAAAAGGAAGAAAATCTTCCCAGGAGAAAAAGAAAGATGAAATTTGTTGAAAAGCAATGAGTCCAATCTGAACATGGAAAAAGAAGGATGGCAGGGAGGCTAGAGATTAATGTGGATTCTCTCAAAATAAGAAAAAAATTCTAACAAGCTAGAAAACCAGAATGTTGCTCCCTATTGCCCAGCTAACACTGGGAAGTCCTTGGATGAGAATTATAAATTATCTCTCTTTAGCAAGACATTAAATGTTTCAGCATTATTATTCTTCCTTTTCTCAGCTCTTCCTTATGTTAAGCCACTTGGGCATCTCCTAAGTGAAAAGCCTCTCCCTTCTTCATTGGCTCCTTAATAGAGTTCACTTAGTTCTTTCCATTTTTCCTGGTAAATTTCAGGAACAAATCTTCCTAGTCAGTAGCTTGAAGAGTATTTCAGACCAGAATATTTGATTCTGTGAAAGTAACCTTAGCATTGGTGTTTAGATAATGTATAAATGACTGGAGTTCTCTGTGAGCAATTTCTTGATGAAAATAGTGAAGAATTACTGAGTTGAGATTGGTTGCCATACTAATGGCTGAGACTTGTTTTTCAGCAAGATGCCCCATGTGGACCTCATGGACTCAGCAAGAGAAGAATATTTTTGAAGTATTTCTTGTAATTAAATTATAAAAACAGTTTTGCTTTCATTGTTTCTTTTTTTCAAGGGTAGTGACCCTCTGAATGGTCAGTACTGGCCATTGGGCACATGCTAGAGTTTCATAGAATGTGCCTGGCTGGACTCATTGCCATGTTATATGGAATAATGTTCTTTGAAGATCTCTGGTTGGTGAAGGCAAATGTTATTTATTTATTTCTTAGATATTACATATGCTTGAGGACTATGGGGGTTGTGCAGAGTTGTTTGACTTGGTCTTGGCTCTTATGAAAATATTAAAATTTTAGAATTTTAGCGTGTTAAGACAAGATTATAAATGTAAGCAAAGTGACGCATTGACTGGATTGAAATAAATGACTGTTGTGCAGCTTTAAACTTGAGTCCCAGGTGTAAGATCACATGGCTTGTGGACTACTTTTTAAAATAATTATAAATTGGATTTTTATAGGTCATTATATCTGTAGAATAATGTTTAGAGTAAAAAACAAAAACGTGATGTAAGCCACCCAAGCAATATGGAGAGAGATGTGTCTGCTTTTCTCCTAAGCATTTGATTTATGTATATATTCAAGTACAAAGTTGAGAAGCAAAAAGGAAAAAAAAAATGTTTGAAAAGAACTAAGTCTGTAGACTTGTGAATGAAATATTGCTATCATTGAAACTATAGTTACTATGACACTTCACAGCTTTTCCAGAATTCTAAAAATGTATCCTGCTATAATCTTGACATTTTACATCAGTGAAATGTACTTTACCTATTATACATAGCATGCTCACAGAAATAAATCATTGAAAGTTTTACATAATAAAAAGCCATTATTTGTTAAGGTAGACATTTAAAGTATGGCATCATTTTTCTAACTCTACTTTAGGACTTCTGTTTGTTTGTTTTTTAATATAAAAAAAGCTTCAAATAATGTAATTGGTTTTGAACCTTGATGGGTTCTGACTGCACCAATGTGGTTGGTTTTGTACTGAAAAGTGATTTTTACTCTCTAGGGTGACCCTGGACAGCCTGGGAACCCAGGCTACCCTGGACAGCCTGGTCAAGATGGTAAGCCTGTGAGTACTGAAAGCTTAGTCATCTCCAGTACTGGGACTATAGTGTCAAAGTTAAAATTGCACTGGGCAAAGTTAAACAGGCAAGGAAGACTTTATTCAAGACTATTGCAATAGGGGAGAGAGATTGAATTTTACTCAGCTGAAACAAAGGGAGGAAGGTTCTTGAGTGCTGACCTGAGCTAGTGGAAAAGTACTGGAGGACTTTAGGAGGGGGGTTGATCAACGGGATGGAGCAAATTGAATTATTCTGAGTCTGGCAAAAGTTTTCCTCTGTGATTAGGCCATTTGTGTTTGCTGATTGGCACCCATCAAAGTTAGGGTACTACCCTACCACAGAGACTGGGAGATCCGGATACTTATCTTCCTTGATCTCCACATTTCAAAAGGATGGTTTCCAGGTCCTTGAGAAAGACATGCCTTCCTAGTTGTAAAGTTAGAAGCTTTTTTTAAAAAAAGATTTGCAACTCAAAAGGGCCGAGAAAGAATTTACAACTACAAATTTTCTAAAGTAAAGACTCTAAGGAAAGGGAGGTCAGGGTCCTATAGTCAGGAAGAAGCCTGTCTAAAGTTTAGTCAAGCTGAGAGGAACATTAAGACTGGCTTTGTCAATAAAGTCAGCATCCTAGTCACTTTCTAGGTATTTTACTTCAAAATTGCATTGCTACATTAAAAAATTGTCTAGTGAATTCTTAGTATCAATGAAGAGCTATTTTAGAAATCCTTTTATATTTTCCCTTCACACCTGTGGAAATTTTCAGGGGTTGACCTAACAAAGAGGTCAACTTTGTCAAGCTTAAAACTGTCAAAAAGATGAGTTTATTTGGGAATAGCAGAGAAATTGCATTTCAGAACATGCAAAATGTACCTAGTTACAGGTGAGTCCATTGAAGGTTTAGTGTCAGTATTTGTAGAGAAGGAATGTAGAGAGGGGAAAGTTCAGTTAGAGTCTGTTCCCCCCACTCCTCTCCCGAGGGTGACCAGTTTTGAGACCAGCTTTGAGAATTCCACGGAGCAGACAACACCAGTCTAGTCATACAAACAAAGCTCAATTCAGCCCATTTCTTGTTCATGTCTCTGGAAACCATAAGCAAAACTTACCAAGGTTGATGTGAGGCAACCCCCAACCAATTCCCTATCATTTCAGAAAGTTCTAACATAATCAGTTTTCTGTAAATCAGTTGTTTATGGGAAATGAGTTTCTCAATCCTTTAAGTTTTATTTTTTTCTGAGGGCACGTGCATGTGATTTTCCATTTTATATCCTCTGGTTCCATTTAGATTGAAATTCTTTCACACAAGTTAAAAACCTTTTGAAAGGTGATATTATTTTTCCTAAGAATATATGCACTGTTGTACACTTATAATCTTCCAAAAATATATTATCCTCTAAGATTCAAGAGAACTTTAAGAACATTTATGTATTAAAGAAATGTAAATCAAATCTACTTTAAAGCATTTTAGGCAAATATTTACAGGTAAGTTACAGTCAGAATGTTCGTTATAGTAAATAAACATTAGGAATTACCTATTGAATGTTAAATAGTTGTCGCTACTAAAAGTATCTCCTAAGAGAGTTTCTTTATCATGAGACAATAACTCTTGCTATAAAGGATAGGAAGATTTGTATTATGAGTCAATAATGTTCAAGCAATTAAAGAACTACAGGCCTAATGTTAAACCATCAATACCCCGATAGGATAGAAGAGGAGCTTATTGTGTCCCTAAGAGAGTTTTGCTGACAAATTTAATACAAAAAAAAAAAAGCCAATTTTTGAAGAGTAGTGATGTTATGGGGCTATTTATACCAGTTTTGCATAGGAAGGAGGTTAATTATATGGGCGACACTCTCTAGAGAGATTGTTAAGGAATTCTGAAGAGGTAACAAAATGGTGGCCAGTGGAGCTGCAGAGAGCTAGGGAGCTGCTAGGTGACTGGGGCAGCGATGCTCAAATGACCCACCAAGATTCATTCTAAATGTGATGGCAATCAACTTGGAAATTTTGAAAAGGAAAGTGACTTGATGTGCCTTACTTTTTAGAAAGATAATTATGAATATTATGTGGAGAGTAGATTATATTGGACAAAAATGGAAGCTGGAGACTAAATAGGAGGTTATTTCAAGATTCTAAGTGAGAAGTAAGAATGGCTTGGACTAGAGTGATGTGGTAGAAGGGAAGAGAAATGATCAGATTCTAGATTATTTTTTAATGTAAAGCTGACCCTTATTTCTGTTAAATTAGATGTGAGGCATGAGAATAAGAGTCAAGGAAGACTTAGAGGATCTTAGTTTGAGCAACTGGGTGAATTATGGTGCTGTTAACTAAGCTGGGCAACACTGGGGGAGATGTCAGTTTTGTGGAGGAAATTGAGAATGCATTTTTGGATATGCTGAAAGCGTCTCCTAGAATATTAGAGAAAGGAATCTTGAGTTCAGGAATATGTTCAAGAATGAAAATACACAGTTGGAACTCTTTAGCATGTAGATGTATCTAAAGCCACCAAGGTAGGTGAGATCTTTTAGGGAGTAAGTACAAATGACTGGAGAAGAGAAAGTGGCAGTGCACTGAACTTAAGGCTCTCTTACAGAGGAAAAAGGGAAAGATACAGCTAAGGAAATTGAGAAAGAATCAGTGAAGTAGGAGGAAAACCAGGAAAGTGTGGCATACCAGAAGCCAAGTGCCAAAGCATTTTAAGAAGCGTGATCGGTTGTGTCATTGTTTCTAAGAGATTGAGAAAATTGAGATTTATGTCTAGACCAATGGATTTACTATGTGGAAGTAATTGAGGACCTTGATAAATAGGGTTTCAGGGAAGGTGGGTACCAAAGCTAGATTGAAATGGGTTCAAGAAAAGAGTAGAAGTTAAAATGGTGACAGTGAATATAAATGCTTCTAAGGGATATAATAGGGAGCAGAAAAATGGAGTGATAGTAAGAGAAAGATGTGGCATAAAAGGGTTTTAAAAATATGGGAGATGTTATAGCATTTTCTATAATGTTATAATGGATAATTATAGGATAATTAGGATAATGTTAACGTCCTGATCTTAAAAGACCTGAGTATATTTTACCTTACATGGCAGAAGGAACTTTGCACATATGATTAAATTAAGGATCTTGAGATGCAGGAATTATCCTGGCTTATGTGAGTGGCCCAGTGTAATCACAAGAGTCCTGATGAACAAAATAAGACAGAAAGGGTAAAATTGATCATTTGGGAATTTGGGGATATTTACAGGGAGAATATTCTTAAGCAGGTGGGAGAACATTGGTTCCACGTGCAAGAGAAGCATTTAGCCTGGATAAGAGTATGGGCATTTAAACCTTTATATGGGATAGAGGGCCAAACTTTAAGTATAGAAATAGCTGGTAGTGTATTTACAGTAAATAGGATGAGAACTTTACCATCAGACTGCTTCTATTTGAATTGAATGAAATGAATAGATTCCAAACATAACATCTCCTTTTTTGCCTTTATCTTTAACTCCTGCTACTTACCAAGATTTGCCTTGTAGTTTCTCTTATAACTCATCCCTTTCTTACTTAAAGTGTCAGGTGCACTTGTTGCATTCCCCCACTGCAACTCCTAATCCCACCTAAAATACTGCCTCAGGTCCAGTGTGAGTTGTGAACTGGGTAAGATGAGTTTTATAAATGTGAGCCCCTTTTGCCTGGGGACCACTTCCCTGGGGTGTATTCTTTCTGTTATTCTCAGCTGCACTACTGTCTCAACTCCAAAGCAGATACACTTCGCAAGCTGAAGTTTATCTGCTGGCACCTCATGATGACACAGAGCCCCCCTGACAACGCTGCTAAATAATGTAGGCTTTTGTTTCTTTCAGCGGCAAAAAACTGAGCAATTTGGAGGTGAGTGCTAAGCAGGCCTTCCGTAGGTTATCAGCTCTAGTTTGCTTCATTTTTTTCCTTTCTTAATTTCTTGCCATGAATGGAAACTTGCAATTAGCCTGATACAATAATCTTATTTAAGCTATAATAGACTTATTGTACCATCTCATTCAGTACATGTAAATATGTGTTTTTGTGTATGTGCATATGATTTTATATGTAGATATAGCCGTGTAGCATTTGATACTAAATGTTAGATAATAGATGTTAGCTGGTATTAGATGATATCTGATGTTAAAGAACAAACCAACTGTGGCAGACAGGCAGGATAATGTTAACGTCCTAATCTTAAAAGACCTGAGTATGTGTTACCTTACGTGGCGAAAGGGACTTTGCACATATGATTAAATTAAGGATCTTGAGATGCGGGAATTATCCTGGCTCATGTGAGTGGCCCAGTGTAATCACAAGAGTCCTTATAAGTGGGAAGCAGGAGTATCAGAGAAGGAGATGTGGTAATGGAAGCAGAGATCAGCATGAAGTAGCCTCTAGAAGCTGGAAAAAGGAAGGAACAGATTTTCCCCTAGAACCTCTAGAAGGAATGCATTCCCCCACCCCCCTGACACCATGAGTTTAGCTCCCTAAGATGCATTTTGGATTTCTGACCTGCAGAACTGTAAGTCTGAGTTGTTTAAAGCTACCGTATTTGGGGTAATTTGGTACAACAGCAATAAAAAACTGATACACTAGTCAAAATTCTATTTATTCAAAGGTATGACTTTTTTCTTAAGTATCTCCCTTTCCTGCTGTTTCTTTCTCTCTGCTGGAGATATAAGATTGGGTGGCCAGGCAGGAAGAGAAAGTGAGCCTGGGAGCCAGAACAGCTGAGGGTCATTAAAGCGTGTCCAGGGCCAGCACACAGCGGGAGTGGGAAGGTGTGGGTGGAGCCTCTGGCTGGCGATTGAAGCCATCTGGACCAAGGAAACTTGGATGGAATACTTCGAAGGGAATCCTGCTTTGTTTGGATTTAGTTCTGTTTAAAACCCCCTCAATAAGCAATTTGAGCCTCTTTCTCATTATAACCAGGCCAAGTCAACCGAAGCTTTAAATAGGAAATTATTCTACTCTGAAGAAACTAATTTTCATAAGGAAAATGCCTTCAAACAAAATTAGAGAGCTATTTTCAAATCCTTCCACTGCTTTCTCATTTCTCTATCAGTTAAATAACCTCTATCAGAACAGTGTCTGAGCGTGTTACTATTTTATCATTATAAAAAGAGAGGCAGAGGAAATATTTATATGTCTTGCTAGGTAATTCATAAACTATTAAAGCCATTATACTGATATGACATTGACTTTTAAAAGGAAGCCATATGTAGGAACATAATAGAACTATTTTATGACTTTGTGGAAGTTTAGATTTTTATAATACTCGTTTCTGTCCATTTTCTATTGTTATTAATTACTATTCATAAAGTAAGGTACTTACTGAAACCCAAGCTTTAGATAGGTCGTTGGACAAATCTGGGGCTGTTTTGCCCTCTGCTTTTCTTTTAAAAGTTTCTTTGCCTCCAAGGGCCTTAGTTTCTTAATTTGGAAAATGAGAAGATGATGCCAGATGAGGCCCAGGTTTTCTCCAATACTGATTTTCTAAGATTCCATGAAGGCCATCATCTTTTATGAGAAAGAGCTAGACTACGCTATTGAATTCTGGAGATGATTTTTCATATCATTGCCCTTAAGAAGTGACTCAAGAAGATTGACAGCACTCTGCTACCATCAGACTTAAAAGTGTATTGATCAGAGAGTCCCACTCAGGGATGCAGCACCTTCCTTTGTCCCCACCCCCTGTAGTGTATCCTTGAATGGTCTAGAAATTCCAGAAAGGAGCCAGCCCACTATGGAGGATTAAACCTTAAAGAACTGGTAGTCATCATAGATAGAGAATTTCAGTGTTGCATGAGTTTATCAAACCACAAATAAAGAGAGGACTAGGGGCAAATTAGTAGGAGATGAACTGGTGTAGGTAGGAGGGAGAAAAGAGAAGAGATCAAGTCAGGTTCTTTAGGCCATTTTGATGGTTTTGGCTTTTAGTTGGAATAAATTCAGGAGCCACTAGAGAGGGTCTGATGTGATGTAAGTTATTTTAAAAAGAAATAACTCTGACTTCTGTGTTGAGAATAGATTTTAAGGTGAGGCGAGATGATGGCGACTAGCATCAAGATGGTTGTAGTGAGGCAATATGTTGACAGGATTTGCTGATGTATTGGATGTAAACTTAAGGGAGAGAAGTCAAAGATGACTGCAACAAGATGCAGAAGGACGGGCTAGAGAAAATTGGGCAAGGGAAATCAGGAGTTTGGTTTTGGATATATTAACTTTTTGTGTTAGACCTTCAAATAGAAATTTTAAGTGGGTAGTTGAATATAAAAGTCTGACATACAGGGTGAGTTCCCTTTGTGTGAAGTGTCCTGTCTTGTCCTTTACTCATTTTCTGTAGTGGTGATGGCATGTTGCATGTCAATTAATAAGAGTTTCTGGTACACGAAGAGAATTCATTCTTTGAGATATATATTATAAATATTCTATTTATTTGGTTTATAATTTTGTTTTTAATTTTGAGAAAAATAAATTTTTCCCATGATTAAGTATTTTCTCTTGTTATTTCTTCCAGTGGGTTTTTTTTTTTTGAGTATTAGATACTTTATATATATTTACTTTAT
Organism: Pteropus vampyrus; assembly: GCF_000151845.1. NCBI lineage: Eukaryota > Metazoa > Chordata > Mammalia > Chiroptera > Pteropodidae > Pteropus > Pteropus vampyrus. The sequence continues at coordinate 1,094,204 of NW_011889041.1, forward strand.
TATAATTTTGAGAACTTAAGATTTTTTATTTTATTTTTGGAATTTATTTTGGTGTTTGGGGTGACATGAAAATCCAAAAAGATTTGGGAAACTTGGAGAATGGCTATTCTTACATAGTAAAATTTAACTGGAATAAACATATGACTCTTATATGTCTGGGGGATGTTATTTAAATTTAACTTTGCTGAAAAGGGATCAACATATGTGATGGGGCTGCACAAGAGGCTGTTGCAATTTTTGGCATTGTTAGTAAATATATAATGTCTATATTAAGAAAGATGACAGTCCTGGTTTTGGATTTGGTAAAGTATACTACACTGTAGGAATACATAGGATCTGGATTTCATTTAGAAGAGAGTAACTGGGAGAGCAAGAGCTCCAAAGACAGCCTATGGGGGAGGATTTACTGAACTTCAGGTTTACTCCAAACAAAAGATACTGTTTTAAAATACTCAAGCATGATGGTAGAGAATAAGAGGAAAGAAGGTGGGGGGAAACTAGTACTGAGGCTTGCAGAGTAAACTTTGCAGGGGATAAATAATCACTAGTAGAACAATAGGACCTGTGCATGACACAGGCTTTTTATGTTTTCCTCTTTTCAGACTTTTAGTTGAATATGGTGCCAATTGTGTACTTAATGGTTTAAGAGCTGTGGGAAATTTAGGGCTGAGTGCCATGAAGATTACAGACCTTAAAAATGGGATATATTAGGATAAAAGCCAAAGAAATAACTATTCTTTGGCTTGGAAAGGAGAATTAAAGGGGGCAGCTTAATTATGAAGTGGATAAAATATTCTTCTAGAGAGAACAGTTTCTACCTGAATTCTCATTTCACCTCAGTTTGAGTTTCTTCACAAAAGGATTTATTGTCTCACTGTCTCCCACTTCCATAACATACACAAACCCTCATGAGAGTCTCACTGATAAACTAAAACACGAACCATTTGCCTCAAATGAACTATTTTACACTTGGGCAGTTTATTTTCCTTTTCTGTAATAAATTGTTATTTAAAAATTATCTGATCCATAAAGCTTCCTAGACAAAGCTAAGTTGACTAGCTAAATCATTTTTCTCCAACACATCCGTCATGTAAATCTCATATATGGATCTTTCCAAGTTTATCTCATGTCTCTTAAATAGATTACTTATATTTTAAGTATTATAGATAGTATATACAAGAACGATGTGTATAGACATTATATATGTACCAATGTTATTTGTATATTTATTAAATTCTTCAAGGAATTGTTTGGTTATACATGTAGCATTTGGGATTTTAAAGATAAACTTATGCTTATATTGTA